>NW_025814838.1:17535000-17892500 GCF_022079265.1 Lynx rufus
CTTAAATCCTCTGCTTTGGTTTCCTCATCTGTTAAATGGGGATACTGGTAACAGTGAATCACTTCGAACCGTATCTGACACAGACATTCATCAAGTGTCAGCTACCATTATTAGAGTTGTTGTTGATGTGTCATTGGTTGCACTGCAGAAACGGGGGCAGTGGGGCAGGATGTTCAGGCTAAGCCTCAAACTGGTATGACGAAAGGCGTTAGTATGGAAGTCAGACCCAGGTCTGCTACTTACTCGTTGAGAGACTCACTTGCGTTACATAATATCTTTGAGTTCAGCTTTCTCACGTGTACAATGAACGTAAATCAACCAGATGTTTCTGGCTGGAAGGAACACAAATTTATGTCGACCACAAGAAAATGCATCATTTCACATAGCAAAGAGCCCGGTGGTGGGGTGTCCTCGAGGTGTGGCTAATCCAGCAACTGAATCTGACCCAACCCTGAAGCTTTCCTTCTCTATCCAGGCTTTGCCTTCAGACTAAGGTTGAGTTTCTTTTGTGGTCACTAGGTGGCTTCTGGCTTCTTGTGGGAGTTGAGGGTATGTGCTTTGTTGTTCATATCTAACGAGCAATGGAGAGCCCTCCCCTCCCTCCTGATGATGGAATACGATTCCTTCTTCTTTTCGTGTAATTGGTCTCATACCTACCCATGGACTGAGAATCCATTCATTGGGAAGTGCCTGAAGCTGGGTGGCTTAGGCCTGGATTCCTGAACCAATCACAGGCAGGGAACGGACCCCCCTCCCCCCTTTATCAAGAAGATTAAATAAGAAAATGTCATTAAAGCACTAAGCACAGTGCCTCACACTTACTATTAAGCTTATCTATGTTGTCAGTGGGAGCTGAGTTGAGTGCACAGACCTGCTAAATTGTTTTCCAAAAGAGAACAGAGAGAGTACAGGCAGGATTGATTTCTATATTTATATGTCAATCTCTCTGTATATCAGTCAATCAATTTATCTAAATCTGTGTATAACTACATATATATAGTTGAAAGAGAACGAGCATAAATATCCTTAGCTATTTGCCAGCTCTCAGGTGTGGTGTAGACAGACAGAGACTAACACAGTGATGAGGCAGCTCTCGCATGCAGTCTGGTATAACACCGGGGAAAGAAGTGATAGGTGCAAACAAATTAAGGGACTGACCCTAAGTGGATACAAACAGAGGTGACTTAATGTGAGGGTCATGAAACATGAGTTTTGGGCATTTGCTTATGTCCTCCTAAGCCCTGGGAGGGGCCCTAGTAATTATTTTGTTTTAGAAGTTTTGCTCCTAAGTCATATATTAGATCAAGGGTCAACAAACTAGCTCTTGGGGAAAGTCTGGGCTGCTGTTCATTTCCTAGCAGGTTTTTAAAAAAAAATTTTTTTAATGTTTATTTTTGAAGGAGAGAGAGACAGAGTGTGAGTGGGGGGTGGGGGGAGGCAGAGAGAGAGGGAGACACAGAATCCGAAGCAGGCTTCAGGCTCCGAGCTGTCAGCACAGAGCCTGACGTGGGGCTCGAACCCACAAACCGCGAGATCATGACCTGAGCCAAAGTCGGACGCTCAACCGACTGAGCCACCCAGGCGCCCCGCTAGCCGTTTTATAGTCATAATTAAACTGTTGTTTTCCTTCTTTCCTTCCTTCCTTCCTTCCTTCCTTCCTTCCTTCCTTCCTTTCTTCCTTCTTTCCTCCCTCCCTTCCCCCTTCCTTCCTTCCTTCCTTCCTCCTTTCTTTTCTTCCTTCCTTCCTTCCTTCCTTCCTTCCTTCCCTCCTTCCTTCGTTCCTACTTTGTTCTTTCATAACTTCTACACTCAGCATGGGGCTTGAACTCACAACCTGGGATCAAGAGTCAAGTGTTCTACTGACTGAGCCATCCAGGTGTCCCTAAACTGTTTTTCTCTTAGCAGGACCTCCCCAAAATCACATCAACTTGAGTCCCCACAAAATGTAACTTTCTTCTTTGAGTGTGAACCCAAACCCAAAGAGCTTAGCCAGATGGTAAACTGATGGGTGAAAGTCACCGGGAATTTTAGCAATGGCTACGTGCTTTTTCTATCTTTCTATCTCTGTTCTGTGAGTTGCTGCCTGGCTTCATTGCGAGGATATTCTCCCCACGTAGCAGAAACAATGACCTGTGGTGGCTTCAGACTCCCAGGTTAGCAGCCAATCAGAAGGAGAACTTTTGCTTCCCGGTATCTACGGATCAAGCTTAGAGAAGGGGCGCCTGGCTGGCTCAGTTGGAGGAGCATGTGACTCTTGATCTCGGGGTCATGAGTTCGAGCTCCACACTGAATGTAGCATTTACTTTAAAAATGAATAGATAAACATTGGGCGATTGGGTGGCTCAGTCGGTTGAGCGTCCAACTTCAGCTCAGGTCATGATCTCACAGTTCGTGAGTTTGAGCCGCCTGTCGGGCTCTGTGCTGACAGCTCAGAGCCTGGAGTCCCTTGGGATTCTGTGTCTCCCTCTCTCTCTGCCCCTCCCCTGCTTGCGCTCTGTCTCTCTCTCAGAGATAAATAAACATTAAAAAATATAAATATAAATAAACAAATAAATAAAATCTGGAAAAAAAAATCCCAGAGAAGTTTCTGATTGGCCCAGCAAGGGTCACATGCCTACGTTGTGAGCCAATCCAGCGGCCAGGGCTACTCTGGCCAGCCTGAGCCACGTGGAGAGAAGAGAGGACAGCCCAGGATCACATGAAGTCCTCTGAGAGGAGTTTGGAGGAAGGGAAATTTAGATTCACCCAAGATAACCCTGTATTTGCACAGTTGATCAATCAGTATTATGAAATCATGGACCTGATATAAGATAATCCCACCCCCACATGCTCGGATGTTTTACAGGGGGAGGGAGAAAGTGCCATGTTCCCCTTGATGCTTGATGGGGACTCATCAGCCTGGGCTTTGTGACCCAGAGTAGATGGGAAGGGCCTGGTGTCAGACTGTCTAGTGGGACTCTTGGGGGGCTCCTCAAAAGCATTTTGTTTAATACACCCATGGAGGCTTCTCCTTGTGGAAGCTACCCTCCCTGCTGCCAGAGCCGCTTTCCTAGAATAACTACAGTTCAGGGGGTGGAGGTGGCTAAATTCTCATCCATCATCTGCAGAGAATCAGACGTCATTTTTTATCGCTACCTCCAGGGACACTGGCTCCACCATACATCTCCCCTTTGTACCCCAGGTATAGTCTGAGTCTCACCTCCCGGGGGTGTTTGGCAAAAGAGTCTCCCTGTCAACCCAGGAGAATGATAGCTGTAACCAAATGCTTCCTCCTTTGTTAGAAGTCTGCTGGGGCTGGAATGCAGCTAGCTGAAGCAAAAAGGGGGGGGCTTACTATAAAGATATGGAGCATCTTGCAGAACGTAAAGGCCCCAGGAGGGTCCAGAAATGGAAACCCATCAGAAATGCAGACTGGATTTGCATTTCAGGGAGCCTCTTGGCTCTGTTTCTTTGTGCAGGTTGGATTTATTTTTCTTTCTCTCTCCAGTCTGAGTTCCTCTGCTCCTAGACCACTCCAAGGACTGTGGCAGCTCCAGAGCTCAGTCCTGGCCACATTGTGTCTTTCTCTCTCTTTCTCTGTGGACTGGTAAAAGATATAGGGTGGCCATGGATGGTTAAGCAGGTTCTGCACTGTACAAGGTCCGCTGAGCTAGGAGACCCTCCTCTGCTTGTCAAGCCATGTGCACAGGTTCAGGGGCACATCCACCCACAGGGAAGGTCTTCCAAAGATTTTATTTTTTTTTTAATTTTTTTTTCAACGTTTATTTATTTTTGGGACAGAGAGAGCCAGAGCATGAACGGGCGAGGGGCAGAGAGAGAGGGAGACACAGAATCGGAAACAGGCTCCAGGCTCTGAGCCATCAGCCCAGAGCCCGACGCGGGGCTCGAACTCACGGACCGCGAGATCGTGACCTGGCTGAAGTCGGACGCTTAACCGACTGAGCCACCCAGGCGCCCCCAGGGAAGGTCTTCCTCTAGCTCAGTGAAGTTGTTGGATGCATTAGTGGCACCCAGAGTGAACTGTGGACTCATCTTCCAACCACAGCCCTTGACCCCTTCAAAGAGCTGCTCTCTCCCAGCTCCTTGCGGCTTGGTTAGGATTGTCGATCGAGGTGTCAAAGGGTAAGGATGTGCAGAGCTAGATCTGTCTTGGAATCTGAATCTTGGAGCCTTGCCCAGCAGGGGTGGCTGGAGAGGCTGTCTGATCCTACCTCCTGGATCCCCGCGGCTGCCCTTATCCCTGGCTGAGGTCTGGGTTGTTCATCTTTTCTCTTTGATTGTCTTATCTATCCTCTCTCCTTCCAACAAATGTCTATTTTTTTGCGTGAGGTAATCACAGTCAAGTTGTATCCTGCTTATAACCAAAGAACCACAATTTATACCAGCAACAACAACAGACAGATTTGAGCACCTTCTATGTGCCAGGCACTGTTCAAAGCCTTTTTGTGTAGACTCTTTACAACAGCCCTGTGAGGTAGGTACTATTGTCATTTTGTACAACCCTAGTCCCGTAAGTGGTACAGGAGGCATGCCATCCATACGTGGCTGCCAGAGACTCCTGGCTCAGGGTGACGAGGGTTGTGTGATGAGTTGCTAGTGATGTTCCCAGTTCCCTCTTCCTGAGTGCACGGTGGGACGGCACTCCCGGCCCCTTGCTGCACTGTACGCGAGGCTCTGTGATTAGTCTGGCCAGCGAGCCATGTGTGCAAGTGACCATGGAAGACATTTAGCGGCTCCCGTTCTCTTTGGCACCTCATCCCATCACGCTAGCCTGGGTCCTGAGTCACCACACGGAACAGAGTCTCTGACACCTGGACAATGGATGTGTGGCAGGAGCAAGAAGCAAACCTTTGTCATTTGGGGCTGCTGGGTCATTGGGCTCCAGAGGTCATTTGTTACTGCAGTGGAACTCAGCTTATCCTGACTGATATAGTTCAAGGAGTAAAAAAAAAAAAAAAATACACACACACACACACACATATAATTTTTTAAAGTTTATTTATTTTGAGAGAGAGAGAGAGAGCACAGGCACAAGCAGGAGACCGTCAGAAAGAGATTCCCAAGCAGGTTTCGTGCTATCAGGGCAGAGCCCGACATGGGACTCGATCTCAGCAACTTAGAGATCATGACCTGAGCTGACTAAGAGTCAGATGCTTAACCAACTGAGCCACCCGGCACCCCATACTTTCTGTTTTCTGTGGCTGCTGTAACAAATTACCAAAAATGTCATGGCTTAAACAACAAAATCATTATTGAACAGCTCTGCAGGTCACAAGTCGGCTGTGGGTCTCGTAAGGTAAAATGAAGTCGTCAACAGGGCTGTGTGCCTTTGCAGAGGCTCCAGAGGAGAATCTGTTTTCTTGCCCTTTTCAGCTGCTCTGAGATGCTACCACATTCCTTGGCCCTTGGCCCCCTCCCTTCGGCAAAGGCAGCCACGGCTCCCAAGTGGCTCCCACCACGTCCATCTTGGGTCTGGTCCTCTGCCTTCACCTTCCTTCTAAGAACTGAGACTGCATTGGTCTCACCCAGGTCATTCGGGTCTCTAATCCCTATTTTGTTTTATTATTATTATTTTTTACACTTAGGCTCCACACCCAAAGTGAGGCTGGAACTCATGACCTTGAGATCAAGAGTAGCATGCTTGATGACTGAGTCAGCCAGGTGCTCCCCAATCCCTAATTAAAAAAAAAAATTTTTTTAACATTTGTTTATTTTTGAGAGAGACAGAGACAGAGACAGAAACAGAGTGTGAGCGGGGGAGGGGCAAATAGAGAGGGAGACACAGAATCGGAAGCAGGCTCCAGGCTCCGAGCTGTCAGCCCAGAGCCTGACGTGGGGCTCGAACTCACAGACTGTGAGATCATGACCTGAGCCAAAGTCGGACGCTCAGCTGACTGAGCCACCCAGGCACCGCCCCCCCATCCCTATTTTAAAGTCATCAGATTAGGAGCCTCAATTCCCTGTCCCATGTAAAGCAGCATATTTGCATGTTCCGTCTTGTGGATAAGGATGTGGACCCCTTTGAGGGTTCATGATCCTGCTCACCACAGCACCCTTGTGAGGAAGTCACTAGCTGGGAGCACATCACATGTCCTCGTTTCTATCAGTGTCAGAGAGGCCGGACTCTATTGGTGGCCATGAGCTGCCCTGCACACAGAATGCATGTGGCCTTCCCAAACTGGAAGTCATGAAAACAAGCATCTCTCTGAGACATCTCTGAGACATCATCTCTCTGAGACATCTCTGACCTCTGCAGAGGTGACAGGGGCCAGCAGGCAGCCGTCCTGAGATCTGCACTCTCTTCCCACTCAGGCAACTAGATCTGTGTGTCTGAACATTTACAGCAATAAAATCCACCTTATTCTGGGTAGCACCGTGCTGAAAACAAACCTAGTGCTTTTTGGATCCAAACTGTGGCCCCGGCTACCCCAGCCTCACACAGAGACTTTGCAGCCAATTCCCTTCCTACCATGGACAGTGTCCCTGGGATTAGAGGGACATCTGAGAGAAGTCACCACTGGAGGATAAGACAAACGGGTCTCGGCACCAACCCTGGGCCCTGAGAAACATCTCCCTGGGGATGCCCACACTTCCTGTCTGTGGTGCACACTGGAACCTGTCACCTGTTCAGGGTGCCACCTGTTCAGGGGTGAAGGAAGCATGGCGTGGCCGCTAGGCACTCAGCCCAGAGTTCAAATCCTTGCTCTGCCTCTTACTCGCTGGGGTGACTTTGCTTAGGTTATTTTATTTCCTCCTCTCAAAAAATGGAGATGATAATTATAGCACCGTCTCCCGGGAGTGTTGCGAGGGTAAAAATGCAAATGTGGATGCAAATGGCATGCAAATTTGCCTAGTAGATCCTAAATAAATGTTTGCTCTTGCTTTTACTATTATCTCAGTAAGAGCCCATGCATTCTCTAGACCGAGGTGATCCCATCAGCTGGTATAAACGTGAATAAAGAGAGAGGAAATGTATAGCTAGTTTAGTTATCCCTATTCAAAATAAAAATGCCAAAAATAATAATAATAAAATAAAAATCCGTGTTGTATTCCTACGTTTCCCTAGGGGTGGTCCAAAAACCACATCTATCAGAGTCTGTGTGTGTGTGTCTGGCTGTGGTGGGGACGGGTAGAAACTGGAGGTGTCCCGGCCTCAGCCCAGGCCGATCAAACATGGGACCTCAGAATCTGCATTAAGAAAAAAAAGTTCCCAGGGCCGCCTGGGTGGCTCAGTCAGTTGGGCAACCAACTCTTGGTTTTCGGCTCACGATCCCACGGTTCGTGGGATCGAGCCCCACGTCGGGCTCCGTGCTGACAGGGCAGAGCCTGCTTGGGATTCTCTCTCTCCTTCTCTCTCTGCCCCTCCTCTGCTCTCTCTCTGTCTCTCTCCAAATAAATAAATAAACAAACTAAAAACAAAAACAAAAAACTAGGCTGGTCTTAAAAGCCTCTTCAGAAAACCCAAAAATTGCCCAGACATTCTTATGCTTAGTAAATAGAAAAACTGCTCTCTCTTCATAGAGAACCTCAGTGGGTGGAAGAAAGTCACAGCCCATTGTTGGGGATGTTATGAGCAGCTGGGCGTAAGCAGGCTGGGGAAGCTGGACACGCCTGCTCCTTTTCCTTCCTCGGGACGCTGCTCCCTGGCGTCCCCCTGGTGGCAGGCGTGCAGGGAGGACGCTGAGCTCCCCGCCTGCCCACGGCGGCACGACTAACCGGGTGCTTCCCAGCTTGCGCGGGCAGTCAGCCTGTCAGGGTCACAGCCGGCCCCTCGGGGCCCCAGTGAAAAGGCCCTGGGACCTGTCACCAGTCTAACAAGGTGACAGCTGCGGTATGAGAGGCCAGGCATCAAAGGGAAGGCGGGCAGAAGGAGGGAGGAGGACGCTTTCTGTGCATCTACCTGGCTCTCCCTCGAGCAGCCAGGTGTCACCTCCAGGTGGCACCTGGGGCGAGCAGAAAACACTGCCCCCCCCCCCCACCGCCCATTCTCACTTAGGAAACTTTAATTCCTTGCCCTTCCCTGCATCTGGAAAACACCTGTGGCCCTGGCTTCACCTGAGCTTGGCATTGCATGGAGGTCAAGAGTGGGGATATCGGGGCCAGGATCAACGCTGGCCCTGCTGTGTGACGTTGGGCAAGTTAACAAACCACTCTGTTTCCTCGCTTTCTTCCTCTGTAAAATGGGGATCATGGAGCCTACCCCCTGGGTTGGGGTGAGGACTGAATGAGTTAATGAGTGTGAACATATGTCAGGGGCCCAGAGCGCTTGCTGCCGGAGGGTCAGCAAGCGAGAAGTTAGTTTCTGAGTACCATTGTCAGTGCTGCTAATAATAAGTAAGCATGTGTTTTTGTTTTGTTTTGTTTTGTTTTGTTTTTTCAGGGTGTTTGTTTGTTTGTTTTGAGAGGGAGAGAGCACGCACACGAGTGGGGGAGAGGGACTGGAAGAAAGTGTGTTTAAAGAGCATTTCTCGAACCCCTGAGCCTGTGCTGGAAACTTTACGTACATGACACAAACTTCATAAATACCTAATAGCTTCTGGGGGCACCCATCTGGGTCAGTCCATAGAGCATGTGACTCTTGATCTCAGAGGTTGTGAATTTGAGCATAGAGATTACTTACACACACACACACGCACATGCACACACACACACACACACACGGGTATCTGGGTGGCTCAGAAGGTTAAGCATCTGACTCTTGATTTCAGCTCAGGTCACGATCTTGCAGTTGGTGGGTTCAAGCCCTGAGGCAGGCTCTGAGCCAATGAGGCTTGAACCTGGGGCGCCTGGATGGCATAGTTGGTTAAGCATCTGACTTTGGCTCAGGTGGCGATCCCTCAGTTTGTGGGTTTGGGCCCTGAATCGGGCTCTGTTCTGACAGCTCAGAGCCTGGAGCCTGCTTCAGATTCTGTGTCTCCCTCTCTCTGCCCCTTCCTCACTTGTGCTCGGTCTCTCTGTCTCTGTCTCTGTCTCTGTCTCAAAAATAAACGCTTAAAAAAAAAAACCCATGACAATAAATTCTGGAAATACCCAAAGCGATGATGGGTGCACAACACTGTGAATGTTCTCATCGCCACCAAATAGTGACTTGTGCTCTTGAAATGATTAAAATGATAAATACAATGTTATGTCTATTTTGCCACATACGCACACACACTGGGCATAAGGCAGGCCAGGGAAACTAGACATGCCTGCTCATTTCCCTGGGCATTTGTGATCACACCCATATTACCAGTGAGAGAAACTGAGGCTCGGAGACACCTGTGCTCACCCAGGCTCACGGAGCTGGGAACAACTCAGTCTGCCTCATACCCCAGCGTGCTTGACCCTGTTGGGAGCACAAAGACCCACTGGGCCCTCCCGCGGCGGCCCCCTCATCCAATCCATTCATCCTTCTGTTCTTTCCTTCGAGAACCATAAGCCGCCCCCTGCTGTTTCCAGGTCCTGTCCCTGATGCTGGTGTTCAGCAGACAGCAAGAGACGGATGTGAGACACTCACGCACATGCGTGTACATTTCCAACCTAGACAAGTGCTGAGAAGGAAAGTACCTGGAGACGGGGGGATAACTGACTCCCCCTGGTCATGGGAGTCTGGGGACAGCATCCTGGAGGAAGTGACAGTCAGGACCTGAGACAGGAATAGGAGTCCCTGAGCAGAGGTGGGAAGGGAAGAATATTCTGGGTGGAGGAAGCAGCCGCTCATGTAAAGGCCCTGTGGCCTCTGTGGCAAGGACAGGATGGAGGAGATGGAAGGAGCCAGGGGCGGGAGGACCACAGAGGCCAGGTCACACACGCAGGCTGCCCCTTGGGAAGCTTTGCCTTTGTCCCAAGAGTAACAGAAGCCTTTGAGGGTTTGAAGCCAGGGAACACCATGACCTAATTCGCCCCGGGAAGACCACCTCTCCCCAGCCTGGACACCCTGCCGGCAGCGATGAGGAGTCCCGACGGTCTGCTGGCTCCCGACACCCTCATTCCCCACCACACAGCCCACCTGACCTGCACGCAGCCCTCTATGCCTGCGTCCCCCTCAACTGTATTCCTCTCCAGAGACCACCCCCCCGGGACCCCATGTATCTCACCTCTCTGCTTCTCTCTCTCCACCTACCAGAATGAAAGCTCCTCAAAGCCAAGGACATTGCTGTTCACAGTGTCCCCAGCACACAAAACAGGGCCCGGCATTTGGTAGGGGTTCAGTAAACAGACACCCAGTTGTTGGATGAAGTCCTAATGTCACCCTGCAGACAGGAGGGAACAAGTGTGTCTGTGGGATCTACTGGAGTAGAGTGGGGTCTGGGTGGGACAATGGCACTTGGACCGTGGGCTGCAGAGACAAGGGAACATCCCAGATATGACTGGGAGCATCCCCAGAAGGCTTCTGAGGATCACCTTGGTAAGGAAGAGAAGGACACGTTTCCTTCTTGGAGGAAAGATGGCCCAGGGTCAAGCTGGGTGTGGGAGCAGACCTGAGATTAGAAACCTAATCCAGTCAATACTCCGAGGCCCAGTCTGATCCCACCAACCCTCTGAGAACCCGTCCTGTTCTTCCCACTGCCCCCCGTCCAGGTCTTGCGCCCCCTAGCCCTTGGGCTCTTCTGCTCTTTCTCTGCCTAGCTTCAAAGCACAGGTTAAAAGTCAAGTCCTCAAAGAAGCATGGGGGTGGGGGGGGATGGAAGAGAAGGGGATGGGAGGGAAGGGAAGGAGGAAACAGAAAACAGAGGCCTTGCTTACATTCCAATGTTGTACGACCTGGAACTGAGGGATTAGGCCAACTCACATCTAGACATCCGTCCAGGATCATAATCATAATCTTTTGTTAGATAGTTAATTCTCATCTCCCCCTTGACTGTCAGCTCCAGGAGGCAGCAAGAGCTGCTTTCTGCCTCCTGAACACGTCTGCGAGGCTTGCACATAATTGGGGCTCAAAAACAATCTGGAGAATGAAATGAATGAATTTCAAGACCTGAGTCAATGCCGGTGCGTGGGGCATGAGAGGTGCTTTTACCTGAATGCATGACGGGATAGGCTGCCGACCTCCAAGGACAGAAAGGACCGAGAAGGTCATCCACTCCCCTGTCCAATGCACATTTATTGAGCTCCAGCTGTATGCTGGGGTGCAGACATGGGGCAGGGCAGAGCACACATGTGTCCTCCCCTCCACTAGAGGCCCTGCCTGACTTGGTCCTCTTCCTCATTTGCTTTTACAGAAAAAACACACAACCCGCAGGTGCGTTCTCGCATTTGTCTTAGATTCATTCATTCATTCATTCATTCTCCGGATTGTTTTTGAGCTCCAGTTATGCGCAGGTCCCACAGAGCTGGTGAGGAGGCAGAAAGAGCTGTTTCTGCCTCCTAGAGCTGACAGTCATGACGGTCAAGGACACTTGGCCGTTAACTAAATAGCTGAACAAATTTTTATCATTATTCTTTTGGATGTTCTCCATAGATGTGGGTTGACCTTACTCCTCAATCCGTGGCACGGTGTCCGCGTCTGAAGGAGGCCTCCTGGAAACACAGGGCTCCCTGCCCTGCCTAGGTGCTCGCGACAGTGACAGCCAGCTCGCTAGTTGTCTGTGCATTGCTTTGTCCCATCTGCAGAGTGACGCCAGGGGCTAGCATCAGTATGTCCAGTTTTCAGAACCCACACTGAGCCCCGGGGCCCCCCCCACCCCCGACAAGTAGCAGGGCTGGTGGTCCGTGAAACCAGGGTTGACGGAGGGTTACTTTCTCTGGGACCTCCTTAGAAGGCACTCTGGACCACCGTCTCCGAGAGGGCCCCTTCCCCACACTCTTACCCTGAACCTGCCTCGTGTTCCCTCCGGCACTTACAGATGGATCCATTTCTTGTCCGTCTCCTCCACCAGAAGGTAAGGCCAAAGGAATGCTTGTGGATGAATCATCCTCTGCTGGTGGCATGATACACACGGCTGAAAATAATTGGATTTAGAAAGAAATGAGTTCAGGGCGCCTGCGTGGCTCAGTCGGTTGAGCATCTGACTCTTGACTTCAGCTCAGGTCATGATCTCGCGATTTGTGAATTCGAGCCCCGCCATCGGGCTCTGTGCTGACAGTGTGGGGCCTGCTTGGTATCCTCTTTCTTTCTTTCCCTCTCCCTCTCTCTCTCTGCCCCTCCCCCAATTTCTCTCTGTCTCAAAATAAATAAACATTAAGTTTTAAATTTTTTAATGTTTATTTTTTTATTAAAAAAATTTTTTTATTACGTTTCTTTATATTTGAGAGGCAGAGAGAGACAGACCCTGAGTGGGGGAGGGGCAGAGAGAGAGGGAGACCCAGAATCTGAAGCAGGCTCCAGGCTCTGAGCTGTCATCCCAGAGCCCGACGTGGAGCTCGAACCCACGAACCATGAGATCATGACCTGAGCTGAAGTCGGACACTTAACCGACTGAGCCACCCAGGTGCCCATTTTTCTTCTTCTTCTTTTTTTCTTTTCTTTTTTTTTTTTGTGTGGATAAGAACACTTAACCTGAGATGTACCCTCTTTCAGATCTACCCTCTTTGCAAGTTTTTTTTTAATTTTTAATTTTTAAATTTTTTTTTAATGTTTTTTATTTATTTTTGAGACAGAGAGAGACAGAGCATGAACGGGGGAGGGGCAGAGAGAGAGGGAGACACAGAATCGGAAGCAGGCTCCAGGCTCTGAGCTGTCATCCCAGAGCCCGACGCGGGGCTCGAACTCACGGACCGCGAGATCGTGACCTGGCTGAAGTCGGACGCTTAACCGACTGAGCCACCCAGGGGCCCCATTTTGCAAGTTTTTTTTTAAAGAATTTTTTTAAATGTTTATTTATTTTTGAGAAACAGAGAGAGAGAGAGAGAGAGAGATGAGTGGGCTAGGGCAGAAAGAGAAGGAGACACAGAATCCGAAGCAGGCTCCAGGCTCTGAACTGTCAGCACAGAGCCCAATGCAGGGCTCGGACTCACGAACTATAGATAGGATCATGACCTGAGCTGAAGTTGGACGCTTAACCGACTGAGCCACCCAGGCACCCCAGTACTTGTCTTTTTTTAATCTCTGCTATAGCCTCATTGCCTACAACAGCACCTGGCCTGTAACAGATGCTCAGTAACTATTCAGTGACGAGAGGAAGACAGGCTTCCCATGTACAGGCAGGTGGGTTAAGCCTTTGAGTTAGATGCCATGGTGGGTCCCTGTTTTACATGTGAAGAAACTGAGGCTTATTAGGGAGTTCCATTGTGAAGCCTGCTCCGCTAATCACCATTTATATGTATTGCATACAACCTTGGGACAGTAAGGGTAGCTTTTGTTTTTTATACTCTTACAATTGTGATTTTTCACCACATGTCCATAGTTTTTCCATTTAAGAGGGGAAAAAAGCACTGTGATTATGTCAAGGAGCTGTACTCAAGACCGTGTTTTTGATTTCTGGGAACTGCCATTGATTTAATAGGCAGTGTCTTGGAACACGGAAGGTGCCCAATAAATGTTTGTAGTACGAATGGAGATACAATGTGAGATCCACAGAGAGAGAAGATGAGAAGAGAGATCTTTAGGAACAGCACTGGAGGGGCACCTGGGTGGTGCAGTTGGTTAAGCATCTGACTCTTGATTTGGGTTCAGGTCGTGATCTCACCATTCGTGAGTTTGAGCCCCGCATGGGGCTCTGCACTGATGGCTCAGACTGCTTGGGATTCTGTCTCTCCTTTTCCCTGTCCTTCTGCAGCTTGTGCTCTCTCTCTCAAATAAGTAAATAAACTTAAAAAAAAAGAAGAAGAAGAGCGTGGGCAACCAATGAAATCTGTTCTTGAAACTGTGTTGGATAGCAAAGTTTCTGATAGCAAGAGCCTACGCTCTCCTTTCTTAAAACTTTTCCTCACTGAGTTATAAAATAGTCTATCCTCATTATTTGTGGATTCTGTATTTGTGTCTTCACTCACTAAAATTTGCTTGTAACCCCCAAATCAATACTCATGGCGCTTTTGGGAGGTCATCCGTGGACACGTGCAAAGTAACAGAGTCGCCTGACAGGCATGTTTCGAGCTGATGTCCAACGAGGCAATGATGTTCTGCCTCCTGTTTCAACTATCATGGTCCTCAGGTGTCCTCTTCGTGGTCTATTTAAGCACCATGGTTTTTGCATTTTTGCACTTTTTGTTGATTTTGGTATCTAGAATGGCCCCCTAACGTGGTGGGGCTGGCCAGTGTGTTCCTAAGTGCAAGAATGCTGTGATGGGCCTCACAGAGAAAATACGGGTGTCAGATAAGCTTCACTCAGGCACACGTTGTGTGGCTGCTGTCCCTGAATTCAATGTTTATGAGTCAACAATGTCTATTCAGTCAGGTGTCCTTAAACAGAAACACACATAAAACAAGATTATGTATTGATTGGGAAATGTGACCCAAGGCTTGCGGGAACCAATTCCTATATTTTCCCTAAGAGCAATTGTTCATTGTTCACTAATTCAGTGTTTGTGGTGACCTTATAGAACACAGCTACAGGGGACAAGGAGAATGAATTTACAGAGAGTACAGTGATGGCCTTTGCATATGGATGCATCCCATAACCACCATGCAGGCCAACGCCAACTAACAACTTGTCCAGCAAAACCTTCCTTCATGGCCTCCCCAGGCACCACCCATTCCCCACCCAGCGGGAACTATAAACCAAGTTCTAGCACCATGGGTTAGTTTTGCCTCTTCTTGTATTCAGTATACATAGAGTCTCACATGCTTGTGACAGTCATTCATGTTTTTGTGTCTCAATGACTTACTCTTTTTTATTGCTGTAGGGTATTCCATTGTGATTGTAGTATAGCCAGTTTAACCTTTCCCCTGTTGATGGCCCCTTGGGTTGTTTCTAGTTTTGTTGTTGTTATTAGCGTGTCCCATTATTTTATTTTATTTTATTTTATTTTTTTAACGTTTATTTATTTTTGAGACAGAGAGAGACAAAGCATGAACGGGGGAGGGTCAGAGAGAGGGAGACACAGAATCTGAAACAGGCTCCAGGCTCTGAGCTGTCAGCACAGAGCCCGACACGGGGCTCGAACTCACGGACCACGAGATCATGACCTGAGCCGAAGTCGGCAGCTTAACCGACTGAGCCACCCAGGTGCCCCGTGTGTCCCCTTATTTTAAAAAGAATAATACGGGGGCACCTGTGTAGCTCAGTTGGCTAAGACTCTGACTCTTGATTTCAGCTTGGTTCATGGGTTTGAGACCCTCTTCAGGCCCTGCACTGACAATGCAGAACCTTCTTGGAATTCTCTCTCTCCCTCTCTTTCTGCCCTCCCCTAGCTTGTGCACACTCTGTCTCTCTCTCAACATAAATAAACTTAAAAAAAAAAATAATAATGATGCATTCCCAGGTAATATGCTCCCCAAACATATTGCTAAAACATTCCGAAACACTCGTGTAACAACCTACTAAGGATTTCTGAGAAATATAAAGCATTTACAACCAGCTGATGATTACTTAAGGAAAAATGGGGCGATTGGCTGGCTCAGTGTCGGTAGAGCATGTGACTCTTGATCTTGGAGTTGTGAGTTCAAGCCCCTTTTGGACATGGAGCCTACTTAAAAAAAATGAAAATAAAAATGAGTAAAATTACCTGATTATTTCACATTAATGAACTCAGTGGAGCGATGTGATGTATGCACGGATATTATACAGTATGTATGACATGCATTCATGTTATGATGTTAAATTATGTTTCCTTTAACCCTGCAAAGAACCTGTACTGTAATGTAATTAAACAATGCAAAAATATGTTAAAGGTTATAAAGATATTATCTAAACTGGGCCTGATTCATTAGCCCCAAGGTACATGGCAGAAGCCAACACTGGGACCCATTAAAGGCATCTTTCCTTCCTTCCTTCCTCCCTTCCTTCCTTCCTTCCTTCCTTCCTTCCTTCCTTCCTCCCCTCCTTCCTTTTCTCAGTAGGCTCCATGCCTGGTGCATAGCCCAATGTGGGGTTTATACTCCCCACCCTGAGGGGCGCCTGGGTGGCTCAGTTGGTTGGGTGTCCGACTTCGGCTCAGGTCATGATCTCACGGTCCATGGGTTTGAGCCCCACGTCACGCTCTGTGCTGACAGCTTGGAGCCTGGAGCCTGCTTCGGATTCTGTGTCTCCCTCTCTCTCTCTCTCTGTACCTCCCCCACTCATGCTCTGTCTCTGTCTCTCTCAAAAATAAACATTAAAAAGAAAAAATGTAAACTCCCCACCCTGAGATGTAGAAACATACATTATTTAAAAGGCAGACATTTAGGGGCACCTGGGTGGCTCAGTTGGTTGGGCGGCCAACTTCGGCTCAGGTCACGATCTCGTGGTCCATGAGTTTGAGCCCCGCGTCGGGCTCTGGCCTGATGGCTCAGAGCCTGGAGCCTGCTTCCAATTCTGTGTCTCCCTCTCTCTCTGCCCCTCCCCCGTTCATGCTCTGTCTCAAAAATAAATAAAATGTTAAAAAAAAATTAAAAAAAAAAAGGCAGACATTTATTTGTAGCACAGCTAAATTCATTCTTTCTATCTATCCATCCATCCATTCATCCATCTAACAAAGTGTTCTAGTGAATACAGTAGCTCCCCCTTATCTCTGGTTTCACTTTTCAGGATTCAGTTACCTATGGCCAATCTTGGTCCAGAAACAGATGATCCTACTTCTTAAGTATGGTCAAAAGGTCAACAGTAGCTAACAGTACTATATCACAGCGCCTACCTCATTCACCTCACTTCATCTCCTCACGTAGGCTTTTTATCGTCTCACACATCATCACAAGAAGAAGGGAGTGTAGGGGCTCCTGGGTGGCTCAATTGGTTGAAGGACCCAATTCAGCTCAGGTCAAGATCTCGCAGTTTGTGAGTTTGAGCCCCGTGTCAGGCTCTGTGCTGACGACTCAGAGTCTGGAGCCTGCTTCAGATTCTGCGTCTCCCCCTGTCTCTACCCCTCCCCTGCTCACACTCTGTGTCTCTCTGTCTCTCAAAAACAAAAAAAGTTAAAAAAAAAAGAAGAAGGGAGTGTACAATACGGTATTTGGAAAGACACTACATTCACATAACTTTTATTACAGTATTTAGTATATTGTTTTAACTATTATTTATTATTAGTTATTGTTGTTAATCTCTGTGCCTAATTTATAAGTTAATTTTTTTTTTCTAAATTTTATTTATTTATTTTGAAAGAAAGCAGGGGAGGGGCAGAGAGGGAGAGAGAATCCCTTGTAGGCTCTGCACTGTCAGCCCAGCCAGAGCCCCATGCCGGTTCAAACCCACAAACTGGGAGATCATGACCTGAGCCGAAGTCAGATGCTCAACCGACTGAGCCACCCAGAGGCCCCTAAATTAAATTTTATCGTGGGTATGTGTGGGGGCCCCTGGCTAGCTCAGTCTTGGAGCATGAGGCTTTTGATCTTGGGGTCATGAGTTTGAACCCCACCTTTGCATAGAGATTACTTAAAAAGAAAATGTTAGGGGCGCCTGGGTGGCGCAGTCGGTTAAGCGTCCGACTTCAGCTAGGTCACGATCTCGCGGTCTGTGAGTTCGAGCCCCGCGTCAGGCTCTGGGCTGACGGCTCAGAGCCTGGAGCCTGTTTCCGATTCTGTGTCTCCTTCTCTCTCTGCCCCTCCCCCGTTCATGCTCTGTCTCTCTCTGTCCCAAAAATAAAATAAACGTTAAAAAAAAAATTTTTTTTAAAAAAAGAAAATGTTAAAAAAAATTATGCATACCATAGGTATATGTGTACAGGTAAAAACAGTATATGTAAGATTCGAGATGATCCACGGTTTCAGTCATTCATGGGGCTGATCTTGGACTGTATCCCCCTGCATAAGGGGGAGCAGGCGCTACTGTGGTTGGAATGAAAGTCCTAACATTATGGGGTTTGTCACTATGCTTCAAGAAGAGGTGAAAGGGCTCCTGGCTGGCTCAGAGTTTGGAGCCTTCCAATTCCTGACCTCCGGATTGTGAGTTCGAGCCCCGCATTGGGGGTAGGGATTATTTAAATAAATGCATCTTAAAAGGAATAGGTGGAGCCTTCAAAATTACTTTAGAATAGCTAGCTCTTTGGTTCTGGAACCACGCCTTAAGTAAACCTTTAGGTTATGCAAATGAAGCAAGGATTCCGGCCCGTGCCTTTAGACCTGCCAGTGGGGGAGGGGAGGTGGGCCGCTGGGAGGGGGCCTATAAAAGGCTGGAGATTGGGAAGAAGAGGACCAGATCGCTTTCCCTTCTGGGGTAGATCCTTCTGAGCGGTCGCAGGACGGTAAGCGAGGCCCCAGAGGCCTGGGTCTCAAGAGATTCACCAAGCAGTCAAGGCCACCTCGGAAGCAGATGCCTGCGCAGGGCTGTAAGCCTAGCAGGAGGCGCAGAGCCGGGTCTCTCCCACGGTGGTCCCTCCCCAGGTGCTTGAGGGAGCTTCCTCCTCACGTCCCCAGCACCAGCTTCCAATCCAGGTTGTTCCTGACTAGCTTTAGCTGGAGGGAAAACAGCAAAAAACAAGGTATGTTTTTTGTTTTGTTTTGTTTTGTTTTGTTTTGTTTTGTTTTGTTTAAGAATCCTGTTTTCCGACTCTGTTGCTGGTTCCTGAGGAAGCCGTAAATTTCAGGGTGCGGAGTGGGGTCTGCCGACCGCCGCCTTACGGAAATCTGGCCTTGCCTTCCCGAGCTGGTTCGTCTCTTCTGCCGAGGGTTTTAGGTAGGCAAGCCTGTGATTTGTAAATGCACGTTTGACCGCTTCCTTTGCACTTTGAGCCTGAGTTCTCTTCTCGTGCCTTTGGCCTTCTCGTGCCAAGCTGATTGGATTGACCAAAAAGGAGTTGCGTCCTTCAGTAACTAGCGGAAGGATGGATTTGGGGCAGAGGCCAGAGGCCGAGTGGAGAGCAAAGAAAGGGTGAGCTGTTAACAAGGTCGAACCAGAATAACTGGCGACAGGGCCCCTATGAGAACCCAGGCTCCGCGATCGGCGCAGATGCAGAAGTGCGGTCGTAATTCTCCCTGAAAATCCCTTAAGGCACCTTTGTCATCTTTTAAAATCCAGTTCTCTTGCAGAGTAGGAACAGATCACCTTACAAGTACTGCTCAATTGACCATTGTATTTAGAAATGTCATTACATCCCCCCCTCCAAAAATACCCCCCCCCAAAACCAATAAAACCCTTCAAATCTGGGAAGCACATCAGTCCAGAGGTGAAGTTTTGTAAGTTAGCATTAAAATATTGGACATTTGTTCTAGCTCCATAGACTTGCAAGGTGCTTTCCCTCCCCCTCCCCCTTACCCCCTTGTTCCTCTGTGGTTGAGAGCTTCCTGCTACATAGATTCTTGTGGTTCCCGGGGCAGAGGGTGCCCTTGCTTGCTCTGAGCTGGCGGAGAGTCCGTACTCTTGGGCAGCGTGCGGATCTGGAGAGGCTTGCGTGAGCCTGTTGGGCTTGCGGGGGGCGGGGCGGCCTGGAGAAGGGGGCGGGGCTTCGCCAGCGCAGGTAGGCCGCTGACCACCGCTGTTTCAGACATTCTGGCTCCGAGAAACCAGCAAATGAAATGCATCGGTTTCTTCCTTCCGGCGATATTTGAGTCTTTCCTGCAGTTTCTACCCGGAACAGATAAGGGCAGTTCCTACCTCTTGGAGGATACAGTTCTATGGAGCAGACGGACTTTTTTTTTTTTTTTAATCTACATTAAGAAAACATTTCAACTCACATACATTTATTGAGCACCTATGTGTGCCGGGCCCTGGGGTTGGGGGACAGATGAGGCAGATGGGGCCCCGCTCATTCAAGAAATTCACATTTAGCACAAGAAAGCCATTAAGCACACAATAACACATGTTAACTCATCAACGCTTTTAATCAGAACAGTCACACGCAGATGGCTACCTCTGCAGCTGCTGGGAAGGTGTGAGGCGCAGCGGTGGGGGGGGGGGGCGGCGAGCGAGGACCGTAAGAAAATGACTGGAGCCACTTGGGGCAAAGATTGTTGGATGGAAGAGGATGGTATTTGGGGGCAAGGCCTGGAGGCCAGAGGCAGTTCCAGATTCTAGGTGGGGTGGAAAGGCAGGCTGGGAGGGGCCAGAACAAACAAGGCCAGATCTAGAAAGTTCTTAAGAAAGGGAATTACTCCATCAAATTACCTTTTGAAAGGATGACTCTGGCTGCTGCTTGGAGGAATGGGGACGCGAGGGTAGGCCGCGGGAAGCCCTCAGGAAACTTGCACTCAGCCGTCAGGGATGGAAGGGGCGGTGTTTATCAGTTACGAGTTACTGGGAGGCTGAAGAGAGTTACAAGTGGGAAGAGGGAGGGAAAAAGCAGGATGACAGGCTTGGACCTTGCCCAGCCTGGAAGAATGGGCTTCCTAGATGAGGCAGCCGTGAAATAATTACATGGGATTGAGTACTGAGAACTGGGCAGGCATAGCAGTGATCACTCAAGTCCATCAATTCTGTTAAGCCTCACAATGACCCTCTTCTAAGAGAGGGATGCCAAAGAACTTTTAGTGATGACGGAAATGGTCTTTTTATTATTACTGTTATTATTAAAGTCAGCTCTAGGTCCAACACGGGGCGTGAACTAAGGACCCTGAGATCAAGTGTCTCACGCTCCATCAACTGAACCAGGCAGACGACCCTGGAAATAGTCTTTGGGCTTCCCCAAGCAGGAGCCACCACCCCACTTGTAGTTGGGCCTTTGAAATGAAAATAGTGTTACTGAGGAATTGAACTTCTGATTGAATTTAATTCTCATTATTTTCAGTTAAAAAAAAACTGATGCTTGATTTTGTTACTGGAAAACTTTTAAGTCCGATTGGGACAATTTGGATATGCCGCTCTACTTTTTGAAAAACGTATAGGGGCACTTGGCTGGCTCAGTCCAGAGAGCATCGACTTTTGATCTCAGGGTCATGAGTTCAAGCCCCACATTGGGAGCCTACTTAAAAATTTTTATTTTTTGTTTTTTTTTTTTTAATGTTTTGTTTATTTTTGAGAGAGGGAGAGAGAGAGAGAGAAAACGCGTGAGGGAGGGGCAGAGAGAGGGAGACACAGAATCTGAAGCAGGCTCCAGGGTCTGAGCTGTCAGCACAGAGGCCGATGTGGGGTTCAAGCTCATGGACTGAGAGATTCTGACCTGGGCCAAAGTTGGACGTTTAAACCGACTGAGCCATCCAGGAGCACCCCCCAAAAATTTTTTTAATAAAAAATTTATACATTGTTTTCAAGGGAATTTGAAACATATATTGATGCTATTTAAACACCTCATGATAACATTTTGACTCTACTTTTTCAAAGGTAAGTTTGATGAAATCTAGATGCAGATCAAGTGTTCTCAAAGACGTTAACATCTAAGTTGAGATATGCTGTGAGTGGGAAATCTATACCAGATTTCAGAGACTTAGAAAAAATAAGGGGCACTTAGCTGGCTCACTCAGAGGATTGTATGACTCTTGATATCTTGGGTATAGAGATTACTTATATAAGACTTTTAAAAAGAAAAAAACTAGGGGTTCCGTAGCTCAGTGGGTTAAGCATCCGACTCTTGATTTCGGCTCAGGTCATGATTTCACAGTTCCGTGAGATGGTGCTCCCTGTGTCGGGCTCCATTTAGGGCGTGGACCCTGCTTGAGACTCTCTCTCTCTCTCTCTCTCTCTCTCTCTCTCTCTCTCCCCCCTCTCCCTCCCTCCCCTTGCCCCTCCCCCACTTGTGCTCTGAATCTCTCAAAAAGAAAAAGGGAAAAAAAATAACAATAAAATATCTCATCGATAACTTTTTTTTTTTTTTAACGTTTACTTATTTTTGAGATAGAGAGAGACAGAGCATGAACGGGGGAGGGGCAGAGAGAAAGGGAGACACAGAATCGGAAGCAGGCTCCAGGCTCCGAGCCATCAGCCCAGAGCCCGACGTGGGGCTCGAACTCACGGACCCATGGACTGTGAGATCGTGACCTGAGCCAAAGTCGGACGCTCAACCAACTGAGCCACCCAGGCGCCCCAGCATCGATAACTTTTTATGTCAAGTACCTATTGAAATGATAATATTTTGGGTATAGCTAGGTTAAATTAAGGTGTATTATTAAAATTAATGTCACCAGTTCTATTTTTACACACATACATATATATATATTTTTTTTTTTAGGATTTTATTTTTAAGTCATCTCTACACCCAATGTGGGGCTCGAATTCACCACCCTGAGATCAAGAGTCTCAGGCTCTTCCGACTGAGCCAGCTGGGTGCCCCAGCATTGCTATAATTCTAATCTCGGGGTATTTGCATCACTCCCCGATGCTCATTAGCCGCCACTCCCCACTCCTCCTCCCTCAGCCCCAACTATCCCTGATCTACTTTCTGTCTAGAATTAGCCTATGCTGGACCTTGCCTATAAAAGGAAGCATATACTATGTGGCCTTTGGCGACTGGCTCCTTTCACTCAACATATCGTTTCTAAAGTTCATCCTCGTCTAGCATCTATTAGTACTTCATTCTTTGTTATGGCTGAATAATAGTCCATTGTATGGATAGATTCCACAGGCTGTTTATGCATTCAACAGTGGATGGACATCCGAGTTGCTTCCACTTTTGGGCTATTACGAATAAGGCTGCGATGAACATTTGTGTATATGCTTTTGTGTGGACATACATGTTCAGTTCTCTTGGAATTCTATGTAGCAGCGTTGTTGGGTCATATGGTAACTCTGTTTAACTTTCTGAGGAACTGTTTCTTACTTTTTTTTTTAAGTTTATTTATTTATTTTGAGAGAGAGAGAGAGAGAGAGCGCGCGAGTGCACACACGCACCGGAAGGGCAGAGAGAGAGAGAGAGAGAGAGGGAGAGCGAGAATACCAAGCAGGCTCCATGCTGTGGAGCCCAATGTGGGGCTTGAACCTGAGCCAAAGTCCGATGCTTAACTGACTGAGCCACCCAGGCGCCCCTGTTTTTTACTTTTTTAAAAAAAAATTTTTTTTTTAACGTTTATTTATTTTTGAGACAGAGAGAGACAGAGCATGAACGGGGGAGGGGCAGAGAGAGAGGGAGACACAGAATCGGAAGCAGGCTCCAGGCTCTGAGCCATCAGTCCAGAGCCCGACGCGGGGCTCGAACTCACGGACCGCGAGATCGTGGCCTGAGCTGAAGTCGGACGTCAAACCGACTGAGCCACCTAGGCGCCCCTGTTTTTTACTTTTTAAAATGTGACTCCTGGAGAGGTGGCTGGCTGTCTCAGTGGGTAGAGCGTTTGGCTCTTGATCTCAGGGAGTCATGAATTTAAGCCCCATGTTGGGCAGAGATTTTTCTCAACATCCCAGAAGGTTAAGAATTACAAATATGGCTCATATAATACCTGTGTTGGACAGCTGGCCTAGAATGTCTACTTTGGGCCCAAGCATTGTTATAAAAGGCTGGAAAGAATATACTGAAGGCCCTGGTGGGTCAGGAGAAGGCAGTGCTGGGCAGTGAGGTGGTTGGTACCCTTCGGTAGGTTATATCTTACTGTACTTTTCACCATTTCTCCTGATGGTAATTGATAAAGGCTATTAACTGGTCTCTCTGCCCCCAGGGCCAAATCTCCACCCGGCAGCCAAAGATATTTTTTAAAGTGTAAATCTAATCATGCCATCCCCTGCTTGAAACCCTTCAGTGGCCTTCCACTGCAATTTTATAAAATGTAAATTCTTCCCCTGGTCTGGCACTCATCTGATGCTCCAAATATTTGTTGAATAAATAATGGAGAATATTTTATGTCTTTTGGTTCCAAACCGATATATTTGTTAAGAGGCATTTTGAATTTGAAAAAGGTTAACATTTAAAATTATTTAGCATTCAGGGAAACATCACATGTGCAATGTATGTATTTTTCGTGCATCTTTTCCATCCCTGGGTAGTCATCTTTTAAATTAAAAAAAAATTTTTTTTTAACACTTATTCATCTTTGAGAGACAGAGAGAGTAAAAGTGTGAGTGGGGGATGAGCAGAGAGAGAGGGAGACACAGAATCCGAAGCAGGCTCCACGCTCTGAGCTGTCAGCACAGAGCCCGACGCGGAACTCGAACTCACCAACTGTGAGATCATGACCTGAGCTGAAGTCTGACGCTTAACTGACTGAGCCACCTAGGCGCCCCTCATCTTCTAAATTTTAACCATGACCAATCTGCAGGATGAAAAAGTATCTTGTATTTAATTTGGATTTCTTTGTTACTAACTTAGGTGGAACATCTTTAACTATTTGTTATTTGGTTTTATGACCAAATAAATAATTATAAGTTTGGTTTGTCTGTATCTAAAAGGATTCTTCCCGCATCAAGGATTTCTCCCATCTGTGTCATGAGTATTTTTTTTTCCCTATTTGTCACTTGTTGGGTTAATGCCTTGAAAAATATAAAAGATAATACATGCTCACAAATGAATCTAGTAGTTCATAAATATAGGCAGTTAAAAAAACTTGGGTTTGTATATTGGGAACATTGTTAATGAGGAAGAATAAACAATAGCTGATATTTCTATCTCTTGCGCTGTTTTACCAAGAGCGTCCTTTATCCTGGAAGGCAGCAGTCTTACACTGTAACAGCCATAGACAATAAGTAAATTCATGGGTGTGGTGGCCTTCCAACAAAACCTTGTTAATGGACACTGAAATGTGAAATTAACATAATTTTCATGTATCATGAAATATCATTCTTTGATTTTTTTTCAACCACTGGAAAATTGTAAAAACCATTTCAAAAAATTTTTAAGTTTATTTATTTTGAGAGAGAGCAAGTACAAGCAGGGAAGGGGCAGAGAAAGAGGGAGAGAGAGAATCAGAAGCAGGCTCAGTGTACTGTCAGCACAGAGCCCGATGTGGGGCTAGATCTCATCAACCACGAGATCATGACCTGAGCTGAAGTGAAGAGGCTGCTGCTCAACCGACTGAGCCACTCAGGCGCCTCTAAAAACCATTTTTATCTCCTGGGCTATATAGAAAACAGGAAGGAAACCAGACAAGTGTGGCCAATTAGTTGTAGTTTGCTCAACCTCTGCTTTATCCCATTTGAACTTGGCTAACTCTTGGCGAGGTAGACAGGGAGGCATGATTCTTATTTCCACTACATGCAGAAGCAGTTTCAGTCAGATGAAGGCATGGAGCTCACACAGTCTGACTGTGTCCTTGTTCCATCCATCATACACATGCTCCAAAGACAAATGAGAGCAAACAAGTCAATGGAAGCCAAAGCTTCTATTCAAATCCAAAGTGTTACAGGTTTTAAAAACTTAAAAGTTACTGGGGCTCCTGGGCGGCTCAGTCGGTGAAGCATCCTACTTCCGCTCAGGTCATGATCTTGGGGGTTGTGGGTTCGAGCCCCAGATTGGGCACAGTGCTGATGGCGGGGACCCTACTTGGGATTCTGTGTCTCCTTCACTACCCCTCCCCACTGTGCTCTCTCTTCTCAAAATAAATAAATAAATGTAAAAAACAAAAGATAATGATATAGAGTTGTCATTTTCAGTGCAAATTTGAATCCGTGCAATCAAAATATGGGTAAGTCTTGCTTTTTGTCTCTAAGTGGACACCCCACATTAGGAATCCAGTAACCCCAAGGGTGGGTAGGACTGAAAGTTCTACACCTTCTGCCTATACTCTCTCCACTAGGGCAACCCCCCACATCCCCCCTGAGCTGATAAATAGAAATAAATACCTGCCCTCCCATGGTCAAGGGCAGTCTTGAATGATTAGCTTTCCATATTGCCAAGGTTTCCAGAACACCACCCTCCTAGAAAATACGGGAGCCTGGAACCTAACCTGCCCGGCTGCTGTGGAAAAGGGGAGTTAATATAAGGAAAGTGGCTGGCACAGAGTGGGCCAGGCAAGACAATGGCTGCTGTATTCACTCAGTGGCAGGGGCTTAATTCAGGCATTTCTTGGATATGGGTTTTGGAATATTAACAAGCCTGCCTGGGTGAAGGCAACCTGGTATGTTTGTTAGGAGCTCCCATGGTGTGACGGTCAGGCTGCCAGAGCTGAATGTCTTTTTTTTTTTTTTTGAAATCCCAGCTTTATTGAGATATAATTTACATGCTACGTAATTCTCCTGTTTTAGGTGTCTAATGAATTCAGTGGTTCGTAGTGTATGCGGAGATGCATGGGACCATCGGCACAATTTAAAACATCTATTTCCTTCCCCAGTCCCGGACCCTATTGGCACTCAGTCCCCCTTCTCTGCTCTCCTCCCCACCCCAGCCCCCAGCCCCTGGCAACCTCCACTCTAACTTTCCGTCTCTATGAACTTGGCTATTCTGGACGTGGCATATACATGGAATCATACAGTATGTGGTCTTTTGTGTCTGTCTGCTTTCACTTTGGTCAATTATTTTCAAGCTTCATCATGTTGCAGCAGGTGTCCGTGTGATGTTCCTTTTTATGGTTGAGTAATATTCCGTTATGCGGACAGACCGCTTTAATTTATCCATTCAGTTATCCATTCAGCCGCCGATGGACATTTTGAGTTGTTTCCAGAGGCGAAATCTTGGTGCTTTATTGGACCAGTTCTTGGACCAGTTGACCACCTGCTGCCTTGGCTTCCTCATCTGTAAGATGGGGGTAATACAGCACCTTGATTGTAGGCAGGGCCACTACACCCTTCTATAGACCCTTTTGTGCAAATTCTAAAGAGGTGCCCCTCTTGGAAGACACCTGTCTTATCGCATGGTAGGGTGAGCAGATGGAACCTTTGTTCTTAGCAGCAAGCTTAGCTGGGGGTTCCTGGGCTGGATTTCAGCCCTTCTCCTTTCTTTACATGTGTAGTTCTTTGAGTTTACTTTTATAGTTTTCATTAAAAATCAAAGTCACTGAAGTCAGCTCCTTTTTTCTCTCACCTTCAAAGAGGTGACAGCTCCTTTGTCTACACTTGCAGTACAGTTAGATTCATTTGTCATTGTCTGGATTCCAGCCTAGGATCTCCCAATATCCCTCTTGACTTTTTTTTTTTTTTTAAGGTTTTATTTTTAAGTAATCTCTGCACCCAACGTGGGTCTTGAACTTCTAACTCTGAGCTCAAGAGTGGTGGGGCGCCTGGGTGACTCAGTCCATTAAGCATCCATCCGACTTTGGCTCAGTCATGATCTCAACGTTTGTGGGTTCAAGCCCCGCATCAGGCTATTTATCCGTCATCATGGAGCCTGTTTCAGAGACCCTCCGTCCCCGCCCTACCTCCTCCCCTTGTGCTCTTTCTCTCTCTCTTACTCCAAAATAAATAAACTTAGGGCACCTGGGCGGCTCAGTCAGTTAAGCGTCTGACTTCCACTCAGGTCATGATCTCATGATTCATGAGTTCGAGCCCCATGTCGGGCTCTGAGCTGTCAGTGTATGGACCCCACCTCAGATCCTCTGTCCCTCTCTCTGCCCCTCCCCTGCTCGCTCTGTCTCAAAAATAAATACATATTAAAAAAAAATTTTTTTAAGTTTACCTATGTTAAAGTTCACTTTTGGTGATGTAAGATTCTATGGGTTTTGCAAATGCGTAGGGCCATGATCAAAACGGAGATCTTAAAAATTCCCCTGTGCCTTCTCCTGTGCCTCAATTACTTCCCAAACCCCGGCAAACACTGATTAGCAGTCACACTTTATGTACAATGCACAAAACTGCAGGACTAAGAGCATGGCTCTCTGCTCATGGGGTGGTTGTGACATTTCAATGAATTAGTTCCTAGCAAGCACTCAGGACAAGGCCTGGCACGTATTAAGCACCCATCACCTATGAGCTGTTTTAACTGTCAAAGACATGTCAGAGGCCACCGACTGGTGGGCTCTGTCCGCTGTGGGGTGAGAGTGGGGGTGCTAGAGACCAGCAAAGCACAGTGAGCTGTAGTGAGTCACCATCACTTGGGGGCACTTCTGAAAAATGCCTGGCCCTACCCTCAGCCTAGGAGAGCCTCCCTGGGTGGGATAGTTAATGGAGCCTTTCCTGGGCTGGTGGCACAAAAGATCGTGGGGACTACATACCTCCTGAGAAACTGCTTTGGGGTGGCTTGTGCGATGTGGACCAGAAAGCGCTGGAGAAGTCCTGGTATCTCTAGGGTGAAAGGGGACATAGGAAGAGTCTGGGACCAGCTCCGCCAGGATCTGGGGAGCCCACTGTACCCAGAGAGGCAACCAAGAAGAAGGGTAATAGAGTGGAAGTCGCCGATAATGGCCCCCTGGATTCTCTCGACCACCAACCCACGCCCGAGTAACTGCTTGCCTCCTGGGGTCTCAGCCTTAACCATCTTGGAGGCTCCCTGTAGCTCAGCCCTAATGGGATAGTTTTGGCGTGTGTTTCCTCTAAATGTTATTATCAAAGTATTATAGGGGCGCCTGGGTGGTTCAGCGACTGACTCTTGGTTTTGGCTCAAGTCATGATCTTACAATCGTGGGATCGAGCCTTGAGTTGGGCTCCACGGTGAGTGTGGAGCCTGCTCGGGACTCTCTCTCTCTCTCTCTGCCCCTCTCCCTGCTCTTGTGTGCTCTCCCTCTCTCTCAAAATAAACAAACAAACTAAAGATTATACGTACCTGGGGCGCCTGGGTGGCGCAGTCGGTTAAGCGTCCGACTTCAGCCAGGTCACGATCTCGCGGTCCGTGAGTTCGAGCCCCGTGTCAGGCTCTGGGCTGATGGCTCAGAGCCTGGAGCCTGTTTCCGATTCTGTGTCTCCCTCTCTCTCTGCCCCTCCCCCGTTCATGCTCTGTCTCTCTCTGTCCCAAAAATAAATAAACGTTGAAAAAAAAATTTAAAAAAAATAAATAAAGATTATACGTACGTAACAAAAAAAATTCAAAGAGTACAGCAAGAGTCAACAAACTTTCTGTGAAGGGCCAGAGAGTAAATATTTTGGCTTTACAGGCCACTTGGTTTCTGGTTTCTGGTTCAGCTACTGCCTTTGTAGGGTGAAAGTGGCCATAGACAATGCATAAATGAATGAATGCAATTTTCCAATAAAACTTTATTTAAAAAACCAGGCACATGCAGAATTGGCCCACGGGCCATAGTTTGTTGATCTCGATAGAGGAGACAAGTTTAAAGTGAAAAGTAGACATGGTATCCCGCCTATCCTGTTCCCATTCCTCAGAAGAAACCACTGTCAACAGTTTTTTGTGCATAGTGTTGTGGCTAAAAGCAGGGTTTGGGAGCCAAACCACCTTTGATCCAATCTGGGTTCCTGTGTGCCCATGGATGAGTTGCTGTATAAAATGGGGATAATATCAATGTTAGAGATGTTGTATAAAAGTGAAAAAGAACAAGCCAGTAACATAATTTATGGTAAAACAGAAAAAGTCCAGGGGTGCCTGGCTGGCTCAGTCGGCAGAACATGCATGTGACTCTTGATCTCAGGGGTTGTAAGTTCGAGCCCCATGTTGGGGGTAGAGTTTACTTAAAAAAAAAAAAAAAAAAAAGCCCAACTCACTTTCCACCTTCACTGCCTTGAATATAATAGACATACAAAAATGTGTTGATAAACCAAGTCAGAGAGTTGAGAAGTAACAAAGATGTTCTGTCATAAATGGTTGATATGTTTGGGTTAATGACCAACTTAATAGATGTTCCAAAAATATGTATTGCGTTATTTGATTTAAAATACTCCAGGGCACCTGGGTGGCTCAGTCAGTAGAGCATCCGACTTCGGCTCAGGTCATGATCTTGCCGTTTCCAAGTTCGAGCCCCATGTTGGGCTCTGTGAAGGCAGCTCGGAGCCTGGAGCCTGCTTTGGATTCTGTGTCTCCCTCTCTCTCTCTGCCCCTCCCCCCCTCAACACTGTGTTCCTCACTCAAAAATAAATAAACATAAATTTTTTTTAATTTTTTTTTTTTGGATATTTGTTTATTTTGAGAGAGGAGAAGAGCATGGAAAGGGCAGAGAGAAAGGGAGACAGACAGAGAGACAGAGAGTGTGAATCCCAAGTAGACTGATAGTGCACAGAGCCTGACGTGGGACTCTCAGGACTTGATCCCATGAACCGTAAGATCATGACCTGAGCCAAAATCAAAAGCTGGACGTTTAACCGACTGAGCCACCTAGGTGCTCCAGGGCAGTTCCATTTAAATTTGACCCAGTAAATTAGGGGCATCTGACTGGCTCAGTCGGTAGAACATGTGACTCTTGATCTCGGAGAGTTGTGAGTTCGAGGCCCACCCTGGGCTTAGAGATTACTTAATAATAAAATCTTTAAAAAATTAAAAATAAGTAAGTAACTAAATAAATTTGGCCCAGTAGATTGAATGCAAAATCTGAAGCAGAGCACTAGCGACAATGCAGATTTATTAATACATATTTGTATTCTTTTTCCTCTTCTCTTGAATTTCTACTGTTGGATATATCTAAGAATTTAATTCCACACTCTTAGCTGTATTTTACCACTGCTGCTTTTTCTTTTGTCACTTCAAGCTGATAGCAGAATTAACCTCTGACTACATAAGTAAACAAAGTGGTTACACTGGGGCTCCGCTAAAGGTCACTCTTTTTAGGGCCTCAGTTTTTCTAATGTTTGTTTATTTTTGAGAGAGAGTACTCAGGGGAAGGGCAGAGAGAGAGGGAGACAGGATTCAAAACTGGCTCTGCACTGAGAGCAAAGAGTCTGATGCAGGGCTCGAACTCACTAACCGTGAGATCATGACCTGAGCCGAAGTCGGACGCTTCACCAACTGAGCCACCCAGGCACCCCATAGGGCCTCAGTTTTTCTTATTGTGAGAAAAAAATATCTAAATAACACCCAATCCTGGGGCGTTTGGGTAGCTCAGTCTTTAAAGCGCGTGACTCTTTTATTTTTTTTTCCAGTATTTTTAATGTTTATTTCTTTTTGAGAGAGAGAGTGAGCAGGAGAGAGGCAGAGAGAGGGGGACAGGGGATCCCAAGCTGGCCCAATGCTGACATCAGAGAGCCTGATGCAGGGGTCGAACTCCTGAACCACTAGATCACGACCTGAACCAAAGTTGGAGGTTTAACCGACTGAGCCACCCAGGTATCTCTAGAGCGTGTGACTCTTGACCTCAGGGCTGTGAGTTCAAGCACCATGTTGGGAGCGGAGTCTACTTAAAAAGTAATGAAGTAAAATCCTGAAAAATAAATAACACTCAATCCTAAAAAACATTGTTCTTTGCCATTTAAAAACGTTGTTGTTGGGGCGCCTGGGTGGCTCAGTCAGTTAAGCGTCCGACTTCGGCTCAGGTCATGATCACACGGTCCGTGAGTTCGAGCCCCGCGTCGGGCTCTGTGCTGACAGCTCAGAGCCTGGAGCCTGCTTCGGATTCTGTGTCTCCCTCTCTGCCCCTCCCCCGTTCATGCTCTGTCTGTCTCTGTCTCAAAAATAAAATATGGGGCGCCTGGGTGGCGCAGTCGGTTAAGCGTCCGACTTCAGCCAGGTCACGATCTCGCGGTCCGGGAGTTCGAGCCCCGCGTCGGGCTCTGGGCTGCTGGCTCAGAGCCTGGAGCCTGTTTCCGATTCTGTGTCTCCCTCTCTCTCTGCCCCTCCCCCGTTCATGCTCTGTCTCTCTCTGTCCCAAAAATAAATACGCGTTGAAAAAAAAAATTAAAAAAAAATTAAATAAAAACGTTAAAAAAAATAAAAAAAAAAACAACGTTGTTTTTTTTTTTTAATTTTTTTTTTCAACGTTTATTTATTTTTGGGACAGAGAGAGACAGAGCATGAACGGGGGAGGGGCAGAGAGAGAGGGAGACACAGAATCGGAAACAGGCTCCAGGCTCTGAGCCAGCAGCCCAGAGCCCGACGCGGGGCTCGAACTCCCGGACCGCGAGATCGTGACCTGGCTGAAGTCGGACGCTTAACCGACTGCGCCACCCAGGCGCCCCACAACGTTGTTGTTTTAAAAAACTCAAAAGGCTCTCACAAAATGTAGTAATTGAATTACAGACAAGAATTCCGTTTATGCTCTTACTTTGGTAGACATGGTGAGGGGCAACAGATTATTTGTGAACAAAAATTACTTTCTAAAGAAATGTGACCGTTATTGACATGGGACATTATCTTTGTGTATTACATCTTTTGGGGTTCTGGGTTATTAAAAAAGCCAAGGGAAACACTCAACATTGTGCCTGGCACACAGTAAGTGCTTAATAAATTTTTTCTGTTCCTTGTGTGTAATTTTCTTTCCTACAAAAGGGATCTGGATGTTTTCAAGCTTGTTTGTTGCCCTTAGAACCCAAGACTGGAACTCTTTCCCTATCAACTGTGATATCAAATGCCATTATTTTAATTAATTTAAATTCCCTGAGTTCCCATCTGGCAGATAAAACCCAGTTGCTGTCTGCAACAGTCACTGAACTCTTCCTGTGGTGCAAGAAATCTGCCTGGAAGCGGGTGCCAGCGTGCGTATTCCTTGACTCAGTAAACACTATGAAGGGAACAGCAGCATTGCTGTGCCCCCTGTGTTGGTTAAGTGTCCAGAGAGATGGGAGGAAGGGTTCCAAGAAAGGGCCCTTCCAGCTGGAAGGATGAGCCACGGTCTCTCGGAACAGGGGACCCACCTTGCTGTCTTGAAGCAAGGTTTCTTTTTTCCTTTTTACATTTTTTTTTTAATGATTTTTCATTTTTTGAGAGAGAGGGAGACAGAGACAGAGAGACAGAGTGTGAGCAGGGGAGGGACAGACAGGGAGACGCAGAATCTGAAGGAGGCTCCAGGCACCCAGCTGTCAGCACAGGGCCTGACGCAGGGCTCGAACCCATGAACACATGACCTGAGCTGAAGTCAGACACTCAACTGAATGAGCCACTCAGGCTCCCCAATGTTTATTTATTTTTGAGAGAGAGAGAAGGCGCAAGCGGGGAAGGGTCAGGGAGAGAGAGAGAGACAGAGGATCTGAAGCGGGCTCTGTGCTGATGGTAAATGGGGCTCAAACTCACGAGTTGTGAGACCATGACCTGAAGCCAAGTCAGACACTGAACCGAGTGAGCCACCCAGATGCCCCACTGAATTTTACTTTTAACACATAGATATTCTCCACCCTCATTTCCAAATGTCTTTGTGAAAAATCGTTTAATTTTCCAGGTCAGCAATTTATTTTTAGAGGTATTGGTAGAAAAGTAAATTGAGTCACTGAATAACGCAGTGGCAATTCTGGAGGCATTTTTGGCTGTCACAGAAGGGGTTGGAGGCGCTCCCGGCAACTTTGCAGTGGGCAGAGCTGTTTGAATCCCTTCCTACTTCTTCCTAGCTATGCCTCAGTTTCCTCTTTCGTGTAGTGAAAATAATCATGCTTTCTACCAGAATCCAAAGCATGGCATATTGGCTAGAGACATAAGCTATGGAATGAGAGAATACCCTACTTCAAATCTTGTTATTTTGTGTAGTGTAGTAAAATGCATATAACAAAATTTACCATTAGTGTCATTATGTACATTCATGTTATGTAATTATTGCTACTCAATTTCCAGAACGTTTTTATTACTCCAAAAGGAAACCCTATACCCATGAAGCAGCCATGCCCCACTACCCCCCGTAGTCAGCCTCTGGCACCTGCTAATCTGTTTGATGCCTCTATGGATTTGTCCACGCTGGATATTTCATACAAATGGAATCATGGAATATGTTGCCTTTTGCCTCTGGCTTCTTTCGTTTACTAGCATTTTCTTTAAAGATTTTATTTAATTTTATTTTTTTTTTAATTTTTAATTTTATTTTATTTTATTTTTGAGATAGAGAGAGACAGAGCATGAATGGGGGAGGGTCAGAGAGAGGGAGACACAGAATCCGAAACAGGCTCCAGGCTCTGAGCTGTCAGCACAGAGCCCGACGAGGGGCTCGAACTCACGGACCGCAAGATCATGACCTGAGCCGAAGTCGGCCGCCCAACCGACTGAGCCACCCAGGCGCCCCTAAAGATTTTATTTTATTTTTATTAAGATTTATTTATGTTTGAGAGAGAGAACATAAGCAGGAGAGAGGCGGAGAGAGGGGGGACAGAAGTTCTGAAGCTGGCTCTGTGCTGACAGCAGCAAGCCTGGTATGGGGCTTGAACTCAGAAACTGTGAGATCATGACCTGAGCCACAGTCGGATGCTTAACCGACTGAGCCACACAGGCGCCCCAAGATTTTTTTATTTTTAAAAAATATATATATTAAGAAAATTTTTTTTGATGTTTATTTTGAGAGAGAGAGAGAGAGAGACAGAACACAAGTGGGGGAGGAGCAGAGAGAGAGGCAGACACAGGGTCCTAAGCAGGCTCCAGGCTCTGAACTGTCAGCACAGAGCCTGATGTGGGGCTCATACCTATGAACTGTGAGATCATGACCTGAGCCACAGTCGGATGCTCAATTGACTGGGCACCCAGGTGCCCCAAGATTTTATTTTTAAATTTTTTTTTTAACGTTTATTTTTGAGACAGAGAGAGACAGAGCATGAACGGGGGAGGGGCAGAGAGAGAGGGAGACACAGAATCGGAAGCAGGCTCCAGGCTCTGAGCCATCAGCCCAGAGCCTGACGCAGGGCTCGAACTCACGGGACAGTGAGATCATGACCTGAGCTGAAGTCGGACGCTTAACCGACTGAGCCACCCAGGCGCTCCAAGATTTTATTTTTAAATAAACGTGGCCTCGAAGTTACAACTCTGAGGTCAAGAGTCGCATGCTTTTCTGACTGAGCCAGCAGGCCCCCCATCATTTACTAGCATGTTTTCAAGGTTCATCGGATCAGGACGTCATCCATTCCGATGGCTGAATGATATTCCGTTGTGTGGACAGACCACATTTCGTTATCCACTCATCTGTCTGTGGACATTTGGGTTGCTTCCACCTTTGGCTGTTGGCAATAGTGCTGCTATATTAGTGTACAAGTTTTCGTTTGAGACCCTGTTTCCAATTGTGTTGGGCTTATACCCAGGAGTGAAATAGCTGGATCACTCTTGTGCTAATTCTGTGTTTGACTTATGTGGAGAAACCCTTCCGCTGCTATTTGTGACACTGAGCACCTTCCTTCTCTCTGTCGGTTTCACCTCTCTAAAGAGGAGTACTTGACATCTGTAATTCACAGGGTTGTTGACAGGTTAAAGGAAAGAGTTAATGTAAAGTCCTTGGAACAGTGCCTGGCGGGAAGAAAGCACTCAATAAATATTAGCAATGATTATTGCTCTTACCTTGTGAAGATTAAGTAAGATAGCCACTTAGAGCGTGTTACCTGGCTCTGTGAGGAGGTACGTGTTTGGTTTACAGTCAGAGCTGAGACAGTTTTGTCAAGAATGTACCTAATGTGACAAACTTCTAGGTTAATATTGGCCACATGAAAACACAAGAGGGGCGCCTGGGTGGCTCAGTTAAGCGTCCGACTTGGGCTCAGGTCATGATCTCGCGGTTCGTGAGATCGAGCCCCACATCGGGTTCTGTGCTGACAGCGCGGAGCCTGGAGCCTGCTTCGGATTCTGTGTCTCCCTCTATCTTTCTTTCTCTGTCGGCCCCTCCCCTGCTCACATTCTGTCTTTCTCTCAAAAGTAAATTAACATTAAACAAAAACAAAACATAGATCAGTTGCCTTTTAAAAGCAAAGGATGTTTGCGGCTTTTGGGCAGTTGAGCATCTAGCTCTTGATTTTGATACAGGTCATGGTTCAAGCCCCTAGTCAGGCTCTGCACTGACAGTGTGGAGCCTGCTTGGGGTTCTCTCTCTGCTTCTCCTCCCTCTCTCTCTCTCTCTCAAAATAAATACATAAACAGTAAAAAAAAAAAAAAAAAAAAAGCAAAGGCTGCTTACTGAAGATTTTGCATAGTTCCAGACCAGTTCTGTGGAAAGATGACCTGTGTCTGTTTTCCAGCTAACGTGGATAAGTAGCGTATATGCGGTTGTGAAGTTATAGGATTCTTTAAAAAAAAATTTTTTTTTTTTTTAACGTTTATTTATTTTTGGGACAGAGAGAGACAGAGCATGAACGGGGGAGGGGCAGAGAGAGAGGGAGACACAGAATCGGAAACAGGCTCCAGGCTCTGAGCCATCAGCCCAGAGCCCGACGCGGGGCTCGAACTCACGCACCGCGAGATTGTGACCTGGCTGAAGTCGGACGCTTAACCGACTGCGCCACCCAGGCGCCCCCAAAAAAAATTTTTTTTTAAACGTTTATTTATTTTTGAGACAGAGAGAGACAGAGCATGAACAGGAGAGGGTCAGAGAGGGGGAGACACAGAATCTGAAACAGGCTCCAGGCTCTGAGCTGTCAGCACAGAGCCCAACGCGGGGCTCGAACTCCCTGACCGCGAGATCATGACCTGAGCCGAAGTCGGCCGCTTAACCGACTGAGCCACCCAGGCGCCCCGTGAAGTTATAGGATTCTTGATCACATTTGGGGATTTACATTGGGGTTATAAAGTAAATCTCTTATTAATATTTTTCTATTGGGTCATATGAAGCAAGATTGCTTGGATTCAGATTTGGGCTTTTCTTTACTAGCTGTGTGACCTTGAGCTAGTTACTTAGTCTGGAGACTGCACCTCAGTGACCTCAACTGTAAAATAAGAATACAGCACCTGCCTTATAGGGTTGACGTGAGAGTAAAACAGTCAACATGTGGAATGCTTTAAACAGTCTCTGGTTCGGGGCGCCTGGGTGGCACCGTCGGTTAAGCGTCCGACTTCGGCTCAGGTCATGATCTCACGGTTTGTGGGTTCGAGCCCCGCGTTGGGCTCTGTGCTGACAGCTCAGAGCCTGGAGCCTGCTTTGGATTCTGTGTCTCCTTCTCTTTCTGCCCCTCCCCCACTTGCACTCTGTCTCTCTCAAAAATAAATAAAATGTTAAAAAAATTAAAAAAAATAAACAGTCTCTGGTTCACAGAGTAAGTGCTCTTTATTTTACTTTTAAATGTTTATTTGTTTATTTATTTATTTTTTTTTTTTGAGAGAGAGAGAGAGAGACAGGAAAAGAATCCCAAGCAGGCCCCTCTGTCACCGCAGAACCTGATGCAGGGCTCAAACCCATGAACAGTGAGATCATGAGCCAAAATCAAGAGTCAGACGCTTAACCGACTGAGCCACCCAAGTGCCCCAGTAAGTGTTCTTCAACTGAGTTTGTTTTTTCTCCCCCAAAACCACCTAATTGGAAATATCCCATTGTTCCATATTCTTACCCTTTTAAGAGGGTGTGACCAAGAGGAGTGGTTAATGGTTTGACTAATTTTCCTACAAACAGACAAACCAACAAAACGTAAATTTAAAACAAGGAAAAGAAAGCACCATTGTCCGCCAGGTTCTCACCGCCTCTTTCCACCGCCTCTTTTGGAGTCAGCCTGGTCACACTGAAGCCAAAGGATCTTTGTGAGCTCTTTTTCAAAAAATAAAAACAAGACCCTAAAATCTACATGCATTCGTGGCCAAGTATGAGCAGTCACTCTAGCAAAGAGCTTGCATTAACATTTGCCTCTCCCTTTCCAAAACCCGGCCCAGGAAAATGTTGGTCACGTGACTTTGTGTTGAGACACCCTTTGGTCATTTCTGCCATTCATTCCCTGTACACCCCCCCCCCTCCCCAGCAGCCCAGTCTCTGGCACACAGCAGGTAGTCAACCTATCCACAGTTCTGCGTGAAAGGTGGGCGGGGAACTTGGGGCTGGGGTCTCATGTCATTCTGCCCTCGCCCTTCCAATAACTGTCTCACAACCTCTGGACCATGACGTGTTTAAGTAAAGTTTTCTTATTTCATTTGATTTCCAAAGGCCCCTTTAGGGTAGAAACTGTCTTCCTCATTTCCCGGGTAAGAACCTTGAGTTCAAAGAGGTTAAGGCAACTAGCTTCCCAAGTTCAACTTTGCAGAACCTCTCCTGTGGAACCTAGGTCATTTGGTTCTGACTCGGAAAGCCCTTTACCCTCCAAACAGCTTCTAGCTGCAGGACCTTGGCCTTATCCCTCTTTATTTTTTTATTTTATTTAAAAAATTTTTTTAAATGTTTTTATTTTATTTAAAAAATTTTTATGTTTAATTTTGAGACTGAGAGAAACATTATGAGTGGGGGAGGGGCAGAGAGAGAGAGGGAGACACAGAATCCAAAGCAGGCTCCAGACTCTGAGCTGTCAGCACAGAGCCCAACATGGGCTGTCCCATCAACTGTGAGATCATGACCTGAGTCGAAGTTGGACGCTTAACTGACTGAGCCACCCAGGTGCTCCATTTTTATTTTATTTTTGAGAGAGAGAGAGAGAGAGAGAGAGAGAACGAGTGGGGGAGGGGCACGCGCGCGCACACACACACACACACACACACACACACATACACACACAGAATCCGAAGCAGGCTCCAGGCTCTGAGCCATCAGCACAGAGCCTGACGCGGGGCTCAAACTCCCGAACCTCGTGATCTGGGCCGAAGTCGGAAGCTCAGCCGACTGAGCCACCCAGGTGCCCTCCGCCTTATTTCTTTTAAGCTCAGACCCTCCTCACTAACCCTGTGGCTGTGGGGTTAGGTCATCTTTCCAGACATGGATTATCTACAAATTTAGTTATCCTGAAAAATAAAGAGCTCCCATTAATCCCTTCTTTTTTGTCTGACACTTCCATCAAATCATTTTAGACCCTGGCCCACATAGCTGCCAGGTAGATAAATATTTTGGTTCTTAAGAAGAAAACCCAACCGGCTGTTTATGCCAAGTCATGGCTCCGGCCCTGGGAGCAGCAAAAATATGTTTTGCTCCGAGAGTAATGATAGGGTGGCCCCTCCCTGCACCTACTGACTCTACCTAATGACAAGTCAGCTGCTTTAGCAGTTCCTGTCTCCCCAGTTTCCCGTCTTTCTTAGGTCCCTGGTTTCTGAACCAGGGTACGGGGGTGTGAAATTTTTAAGAATTGGCAATGATTAGAAATGGTGCCCTAGTAAGTCGCCTTGCCCTTTATTGCTCTAGGTCCTTTGGAGGCATCTTGGCATTCCAGCTCCCAGGAAGCAGGCATTACTCAGCTGATTGGTGTCTTTAGTGTTCTTCCCTACACACTCCTTCTGTGAGCAAATGGGCTTTACAGCTAATGCAGACCTGATTCCCCAAGGTGGAGATGCAGAGGCTAGCAGAGGCCTCTGGAATAACTGAGTCTGGACCTTCTTCGCAGGCCTCAGAGGGCACTGGTACTGCTGTTTTGAGTAGCTGAGGCGGCCTAGAAATGAGGCCTCCTCCCTGCCCCCCATCCTCTACTCCTAGGTGAAAGGCAGGAAGCTGCAAAGAAGTTCTGTAACTGAATCCTTACTAAAAGCCTTTAAAGCAAGCAAGCAGTCTTTTGTATCCCAGACAGACCCTGGCTCCTGGCAATTAGTAAACATTAGCTGAGGTGAAACCATTCAATCAGGCTTTATCAGGCATCTACTATATACCAGGCACCGTGCTAGGATACAGCTGTGAAGTTTCTTCCCTTTGAGATGCTTCTAGGACTGGAGACATATTATTTGTGTGTATTCATTTTTTTATTATTGTGTCATAAGTGACCACAAACTCAGAGGCTTAAAGCAACATTTCTTCCTCTCCCACCCAACTCCAGCCTATCAGCAAGTCTAGCCAGTTTGACCTGTCAACACACCTACACCTGTTCTTTTTTCTTTTTCTCCAGGTCCACTACACCTGTCTAGCTCACCTCCATCTCTCCTCTAGACTGTGACCAGCCTCCATTCTGGTCTTCCTCACTCATTCTTGGCCTTTTTTAATATTTTTTTTTCAACATTTATTTATTTTTTTTGGGACAGAGAGAGACAGAGCATGAACGGGGGAGGGGCAGAGAGAGAGGGAGACACAGAATCGGAAACAGGCTCCAGGCTCTGAGCCATCAGCCCAGAGCTTGACGCGGGGCTCGAACTCACGGACCGCGAGATCGTGACCTGGCTGAAGTCGGACGCTTAACCGACTGCGCCACCCAGGCGCCCCATCTTGGCCTTTTTTTAAAAGAAAGTTTTACTGCCATATGATTCATGTATCCTACAATTCACCCACTTAAAGCATACGGTTCCAAAGGTTTTAGCATATTCGCACCATTACCAGAATCAAATTTTAGGATATTTTCATAACCTCCCCAAAGAAACCCCTGGCCTAGGAGCCATCACTGCTCAAAGCCGGAACCCCTCAATCTACTTTGTCTCCATAGATTGATTTGCCTGCTGGATGTTTCATGTAATGGGAATCATTCACCATGTGGTCTTTTGTGTCTGGCTTCTTTCACTCAGCACAGTGTTTTTCAAGGTGTATCCACGGGTAGCATGTCTCAGTGCCTCATGCTTTTTAATTGCCAAATAGTATTTCATGGGATGGCTATACCACATTTATTTTATCCACCACGCAGGGTATCCTTTTTACTCCTCATATATTTCCCAGGTTGGTTTTGAACCCAGTCATAAAAATAAGGTTGGGCGGTGTGGAACCTAGTAGGCATTGTGTGTTGCTCTCTGCCAACTGCCCCCCCCCCCCCCACCAAGGTCCTTTCTGCCCTCCCCCAAGGCTCTGCAGAGCTGGAGGGGAGGATTCCTTTGCATCTGAGAACAGTTCATTAGCATTTGTGAGAATCTGTGTGAATAACAACACCTCTTCGGGATCTGGGGGTGACCCAGGGACTGGGACCGATTCTTGGTGAAATCACTCCTTCCCTCTCATTTGCTGCCTTCCTTGGTCTAGCAAGAAATTCCGCTGGTGGGAAACCTTCGCATATATGAAATGCTTGGTGAGGGGGGGCAGTCACATTTGAATCAAGCATTCATTTAACAAATATTCATTGAGCCCTTGCAATGTCCCACGCACGTGGGACACCACAGTGAACAAAACGTTCTTTTGTGGGTGGGGAGATGGGATCCTAACTAAATTGGAGAAAAATGCAGGGAAAGGAAATACGGAGATGGAAAGTGGGGTGGGAATCACAACTTCCTGGCCATTTTAGGGGGCAAAATTACATTCTCCTTTGAGACGGTCCCTTAGATGGGGACAGATGTACAGAGATGTATGTCCTTTTTGCCTATTTATTCACCTGCGCTGCCTCGGTTACCATAAAAAAGCTGAGACGCTACTCACCAGTCTGTGCTGATTTGAGGGGAACAGGTTAAATGCCACACGAAGAGCTTTTGGGGTCAGTTCTGAGGCACTTAACTTTTCTGGTTTGGACAACAATGAGAAAATAAGTTCTCCCACATAGGGTATTGGGCACGTACAACACAGCTCGGTTAAGGGTGGAGAGTAATCCTACTACTACTACTGACCACAGGCACTGGTGGTACGCGTCGCCCCCGGCTCTGTCCCAGACCCTGTTCTAAGCAGCCTGGTCAGCTACACGCCCAAGGTCACACGGCCGCGCCGAGGGCCCCAGGGTATGGGGAGGAAGGGGGGTAAGGCCCCTGCGCTGGGCCGGGCTCGGGGCTCTCACCCTCCAGGGTCGGGGTGCCGGGGGGCCCGCACCGGCGCGTCCCGGGACTCAGGGGCAGGCACCCGGGGCCGGGCGGCGCTGGGGGCGTGGGAGGCACGGGGGGCGCGGCGCGGCGCGACGCGGGCTGGAGCGGGAGCGGGAGCCGGAGCCGCAGCCGGCGGGCGGGCCGAGGCGGCTGCGGCGGCAGCGGCGGGCGGGCCGCTCTCTGCTCCGCCTCCCCTGCTCCGCCCTCCGCTCCCGCTCCGCCCTCCTGCTCGGCGCCCTCCCGCCCGCCCGCTCCCTGCGCCGCCCGCCCGCTCTCCGCTCGCTCGCTCGCTCGCTCTCGGGCCCCCCATGCGGATGTGACATTTCACGCCGCCGCCATTTTGAGAGCGAGCCGAGCCGAGCCGCCGGGCGCCGCGTCCGCTGCCGGAGCCCCGACGACGACGCCGAGGAGGCGGAGGCCGCAGCGCCCCGAGCGCGGCCGGCCAGTCGCCCGCCCGCGCCGCCGCCGCTCCCGCCGGCCCCAGGCCCCGCAGGCCCGCCGCGGCCGGCCAGGCCTCCCGCCCGCCGCGCCCGGCCCGAGGCGGGGCTGACTCCGCGGCCCCCGCCCGGCCGCCCTCCGCCCCCGGCCGGCCCGCGGCCCCGCAGCCCCGGCCCCGGCCCCGGCGGCGGGAGGCGGGCCCCGCGGCGGCGGCGGCGGCGGCGGCGGCCGCAGCGAGCGACGAGGCCGCCCGGCCCGGCCCGCCGGCCGCCCGCCCGCCTCGGCGCCGAGATTGGGCGAATCGCGAGCAAGTACGTGCGCGTCTCCCTGCCGCCGCCGCCGCCGCCGCCGCCGCCCGCCGCGGGCCGCCCCGGGGCCGCCGCCGCCGCCGACGACGCGCGGGAGGAGGAGGAGGAGGCCGCCCCGCCGCCGCCGCCGCCGCCGCCGCCCCGGCTCGCCGCCGCCGCCGCCCGCCCGCCGGGCCCGCAGCCCGGGCTCCCGGCCGCAGGCGAGGCCCAGGCCGCGGCCGACATGAACCACCAGCAGCAGCAGCAGCAGCAGCAGCAGAAAGCGGGCGAGCAGCAGCTGAGCGAGCCCGAGGACATGGAGATGGAAGGTGAGGCCCGCGGACCGGCCGCGGCGGGGCCGGGGGGCGCCTTCCATTGTGGCCGGGGGGAGCCGCGGGAGCCACGCGAGGGGCTCGCCATCTTTAAGCAGGCCCCGGCGGCCGCGGGCCTGGGCCTGGGCCGGGCCGGGCGAGGCTGCACCGTCATGCCGGGCCCGCGCGCGCTGGGGGCGGCCGGCGGCCCCCTGCCCGGCTCATTGTCCGGGGCGCCTTCCGGCACAAAGCGCCCGGATCCCGGGCTTGTGAATGAGGGCGCCCTGGCCGCCCGAGGGACGCAGGCGTGCTCCGGGCTGCTGGCGGCCGTCGGGTCGGGAGCCGGGCTCCGGAGGGGGGGGAGGGGGGGTGTGGGTGGGGGCGGGCCGTGCCCCGTGGCGGGCGTCCCCGCGATCTGCCTCGCCTGGCCCGGTTCCGGCCGGCGAGCTTGGGGAGCGCTCGCCCTCCGTGGACGCGGGGCTCGCCCGCACCTGCTCGCGTGCGCTCCCCCGGAGCGCCCACCAGGGCTGCGAGGCGTTCCCCCGGATCCCTTTAAAACGGCAGTTCCTAGCGTTGGGCTTCATTTTGGTGCAACACCTGCAAGGAAGGCACATGTTCTCCGCCTTGGGACTGGCCCCGAGTTCTGAGCCGGACGCTGTTTCTACTTACCTGTTTGGGCGGGGGGCGGGGAGGGGAGAGTTGGGTTACCCGACTGTGTGCGGTGCAGTCAGCATCCGGCCAGGTGTGTGTTTGCAACTGCGCGAGAGCCCCGCCGCACATGGCTACCTACAGCCGAATCAATCCTGACTCCAAAAGTAACTTAATTTTCTGCCCTTCTGGCAGCAGTTTCCTCAGGTACTTCCAGATACGGGGTCTTGGTTATAAAGGTTTGATGTCAAGAGTCTTTGGTTTACATATTTCGGGCCAAGTTGGCCATTGGAAGGCATGTTTTAGTTCTCGTGGCCCCAAGTGTTTAAAAGAGCAAAGTCAAAGTAGTCTGGAAAAACAGCTTTTTTACCTGCCTTGAGGGGTCAGACCGGCAGGAGCCAAAAAAGGGGGTAGCTAAGTGAACTGGGCACTGAATGTTCTTAGTTTGCTTTTAGCCAGCGATCTCGGGTTGCATAAATGAATGGAACCTTGCTCAGGAAGCTGAGGCAAAGGACCACATTTGTCCTGTCGGGTGGCTACACGTGTGGGGACTGCCTGCCACCCTGGTTGGTGGGAACACTTAACCATGACTGGTATTCCCCTGTGAATGACGTACTGCCAGTAATTGGATGTTCCCTGAAAAAAATGGCTTGCCAGATTGCAAAAGGCAAAGTGGTGGAAATGCCTGCAGAAAGCACTTCCCAGTGGTACTTAACAATGGGCAGTCGTGGGGGACAGGAGAGCAGAGTCCGCGCCAAGGACCGGGCTATGTATTTCCTTTGGCTTCAGGAAGGCAGTAGCTTCATGAAGCTTTTGGCATGGGTGATTAAACCAGCTAGTTGCAGGAATATGTTGCTGAGACAATTTTGGGTATTCCTTTTATGCCACATAACCAAACAGGTTGCTTTTCAGTCCCTCCCCCCACTTTTTTTTGAATAGCGCTCCATGAAGACAAAAATCCAACAGTGCTAGCATACTGATTTCCCCTATATGTTGTTTTACCACTTTTCCAAGTGTTTTAAAATAGTAGTGAGAAGCAATAAAGGTGGACATCACTGAAGGACCTATTTCTGATACAGAACTGTCTTTGGGGAAATCGTCATGCCCCGAGTTCTGCGGACTTTTCTGTAAGATTGGAGAGTGTTGAAGGGTAGTGGGAGAATTTTCAGAAATCCACAGTTCCAAGAAATCCACACACTCTTTGCTTGCAAGATGACTTCCTTTTCTCATGGAGTTTTATTTTCATATCAAAGTTTGTATTGGAAAGGTCACTCCTAAAATCATTAATCTGCGAATTTACTGGAATCTCAAAATTGGAGGGGAAGGTTGCGGTTATTAATGCTGATTTCTAAAACTTAAGAAAACTTGTTTCTTTTGAGTGGACCTCTGTCCCAAATTCATTATCCCGCCGATACCTTGCCTCTGTAGGACTTGGGATTGTCAATTCCCTGTGAGCACCCACAGGTGTGTGGTTCACAAAGCTGCCTATCAGCCTTTATTAAGCTTCCCACTCCTGAAATGTGCTGGCTTTAAATATTGTAGTTTAGGATCAGGAAGAGGGGAAGAATCCTTCCTACTAAAAAGCCAGCAGGGTGGGATTTAGTGACAATCAACTCCATTTGGCTTCACGTGCCAGGTTATGCTAGTGCCTTGAACCTGCCCTGAGTCCAATAGAACTGGCAGCTGGTAGCAGTTAGGGTTCTGATCAGCTTGAGGAAGGGAAGGCTTTGTCAATGAGGAGCATCCTACCTGCCCCTCCTGGGCAGGGCCGTTTCGGAGGAGCTTGGGAGACTGGTTAGGTCGGTTGTTCTTTCCTATCAGTAGGTCAGTGTTAGTTTGCTCTCCTTCTCACTCCACTTCTCTGGGATTGCATTTGCTTTTGACGGAACTTTGCTCGGTCCTTGCGTATCTGCTGTAGAGTAACAATGCTCACGCTTTGTTATTTTAAAAATGACTTGTTCTGAGCAATTGCGAAAGTTACAAAGGGTGAAGGGCAGAGAGGGAAGAGACGAGGGACAGGACGGCAGTTCATGGGGTCGGACCCCATGCCTCCTCTAGGTCCCGAAGCAGTTGATCACACGTTTCAAGTGGGGAGGCACACGCGGTGGTGGTGGTGGTGTTATTCGGTCTGGCCAGGAAGGAATTCACTTAGCAGTTTATTCCTTGTCTAACTCAGAGGAGGTGCGGGCCGAGGGGCTGAAGGAGCGACTTGTGCACGCCTCTGCCCTCTGAGTACTTGGAGCGGTGATCATCTGGTCAGTGCTGTGCCCTGTCCAGTCAACAGGAAGTTTTCCCAAGGCCCTTGCTTCTGCTGCATAGACGGGCCAGCACAAATGTAAATACCCTGATGTTTGTTCCTTGCTTCTTCGGCCCCTGTGAGCAATCTCCGTTGCAGAGTGTGATCTCTTAGACTGTTGGGGACAGACAGTTTTGTTTGACCTCGGTACAACACTCAGACCACTGCCGTTGGGACACCAAGCTGGGAGCAAATCAGTGAGTCATCTGTAGTTTGCAAAGAATTGATCATTGACTTCTGTGTTTTTGGTTGGGAAGAGGCAGCACTGGTGGATTTCTTTTTCTTTTAAACTTTCGTGGGGAGGCGGAGTTTCGAGTTACCCTTGTGCTAAGGCAGGTTTGGGAGTGAAAGGGAGTTTCCTTGCACACACGCACCCAGATAAACCAAACTGGGCACGTTTTATTCTGTCTAAAACGCAAGTTGCCTTTTCAGATAGCCCTGTAACAAGACAAAAATCACGGGAATCCCTATTTTTCTCTCGCGTTAGCCTTGGTTGGTAAAAGAACTGCGAAGCTACAAGATGAAAGTCAACTTAGAGAACCCAGAAGAAATGCAGAAAAAAATTAGGCCAAACCTGGAAATGTCTGACTCTGAGCCTGGCAGGTTTTGGTAGGATTGGAAGTTACTCTCCACAGGCATCAACCCTCTCGATTTTCTCAGGCTGCTGATTTTGATGATCTGGGAACAAATAAAAGATTGCTAACAGCAGATACGGGAAGAAAGTGAGTACCTTCCTCCTTGATTTTTATTTTTATTTTTTTGCAGTCAGCTTGGTGGAAAGGGAGAAAGGGGCCAGTGAGTTCCAGCTCCTCGTGGTGCGGCAGTTATGGTGGCTTGAGCACAGGCTTTGGGCCAGGCCTGAGTTTGAGTGTGGACTTTGCCATTTAATTGTGTGACAAGAGCACAAAGCTCTTGTAAAGTACCGTGCAGAGAACTGGGAGTGCGGATGTTCAATTCGTGGGGTTCCTGGGACAGTGGAGCCTTGCACGGGAGGAAGTGATCGACTTAGGACCAGAGCATGGCATACACAGGTAGGGCAGGTTGTGATTTTCCGTGGTGTGCAGAAATGTCCTACGGTGATTATGTCCTAGTGTGGACTAGGAAGAAAACAGGACCAGCCTCAATCTAAGCAGCATTATGGAATTCTGGGCTTGGGATGCCTAAAGAGGTACTTAAGATTAATGGTTTAATATTTTAAGAAACATCTGTGGATGACGGAGGACACGAGTGGACTTGGGGCGCTGAGACACGGGCACTGAAGTGTGCTCAGCTCACTAGCCCTGTGATAAAGAGTATTCCTGTTCTGGGAAAAGTTTTAGAGCATGTAATGATGATTTGAGGTTGAGAATCAGGTCACCCAGTCTCCACACTTCGGGAGTTGGCCTTGAATTCTTCTCTCTGGATCCCCACATCCTGTTACCAAGCCCTTTGGTTTCAGCCACCACCCTAAATGAGGCCCCTGTTGCCTCATGCTGGGACTTTGCAATAGCCTTCTTGCTGATGTCTGCTCCATCCCTCCCGAACCTCACACGGCTCGTGCAGCTCTTTGAAAGTAGACTGCCCGCAGGACCGCTTGGCCCCTTCACCGCCCTGCTTTAGGGGGGCGCAGGTGTGCTGTATGTGGGGAGTCACACAGTCCCGTGTAGGCCATCAGAGTCCTCAGGATTGGCCTTGGCCTTCTTTGTGCTTTGGGGTCCGAACACACACAGGCTGGTGCTTCCTGGGGTGCAGCCCCGGCTTTGGGGCCTTGCATAGACACCGATGGCTTCTCTTTTGAGAATGCACACAGGATGGATACCCCAGGACAGTGGTTCAAAACCTGTTCCCATGCCACCTTCTCCCTAAACCTTTCTGGTTGCCACGGCTGTTTGGCTTGCACTGGAGTCCTGTAGACCGTGGTTGTCCCTCGCATACCCCTCTCTTCCTCAGTGTTGGGTTGTTAGTGTGGAAGGTGACCGTCTCCTGTTCTTTTTTTGTTGTTTTGTTGTTCAGTGTACTTGTGGGGGATATTCATTCAGGAAAAAGCAATTCTAAGGCTAAACGGTACAACAGGAGGTGGCTGGCTGGCAAGGTGGTGTGTGAAAGAGAAAGCCGAAGCCATAAACTGATGTTGCTTTGATAGCTGCTAATTCAGTTTTATTGCTTTTAACGTAAGTTGCTTCAGATGGCATTTTTGATCCTTTTGGAAGGAGGAGCTCATTTCTGTTTTCCAGACCAGGGTGTTGACGGGTCTATATAAATTACTGACGGTTGCTTCTGAGTATTTTAAAATTTGGTTTTGTTACTCTTCTGGTTTTTTGGATGAGTAATATGTAGCCTGAGTCTTTTTGTTTGATTTCCAAGGCAAAGGGATCTTACTCTGGAGACAAAGAGTTGTAACGAGGCACTTCTTGACACGTACCGTGACAGAGTTGACTGTTCAATGTCACCTGCTTCATGAACTTGTCCTGAACTTACTTGGACTTAAGAAAGTTGGAGGAAGCAGGATTTTAAGTGTCAAGCGTAGGCAGGAAAGTCAGTTATGCCATTTTTCTAGTAAGTTAACACATGCCTTGGCTAATGAGAAGTCAGACGTGTTGAAATTCTCTTGAAGAGAAGCAGGCCTACTTCTGAGGGTTGGTGAATTAGAACTTGGAAGCTGGGAATGGGGGTAATGAGAGAGTCAGGAAATACACGGACCTGGGCAAGAGCTGAATGCTTCCAGAACATGGGGACGACAGGGCTAAGTGGGAGTCGAGCAGGAGACGGGGGAGGGAGAGCTCGAGGGCTGCACCCTGAGAAGTGGTGGCACGGCATGTTGTTGGGGTGGCAAGAGCTGGGGTTGGAAGGCCTCTGGGGGTAACAGGGAGCACGGTGCTCCTCGCCCCGCCCGGTGGGCCCTCCCTGGCCCCTGTGCTGCTTGTCACCAGCTTAGTTCTTAGGCCAGCCTGGAGGTGTGGAGACTGCGCAGGTCACCGCTGCTAATGTGGACACACATGCCCAGGGGGGCCCGTGTCCTTTGGAAGAGAACAGGTTACCTGCCTGAGGGAGCTCTAGTCCACCGTTTGCCACGTGAGTGGTCAGTCTGAGTCTCAGGGTGGCGGTCGATCCTTTTTTTTTTTGGTCGGGTGTGGGGGAGAGGGTCGTTGAGAGTCTGAAAGCTGGGGAGGAGGAGGTTCCCTTGTGTGACCACAGCGGTTCTGTGTGATTCTCCTGCCTGGCATAGACTATTCAAAGCCTAGGTCCTCCGGTTTTGATTCCGTGCCAGTGACTAAATTGGTTTTCCTGACATCCTGATACTGGTAGGACTCTTGTATCGTGTGCCAGCCCTCAGCATATCCACCTGGGGAAGGCCTTGCTCTCACAATAAGTTGCTAAACTGGCCTCTGGTATGAGTTTACGAGAGTGGCCTGTCTTGTAGAGTGTGATACGCTCCAGGGCGTAGCCACAGGTGTCTGGGTGGAACTAAAACTTCTCTTGGCCACCCCTCCTGCCACCCGATTCATAGTACTTTCAGAAGGAGTTGATGGGGGATTATTCCGAGGGAGACCCTGTCCAGTGGCTCTAATGTGTTGGCTGAGCAAACTCCATCACTGTGGGGTCCCTTATAAAAGGACTTACGGGCCCCGTACCTGGAGTTGGAAGTATGTTTCATCAATGCGACTTTCAGGAATAGGTTCTGTTTCAAGGCTCTTAATTGACCCTGTGCAGTGGCTGTCTTAAAACGAGTGCGTGTAACAGTTCTTAACTGTCGGTGTGGTTATGCAGCCTAGCTTCTCTTAGTGTTGGGTGGGTGATTTTGAAGTGCCTGCTTCTTGCATTCGGTGGTTTAGATCACCGTGGAGGAGACATTATTCAGTCAAAGAAACTGTATGTGAAGTGGTTAAAAACATTCCTCAGTCCATAGTGCTGTTTTGTCTCCATCATGGACATTTACAAGAATTGTCCCCAAAGATTCTCAGCCTTTCTCTCTTCTATGCTGAGTGTGTAAGGATTAAGAGGATGCACAAATCGGGTGGAAAAGCCTGACTTGCAGAATGCCCTCAGAAGCAGCTGGTGGGGGCGTGGGTTGCTGTGGCCCCTTTGTGAGCCCCAGCCTTTGGGCTGACTCTCCCACTCGAGACTGGGAGCGGTAGTGGCTGAGGGGTCGCTTGTCCTCGGTTGGACTGGAGTGGGGTGCTGTCCTAGCCAGGATTCCTCATTTCTCCGAAGCACTCCAGGTCTCCTGCCGGTTCTGATGAGAACAAACTGAGATCAGGTTCCTTCTTAGGCCCATCTTTCTCCAGAAATCCACTTGTTTTCATATGGGGGGGAGGAGGAAATGCCACATGGGTATAAGGACCCGTGCAGTGCATTACAGTGGCCACCAGCCCTGCGATTTTAGGTTTAAAATAAAATTGGGGCGCCTGGTTGGTACATTTGATGGAGCATGCAACTCTTGATCTGGGGGTCATGAGTTCTAGCCCCAAGTTGGGTGTAGAGTTTACGTTAAAAAAAATTAGGGGCACCTGAGTGGCTCAGTTGGTTGACTGTCTGACTTTGCCTCAGGTCATGATCTCGAAGTTTGTGGTTTCGAGCCCCCCATCAGACTCTGTACTGACAGCGTGGAGCCTGGAGCCCGCTTCGGATTCTGTGTCTCCCTCTCTCTCTGCCCCTCCTCCACTCGTGCTCTGCCTCTCTCAAAAATAAATATTAAAAAATTAAAAAAATTTAAATTAATCCTATTCCTTAACTGACTTGCCATATTAAAAAATGTTTTTACTAGCCACATTTCAAGTGATGAATAACCACACGTGGATGGTGGCCACCATGTTGGACAGTGCAGGTACAGGGTACTTCTGGCAACGGCAGAAAGTGTTAGTGGCCAGTGCTGGCCTAAATGATCTGGTTGGATCCTTGGCTGGTGGTGTTTCTGGAAGCATTGGTATCACATTGAATGTTGGGAAACTTGCAGTGTGTTCTGGGAGAGCTCAGTTAAAATGAATAAAATAGTTCTTGGGCAAACCCTATAGAGCTAGCTTCTCCAGTTATTTGTGGTGAAGAACCAGGTTTTTTCTTTAATTTCTAGTCCACTGTGGACATTCTAGACTGTATTTTGTAGAAATACAGTGCCAACAGACGATGTAAGTGAAATACAAGTAAACCTACAAAATACAAGCCCAAGTTTATTATTAATTCAACAAATGTACAGCTAACTGTTGAAATCAGTGATTAGAACAAACATACGTCCTAAGAAAGAAAATTACAGAAACCGTTTGTGTTCATTGAAAGTGTGTGTCTAGGGGCGCCTGGGTGGCTCAGTCGGTTAAGCGTCCGACTTCAGCTCAGGTCACGATCTCGTGGTCCGTGAGTTCGAGCCCCGCCTCAGGCTCTGGGCTGGTGGCTCAGAGCCTGGAGCCTGCTTCCGATTCTGTGTCTCCCTCTCTCTCTGCCCCTCCCCCATTCATGCTCTGTCTCTCTCTGTCCCCAAAATAAATAAACATTAAAAAAAAAATTAAAAAAAAAAAAAAAAGAAAGTGTGTGTCTAGACCATGAGTATAGAGAGACCCTATTACACTGGTAACTGCCGGTCGGTCCGCTCTGGTAACCAAACCCGACTTTGTGTGAAGTCGCAACCCCCACATCGAGAGCCTCCATGTGTAGTTCTTAAAGTAACAGATGATCTCGCTTCTGCTGCTCATGGGGGCTGATGTTTATCCCCAGTGTTTCTCTGTTTTGCTAATACTCCTGTGAATTCAGTGCTAGAGAGGTACACCGAGAATGGGGGAGATTTTTAAAGTGATTTTCTAGAATTTCTCTGTGGATAGCTTCAGTTGTATCTTACAAGCTCAGAGCTAAGTTCTCTTTTGTTCAAAGAAGTGGATTGCGGATCATACCTACTTTGGGGTTGCAGTTAACAAATGAACTCTGAAGTCTCGCAGGGTGTAATGTGGTCCGGTGTGACAGGCCCATGCTTGGGTGTTGCGGGAAAGTCACATCACTGGAAAGTTCCTACATTCGATCTTCATTGTGGTTAGGTGCACAGAGGGGCACCTGTTCGCCGACCCTGTGCAGGGCTTCTCGTTTTTAGCCCTGTCCTCTTTGTCTTCTTGTCTGGCTTCCAGAGGGACCAGGAATGGAGGCTTGCATTCTCGCGGCAGCAGAGGTGATCTGTTGTGGTTCTCACAGAGCCTGGTTAGCAGGGCTCCTGTGTACCAGACATGTTCTGCCTACGGAGGGCCGGAGTTCAGGTGCCAGGTGGACATGTGCACGGGAGGGCCTCCGTGAAGGGCTCCGAAGGGGTGGTGGACAGGAGGTGGCCGTGCCACATAGTAGGGACGGGACTGGCTCCCCTGGGAAGGGTGAGTCAGCAGAGGCTTTTCTGAGGGGGGCACACGACCGGTTTTGAGAAGCGGGGCGCTGCGCTGGAGTGGTCGGAGGCAGATGTCGAGTAGCACAACAGGGTTGGTCGGATCGGGACCTGTGCGTCTGTGTCTGTGGTTTAGGGTCTGTGGTAGGTGGAATAATGGCCCCCAGAGATGTCCCTGTCCTAATCCCCAGAGCCAGCAACTGTATTGCCTTACGTTGCAAAGGTAAGTGTCCCTAATGGGGAGAGTATCCAGTGCTGCCCAGGTGAGCCTGGTGTAATCCTAAGGGTCCTGAGGTTGCCGTGTGGGTGGTGTGGGGTGGGAAGGCCTTGTTGGCTCTGAGGATGGAAAGGGGAGCCAAGGAATGGGGGAGGTCTCTAGAAGCTGGAAAAGGCAAAAAATAGATTTCTCGGGGTACCTGGGTGGCTCAGTAGGTTAAGTAAGCATCTGACTTCGGCCCAGGTCATGATCTCCCAGTCCCTGGGTTCAAGCCCCGCATCGGGCTCTTGGCTGACAGCTCGGAGTCTGGCTCCTGCTTCAGATTCTGTGTCTCCCTCTCTCTCTGCCCCTCTCACCCCTTCATGCTCTGTCTCTGAAAAATGAATAAACTTTAAGAAAAAAAGAGGGAAGAAAAAAAATAGATTTCTCCTTTGGAGCCTGCAGAAGCTACACAGCCCTGCTATCACCTTGATTTCAGCCCAAGGAGCCCAGTGTTCAGACTTTTAATCTCCAGAACAAAGACTAAGGGTGTGTTGTTTAGGCCAGTAAGTTTATAGTAATAAGTTCCAGCAGCCATCTGAAAGTCATAGCGGATCCGGGGAGGTGGGTGAGGAGCAGGTGTGTGCCCGATATTTGTAGCTGGCCTTGAACCTGTAGGGGGCTTTGGTGAAGCCCGATGAGTGCGAGGCTGCCCACCCTCACTGAGGACCCCTCACTCTGTTCTGGGCCACGTGATGTGCAGGCTCTCCGAGATGGCTGTATCATCACCCCTGCTTCATAGCAAAGCAGAACAAGACACCGAGTTACTCAGGGTCAGTAATGGGATTTGAACCCGTGCAGTCTGGCCTCACAGCTGATGGCGATTCGTCAAACCCAGTAGACCCCGTGGGTCGTAAAAGACGTGGTTACTGCTTTTTAGCTGAAACACCTTTGCTGCCTTCTCCCACGTTCCTTCCCTCGCCAACCCTGAATGGTGTGCTGCAGTCGGTCTTCCTGGTTGAGCGTTTTTGTGTGGTTCACCACATGCTTTGAATATAGAAAGTAGCTCACTGCCAGAAGTGGTTGGGGTCACGTGTACAGTTCAGCAAGTGGATGTGTGGGTCAGGAAGATACAGAGCAGAATATTATGTGCTTTTAGGGCAGGTGCCTCCCTCCTTGCGAGAATAGAATTGAAGTAACTGAGGTATTCAGTAACTGTTATATACTGAGATCCTTAGCTGAAATGGATCATCCCTAAAGCAAACCATTTGGGACTCTGGGTATATGGAGAGATGAAAAGTTGAGAAGGTTTATTAGCAGGGGCTCAGGATGTAAACATGCTGCATTTCAGAGTTTCTGATTCTGTGGAGCTGGGTACCAGAGCCCCAGATTCCTTTTCCTTTTTTTTGTTCAGTATTTTTTTGTTAAGCTAAAAAAAATTTTTTTTAATGTTTTTATTTATTTTTGAGACAGAGACAGAGCATGGGCGAGAAAGGGGCAGAGAGAGAGGGACACAGAATCTGAAGCAGGCTCCAGGCTCTGAGCTGTCAGCACAGAGCCCGACGCGGGGCTCGAACCCACAAACTGTGAGATCATGACCTGAGCCGAAGTCAGACGCTCAACCGATTGAGCCACCCAGGCGCCCCCCCCTTTAATGTTTGTTTATTTTTGAGATAGTGCCAGCAGAGAGAGGGGGAGGGGCAGAGAGAGGGAGACAGAGGGATCAGAAGAGGAGTCCGCGCTGACAGCAGCAAGCCCAATGTGGGGCTCAAACTCACAAACTGTGAGATGGTGACCTGAGCCGGTTGGACACTCAGTGGCTGAGCCACCCAGGCGTCCCAGAGACCCAGATTCCTTAACAAGGTGGGTGCTGAAAGAAACGGGGTGACCTAAGAGGCCATCCTCCTTGCCTCATAGCCACCACCTAGCCATGTGGCATTGCTTTTATGGCATATATTGAATATTTTTTGGGGGGGGGGGCCCTCTTCCCCTAACAGGGAATGCGAAGGGAGAAAAAAAAATAGACACACACACACAGACACACACAATTTGTAGGCTTTGGGGAGCATGTTTAGTTTGGAAAGTGATTGCAGCAGTCAATGTCTATAGAATAGTTTTAAGAAACCCTAACATGGCTTGATGCTAGTCTTTGCATCTTGGACACAGCCGTGCGCTCTCACCAACCATAGGTGGGCGCTGGTGGTCCTCTTGGTGGCTGGCTCCGCTCCAGTGCCGTGGGGTGATGTGAAAAGCACGGTCCCTACCCCTTTAAGTCTTCAGGACGATTCACTTGGTTGTTAATTACCTTGGCGTGTATATGGGGAAGGGGAGAACTGGCACTGCAGATCTAAACGTTTTAGGGTCAGTAGTTCTTGGAAATCAGAGGCTCTTATTTAAAATCTAATTTCTATTTTGATGAAGTTAGGTCCAATCATTTTTTAAAATTGTTTCTTAATGTTTTATTTGTTTTTGAGAGAGAGAGAGACAGAGCCCGATCAGGGAAGGGCCAGAGAGAGACGGAGACACAGAATCCAAAGCGGGACCAGGCTCTGGGCTGACATCAGGGAGCCTGATGCAGGGCTCAAACCTGTGAGCCGGGAGATCATGACTTGAGCTGAAATTGGATGCTTAACTGACTGAGCCACTCAGGCACCCTGGTCCGATCAATTATTTGAAGGTCTCTTGGTTTTCTTGAAGTACTTATTTCATTTTGGGTGTGTTATCAGAAGCCGTTTGGTCGTATGATTGTGCGTTAGAGCAGAAAGTGTCTGTCATGCCCCTGCTCTACCGATGAAGAAACCAAGGCTCTGAGGGATGGAATGATTTCTAGATTCACACTGACCAGTGTTGTAGCCGGTATTCACTCATGACTGAGTAGATTTAGGCTAATAAAAATTAAGTAAAATTAAACATTCAGTCACTTAGTCTCACGAGCTGTCGTTCGAGGGCTTCATAGCCACCACATGTGGGTCGTGGCTTTGGTATTGGACAGCGCAGCTGTCTATGGAGAATCTCCATTAGCACAGAAATTTGATGGGCAGGGATGCTCTGGACCCAACCTGTGGACTGGATTTTAGCTCTGCCTCTCTAGTGCGCACTGCCTTGAACAGGATCATCTAGAATAATGGGAAACCGAGCATTTTCTTCTGTCATTACTTAGGAAGAAGGTTCCCCAAACTGGCTCATCATAGTGCATACTTGCTGGTAATCTTGGAATCACTGCTCAGGCACTGGGGATAGGGGTGCTTTCTCAAAGATGAAGAGGTGATAAGATGTCTTTGCTTAAGGAAAGTCAGCAGGATGTAGATAGGTCCCGTGAGCACAGAATTCGTGCAGGATACAAAGTGATGAATGCCACAAGAGGTGAGGAGATAAGGCTCTGGAGGTGGAGAAGAGAAAGATTACGTTGGCTGTGGGGGAGGCAGTGAGGTCTGGTGCAGTGGTGTGGAGAGTGGGGTAGGAGGGCTGGCTGGGTAAGGTTAGGGTTTGAGTTCCAGGGAATTTGAGGTGAGAGCCAGAGGCAAGGCTTCCAGTAGGTGAAAATAGAGGCATCTTTGTATTTCCTGATATGTTCTTTGTGGTATAATTAACACGCTGCCTGGTGTTTCTTTCCTTTTCTCCCCATCAGACTTTGAGATCAGGGGAGTAGGGAAGAGTCTGGGTCATTTGCCGTGCCTCCATCCACAGTTTCTCTCCCACATAGTACAAATAATCAGGTACACTGCATTTTTGTATTTTAGTTTCAATCAGATGGGAACACGCCACAATATTTGCTCTTAATTTTACCTGCTTTGGTAACAGTTAATAGAGGATTAGATTTGCACCTGCCCTTTTGTAAGTCTTTTTGATAAAACGTGTTAGTCACCATGATTTGAAAAAAATTTTGTTTGTTTATTTTTGAGAGAGACAGAGCAGTAGCAGGGGAGGGGCAGAGAGAGAGAGAGGGAGACACAGAATCTGAAGCAGGCTCCAGGCTCCGAGCTGTCAGCACAGAGCCCGACTCGAACTCACAAACCGTGAGATCATGACCTGAGCCTAAGTCAGATGCTTAACCGATTGAGCCACCCAGGTGCCCCTAGTTAAGTTTTTTTAATGTTTTTTATTTTTGAGAGAGAGACAGAGTTGTGCGCAGGGGAGGTACAGAGAGAGAAGGAGACACAATCTGAAGCAGCCTCCAGGCTCTGAGCTGTCATCGCAGAGCCCAGTGTGGGGCTCGAACTCACAAACTCATGACCTGAGCCAAAGTTGGACACCCATCTGATGTAGCCACTCAGGCACCCCCAAATTTCGAACATTTTCGTTCCTCCGAAACGAAATCCTGTACTCATTAGGGACACTCCCCATCTCCCTACAGCCTAGGCAGCTGTCCGGCTCCTCTTTTTCAGATTTGCCCCTTCCGGGCCTTTGGTATAAATGGGATCCTGCATTGTGTGTGGTCTTTTGTGTCCAGCTTCTTGCACTGAGTATCTCATCTTCAAGGCTTCTTCATGTTGTAGATGCGCCAGTGCTCCATCGAATGGGACCTCACCGTGATTTCTGTTGGAGCAAGAGGATGTGCGGGCTCCCATGATTCTGTCATCTGTAGTAGGTTTTATTTGATACATTAAAAATTTTTTTTCCTTTTAGAGTTTGGTTATTTTCCAGCGAGCGAGAGAGACAGAATACGAGTGGGGAGGGGCAGAAAAGGAGGGAGACCCAGAATCCCACGTGGGACTCTAACTCAGACCGTGAGATCATGACCTGAGCCGAATTTGGACACTTAACTGAGCCGCCCAGGCGCCCCTTATTCAGTATGTTTTAAGGGGACTTGGAACCTTTCTGTGGCTGTGTATGTGCTTCACTACTAAATGAATGAACCGGGTGGCGCAGGGTGGGGCTCTCGGTGTCATTTGAGGGTTCAGTCAGAGCAGCAGCGGATATGAGGGGTTGGTTAGATTTTACCATGCACAACTGTGGGCGCCGCTGACCATCTGGTGACAAGGGATCTGGTGCTGGAGTCCATCGGTGTGGGGTCTGAGGGGAGTTGAATGGGGAGCAGGGTGAGTGAGGCCGAGCTGGAACCACACCCCTGTGGGCCTCTTACCGCTTCCAGGTGCCCTTCCGGAAGGGCCCAGAAGGCCGAGAAACCCCCAGGCATAAAGGAATGTGGGCTCCTTGACTGCCTCCTTCCAGGTTGCGGGCATGGTGGCTCCCAGGTGGGAGCTCTGCAGAGTAGGGTTTGTGATTCCAGTTTTGCTAGCCCCGCACAGCGCACATCCCCCACTCGGTCTGGTCTTTGGACTCAAACTTTTTTTGCTGTCAGGATCCTGTTACGCTTTTTAAAGAGATGAAAACCCCCAAGAGCTTTAAGTAGGTGGGTTGTGTCTGTCATCATTTGCCATATTAGAAACGAAACCTATGACCCGTCTTCGTTGCTCATTTAAGAATAACAAACCATTATGAGGCAACACGAATAATGTATGTTTTACAGGAAATAAATATTTTCCCAAACCAAATTTAATGACGAATGGCATCATTTTTACATTTTTACAAATGTCCTTATTGTCTGGCTTAATAGGAGGCAGCTGGGTTCTGTGCTCTCTCTGTTCTCTCAGCTTCTGCTTTCTGTCACTTGCTGCAGTGTATTGTGGCAGAAGCAGAAAAGCCAGGCTCACAGAGGCGTCTAGTTAATACAGGGGACAGTGGGTTAACAGCCTGTTCAGACAGTCAGTTCTTTGGTACCACACCCAGCTTTGGTAGCTTTTTAAAGTTGACTGCACTGTGCCAGTTCGAAACCCTGCAGATCGCTTTTCTGTTACATTAAAATTCACTGTTCTGTCTTGTACTCTGAATGGACCTGTTCTATGCCATTCGGTGCTCATTTGGAAAATACTGATTCACTGAGTTGTCCAGGTCTTGTAAATGTTGACACATTTTATTGTGCAGCTGCATTTTAAAGCATTGAGCGTAGGGGCGCCTGGGTGGCTCAGTCAGTTAAGCGTCCGACTTCGGCTTGGGTTGTGATCTTGTGGTTCATGACTTTAAGCCCCGCGTCGGACTCTGTGCTGACAGCTCAGAGCCTGGAGCCTGCTTCAGACTCTGTCTCCCTCTCTGCCCTTCCCCTGCTCACACTCTGTCTCTGTTTCTCTCTCTCTCAAGGATAAACATTAAAAAGATTAAAAAAAAAACACAAAACATTGAGGGGGGTGCCCGGGTGGCTCAGTCAGTTGAGCATCCGACTTCTGCTCAGGTCATGATCTCGCTTGATGGGTTCAAGCCCCACGTTGGGCTGTGTGCTGACAGTCTGGAGCCTGCTTTGGATTCTGTGTCTCCCCCTCTCTCTGCCCCTCTCCCGCTCATGCTCTGTCTCTATTTCAAAAATAAATACATTAAAAAAATAAATAAAACATTGAGTGTAAATGCATAAAATATCCCATTCATGTTTTATGCCCTTGTGCCTTGCTGTTACCTAATTGGGAACAGGGTTGTCCTTAGAGTTCTAGGAAGCTCATCCAGACAAAGAGGGCAGTGACTTTTTGTTGTGTATGAAAAGTCTTAATACTTTTCGGCGGAGTGGGTGAAGAAGGTTGGGTGGTAACTAGGGTGGCTGGGTGGCCGCTGTGTGCGTATGAGCTAATGCCATGGGGCAGGAGCAGGCAGGAGTGGGTGTCCCTGCCCCCCCCCCCAGCCCCTCGCGCGATGTGGAAGCACCGTGACTGGGGAGTGGACTCCAGAACAGCTTTCCCCCTACTTAAAGGTGTATACAAGATGACGCTGTTATGATCAACAACAGATTTCGTGAGCGTTCAACGAGGGAGGGCTTAAGCCAAAAACAACTTGTGATTTTGATTATTTTCCTTCCTAGTCATAATGGCGACCATTCCACTTGTTAATATTTATTGTTTGTATCTCCCTCCCCCACTTCCTCCAGTTTCCAGTAGCTTGTGTGGAACAGAGCTTGTGTGGAATTCTTGGGGAAATAAGTCTGGATTTAAATATTGCTCGTAAAACGGCACACCTTGTTAAATGTGCTTCAGTTTATTGGCGCATAGTTTGTGCGCGTTAGGAAACCAGTGTTTCGGTCGATACTTTCTTTCACTTCTGTTCTGACCTCCCGCTTCCCTGGTTCCTTGCCACCTGCAGCTCCCTCTCCCCCAAGAAGAATAAATTTTGATGCAGACATTCCTGTACTGCTTTGTCGAAGACCCATCTGAAGGTCTTGGGGCAAAGAAGGTTCAGACTCTCCATCTTTTCTATAAAATCTTTTAGTTCTCTTTTCCCTAAGAGTTAAGAGATCTGAAACCATACATCAAGGGAGTATTTAAAGAGTCAGTAAATTATTTCTTCTCTCTGCCCTGCAGGTGATTTTTTTCCCTTTTGGTTTTTTAAGTTACTATAAAGTAAGATTGACTTGGGGAGGGGATTCTGCGAATGTAACAGCTGTATAGATTTGTGTCAACACTGCCACAATCAACATGCACAATAGTTCACTCACTGCATGACCCCCCTCAAGTATTTCCTGTGCCGTCCCATCTTCCACCTGATGGGACCCCTGGCAACCACTGTTGTGTCCTCCGTCCCCTGCGGGTTTGTCATTTTGCAGATCTCATGTAAATGGGATCGCACAGCATGTAACCTTTTAGACTGGCTTCTTTCTTCAGGGTGTAGCATCTGGGTTCGGTGTGTCAGCGCTTCATTTCTTTTTATTGCCGAGCAGTCTTCCTTCCGGTGTGTGGACGTACCACTGTTTATCCGTCCTCCCACTGCAGGACATCTGCGTTGCCTCCAGTTATGTTTGGCAGTTATGAATGAAGATACTCTAAATATTAGTGGCAGGTTTCATGTGGACATGAGTTTTCTTTTGTCTAGAGTAAGATGCAGAGTTGTTGGGCCATATGGCACAGTATGCTTAACCTTACAGAAGCTCTTACCCAGACTGCTTGCCATCCTGCATCCCATGCCAGTGTACGAGAGAGCCAGCTGACCCACGTCCTTGTCGGCACTTGATATTGTCGGTGTTTTAGGTTTTAGTCATCCTAATGGCAGTAGTATCTCACTCTGGTTTTTTTTTTTTTTTTAATTTTTTTTTTTTAACGTTTATTTATTATTGAGAGACAGAGAGAGACAGAGCGTGAGCAGGGGAGGGGTAGAGAGAGGGGGAGACATAGAGTCTGAAGTAGGCTCCAAGCTCTGAGGTGTCAGCACAGAGCCTGATGCGGGGCTCGAACTCACAAACTGCGAGATCATGACCTGAGCCGAAGTCGGTCGCTCAACCAACTGAGCCACCCAGGCGCCCCTCTCACTGTGGTTTTAATTTGCACACACCTAAGAGCTGAAGGTCAAACAACTTTCCACGTGTTTATTTGCCATCCCTCCACCCTGTTGGAAGTGTGTGTTCAAGTACGGGGTTGTTTTACTCCAGTCAAATGTTGAGAGCTCTTTGTGTATTTGGGACACAAGTCCTTTGTCAGAGAGGCAACTTGCACATGCATTTTCTCCTAATCCGTAGCTGTCTTTTCTCTTAATGGTATCTTTCTGGAGCAAAACTTAGTTTTAGTGAAGTCTTATTTGTCAAAATGTTCTTTTATGAATTCTTTGCCCCACGCTGTGTGTTTTCTTCTTAAAGCCTTACATTGTTAAATTTTATATTTGTATCTAAGGTCCATTATGAGTTAATTTTTGTGTAAGGTGTGGGTTGAGGTTCCTTGTTTTAGTCTGTGGACGTCCAGTTGTTCCTTTACCATTTGTTTGTTTTTTTTTTTAATTTATTTTTTCAATGTTTATTTATTTTTGGGACAGAGAGAGACAGAGCATGAACGGGGGAGGGGCAGAGAGAGAGGGAGACACAGAATCGGAAACAGGCTCCAGGCTCTGAGCCATCAGCCCAGAGCCTGACGCGGGGCTCGAACTCACGAACCGCGAGATCGTGACCTGGCTGAAGTCGGACGCTTAACTGACTGTGCCACCCAGGCGCCCTGTTCCTTTACCATTTGTTGTAAAGACTATCCCTTTTCCGTGGTCACCTTTCCCAAAAATAGTAACATTTGTGTGGGGGTCTGTTTCTGGACTCCCCACAGTTGCATGCATCTGTGTGCTCATCTCTTTGCTAATACAACACTATGATTACTTTGCTTGTTGTGTTGATTACTGAAGCTTTAGAGTGAGTTGAATCAGGTGTAATTTCTCGGACTGTGTTCTTTCCAAAATGGTTTTATTGTCTGTATTCCTTTCATCTTTCTATGAAAACTTTTTGCTTGTCTGTAAGTATAAAAAAATCCTTTTGGGATTTTGATTGAAATTGTGTTCAAACACAAAGACGGATTTGTGGAAAACTGACATCTTGAGTAGGAGTCTTTCAGTCCATGAACATGGTATGCCTCCGATTCTAATGACCTTACCTCTTGGAAGTCCAGTTTTCACAGGGGATGTTTCTTGTGCATAGCAGATGGTCAAGGTCTCCACTGGTTTGTAGACTGAAGTGTCCCCCCTCCCCCCCACCTTTTTAAACAAAACCAGAATTCCTTCGTTATTCTCTGAGAAACTAGTCTTCCTCTGACAAATTTATTTATTTATTTAGTTTTTAGAGAGAGACAGAGCTGGGGAGGGGCAGAGAGTGAGGGACACAGAGAATCCCAAGCAGGCCCCATGCGGGGCTCAAAGTGATGAACCATGAGATCATGACCTGAGCCAAAATTAAGAGTCAGATCCTTAACCAACTGAGCCAACCAGGCACCAGCCTCCACCCCTCACCCCCGAAATCACACAATTTCTGTGGCCACTACTGTTTTAAAAGGTCTTGGATTTGTCTGTTTATTGATAGCCCTGATGGGTCTCCTCAAAAGGAAGATGAGAAGAAGGTGTGGTGAATGGTGGTCGGCCTGCATCAATGTGTAAAAGAAATCAAACAATTTAGTCTTCTGTTCTAGGTTGCTGTTTTTTGCTTATTAATTTATTATTATTTCTTAAATTTGCTCTGCACTCAACATGGGACTTAAATTAATGACCCCAAGATTAAGAGTCGCATGCTCAACCAACTGAGCCAGCCAGGTGCCCTTCTTAAGTTGCTGTTGGTGGTTTTATTCAAATAAATGAACCCATTTGAAATTGGTTGTGTTTGACTGCTTTTTAAAAGTTTTAATTAGCACAATCAAGAGTTTGCTCTCCCCGTGTCTGAACTCATCCTCAGCCCCTAGACTGCCTTCTTTGTAACCAGTTCTTCAGGAAAACCCACACATTTAAGTAGATGTTGCCATTCGCCACGGTGTAAAGAGAACTTTCAGGACTCCATTCCCTCCTGACTCCAGGTGTGCAACTAGTGTGTCATCTTTTTCCTTCTCTGGTGCGTTTTCTAAGGACTCTTGGACTGGTGTCCTGCCTTAGGAAGTATTTGGGTTGTACCTTTTGCACCATGGTTTGCTTTGCTGTGTGTGTGTGGGTGGGTGGGTGGTGCACGCGCCTCTTGTGTTTTTACTTTTGGATGAGGTAGTGCATATTCTCGGAACCGTTCAAATGACACGGAAGCCAGAAGGCAAGGAGAAAGTGCCCGATTCCGTGGAAGTAAACGTGCACATAGCATATGGTGGGTCTTCTGTCCCAGGTAACACACACATAGCCTTACTCATTGTGTAAGGACATCCTGGTGACCCACTCGGTGATTCGTCTCTTGGTGGGCATCTCCCTTCGTGACCGTTTTACTTTCCTTAAAACTACATGAATGTAGAGTGGACTTCACACGAGTCAGTTTTGTAGATCACTGAACATTGAAAACACCAAAATGTTGCATCTTCATTTTAGAGGAATGCTGCAGGAAGCCGAACAGTTCCGCTCCAGCTGGTTGTGCACGCCATTGACCTGCGTAGCCTCAGAGACCACTGTGATTTCTGGAACTGTTTTGTCCCCACACAGAATGGCCCGTTTCTGTTAAGATCTTGTCTCTGTCTTTTGCATCCAGCTTTATCGAGCTCTCATTCGCCCTGTAGGTCATTCATTCACTGCACGCAGCTCAGTGGCTTTTAGTGTATTTACAGTTGTGCACCGTCACCACGGTCCGTTTGGGAAGATTCTGACACCACACAAGCCCCTGCACTCCTGAGCTGCGACCCCTCCAACCTCCCCATCTCCCCAGCTCCGGGCGAGCGCTGATCACCGTTCTGTAGATTTACCTGTTCTGGACACTTCATAAAAATAGAGCCATTAACTTCTCTGTAAAAAATGGTGCTTCAGTGTAAAGCCTGTGCTTGTGGAGATCTTTGGGCATGGATGCTAGTTTTCTTTGGAATGGGTTCCTAGGAATGACATTTGAGTAAAAGGGTATTTGGCATTTTGGTTTGAATAAATACAGCCTCTAGGTCGGATAGTTGACAGCCTTTTGACCCCACTCGTTTTGTGAGACCCACAGCATCAAGGGGGCATTTCCAGTATTTTTCACTGTTAAGCTGTTAGATGGCAATGGTATCATGTTAGTGAGGGAAGTCGAGCATGTTTATTAATCGTTTGTAGTTTATAGGAATTTCTCCTCTGTGGTAGTTGGATTGATTGTTGTTGATTTTTAGGAACTGTGTGTGTATTCTGGCTGTTAATCCTTTGGCCGTCGTGTGACGCAAATACTTCCTGCCTCTGTCCTTTGGCTTCCATGAGGCTGCGTCTCTGCTGGGCCTGCTGGGACTCACCTTTTCTTTCCCGCCGGTGGTCTGTGCTATACAAGTTAGTAGTTAGTGCCGCAACCCTAAGCTCTTCGGTGGTGCGGATCGCAGGCCCCTCTCCGCGCCAGCCAGTATGCACGCCGGCCGGCAGAATGTGGGACGTGACTGGCAGTTAGGGCCATCCTCTAGGGGAAAGGATGGTTTTTACATAATCACACTAACCTGGAGGTCCCAAACAAATATTTTTATTTAAGGTACACGAATTTATATGTGGCCGTCTTTGGGGCTTTTATTTTCATACTCCTAATTTAAATCAGGATTCAGAGCGTGAAGCTAACTGTCAGGTCTCAACACAGCGGGTCTGCTCTGAACCTTCAGGCTCTGTGACCTAAAAGCTGTGCGGGCACTGGCCTTGGCCCCTGCGGTGGCCCGCCAACGGCAGAGGACCAAAGCAGGCCCTGGTTAGTAGGCCACGACCATGATCTGGAAATGGGCTCCCGGCCAGCCTCATGGGGGATGGGTGTAGCCACATTGTATATAAAATCAGAAAAGTAATGAGAGCAGAGCACTTTGGAGTGGTGGTATTGATTCGGCCATGGTTTCATTGTTAACGATACCTCCAGCCTGGCAGGCTAGCCCCAAGGGGCAAGCTAGTAAAAACCAGTAACAAAACAAAACCCCCTCTTCCGCATCCATCCTCGGTGGCTTGGCAGAGGAGCTTCTGACGGAAGTAAGGAGCTCCTGACGGTCATGGGACCGACAGTCTCGACTCCACGGCAGCAGACCTGGCCTGAGCAGTGGGCTGAGCGGCAGGAACCGACAGCCTGCGCAGCGGGGAACATAGGAGAAAGAAATTCAGAGTCCTTATCGGAGCCTTCAGGGCCCTCCATGGCCTTGGCCCTGCCCTCCTTCTCCGTGGCCCACTGCCCTTGACCCTGTTCGCTGAATCCAGAATAGTGTGCTTCTTTCGGATGTCTGACAGCCGGGCTCCTTTCCGTTCCGTGGTCTTTACCCACGTGTCATCCCTTCCTTCGAGGCTGATGGCCCCGCGGCTCCCCTGTACTCTGTTTCCCCGTCTGTTGGAATTCTTCCCTCTTGTCTGCTCCCGCAAGAAAGGAGCACCAGGAGACCGGGGTGGGGGTGGGGGGCTTATCTCTGTGCTCCCTCCAAGTCCCAACCCAGCACTTGGCACATATGAGATACTTGATAAGCAGGTTGGCTCACTGGGTGCTGGCTCCACCCAGCCCCCCCCGGAAATGGATGCCCTTACCTCTCGAGCTCTTCCCGCTCTTCCTGCGTTCAGCAAAGAAGTAATTAAAACATTGTCTTAGTTAGTAGTTACTTTAATTGCAGGCACACAGGGCCTGCCTGTGTTCTAGGGAGAGATGTTGAATCCTGGGTAATGTCATGATAATGGATTAGAAAGGATTTTTTTGGGGGCACCTGGGTGACTCAGTTTGTTAAGCTTCCACCTTCGGCTCAGGTCATGACCTCACGGTTTGTGAGTTCGAGCCCCATGTCGGGCTCTGTGTTGACAGCTCAGAGCCTGGAACCTGCTTTGGAGTGTCTCCCTCTCTCTGCCCCTTTCCTGCTCTCTCGCTGTCTGTATCTGTCTCTGTGTCTCTCTCTCTCTCAGAAACAAACATTAAAAAAAAAAAGAAAGGATCTTTTTGAAGCACAGTTGAAGTTTTCCATCTAGGACCACGTTCGGAAACTGCCTTAATTTTGTATTTTTTTAAAAAAATTGTTAATGGTTGTTTATTTTTGAGAGAGACAGCGCGTGAGCAGGGGAGGGGCAGAGAGAGAAGGACACACGGAATCTGAAGCAGGCTCCAGGCTCTGAGCTGTCAGCACAGAGCCTGACGCGGGGCTCGAACCCATGAACCGTGAGATCATGACCTGAGCCATCAAGTCAGATGCTTAACCCACTGAGCCACCCAGGCGCCCTGGAAACTGCTTCTGAGAGGATTCCCTTTCCTCCCCAGGCACAGAGAGTGACAGGAAAGCATCTGTGTTTCTCACAGCCCCCAGGCATGTGGTCTTTGTAACTGGGGAGGTGAGCATAGTCAACAGCCAGTGTTCCTGGTCAGTACCCGCCTTGTTCCACTCAGTGGCTGTGAGGGGGGGGTTCCCTTTAGAAATCACTGAGTCCTGGAATAGAGGAGGCCAGTTGCAGCTGCAGAGTTATTGGGACCCACCGTCCTCACCTTTAGTGTCTCCTTGGTTGATTGCCACCCCCTTGTGACCTCCGGGTTCTGTTCAAGGCCTGGAGATGGTCCATGGTTCTGCCTGAGGCCCAGCCTTGCCTTAGAAGAATCCTCCACAGGGCCTGGCATTGACTCCACAGCAGCTGAGGCTTCCCGCGGTGCTGCGTGTTTGCCCGGACTCTTACCCAGGTCTTAGGGGTTCTGGTTTCTTAGGGAGTATGCCATCTCACCGTGGCCTGTGAGTCCCTGATTCCGGGGATGTCCTTGGAGCACCCGCCTCCCCAGCCCCTACACGGGGGGGGGGGCTGTTTGGGACTGCCCACCCCCACCCCCACTTGCTGGATCCCACAGATGAGTCACCTGCTCTGTCTCCCTGTATAGCCAGACTTCAGCGGCTGCACTCTCTGTCTCAGTCGTGCTGAGTGCATCCTCTGTGTCTCCCTGTTGAGTTATCAGCTGTCATTTTGCTCCTCTGGGTGAACTTAGAGCTAGGTTCTGTACGTTAGGATTCATGCTGTGGACGTCAGGATGTCAATTGTAGTTGAATTCTGCAAAGCAAGAGTGAAGGAGCTGTGTCTGAGTTGGAAGAGCTCTCCGGTACAGCGTGTGAGCGTAGTGCAGGACGCAGGTGTTCTGATGTATTGCTGGGCATTAATTGGCAGCGTTGTGGGTCTTGGTGTGTCTGTGTGTCTGGTGGACACACAGACCTACGTGTGTATTAGCGCAAGTGAACAGGAGTAGGATTAATGTGTTACTAATTGCCATTGGAAAGAGCTTGGATAATGACTTGGGGGGAGGGGTCCCACGAGTTTGAGAAAGACTACCTGGTGTTAAATCGTAGCCCAACTAAAGTCACAGTACAGATCGTCGCACCATTCACTGGCAAAAAACAAAACCCGACTGGAGGCAGTCCTTGTCAGGGAATGGTTGAATAAATCGTGATATGGTATGGTGCTATTCAGAATTAAATTAATACGCATATTTATGTGCACCGACTTGGGGTAGCTCTAGTTTATTCGTGCCCTGTGAATACCGTTTTGTGTTCAGAAGAATTTCACGTACGTTGTTGCACGTGCATGTATATGAACCTTGAGGAAACCTGGAAGGGGGCGCATGAAACAGTGGCTTCCTTCATGTTAGGAGTGGAGTGGAGGAGTCCTTATTTGCCCATCTTCATCCTGTACTTCTTGCCTTGGTGCTGTTAGCATTTCATTCTTTGAAACCCAAAAGTAAAAGTAAATAATAGAACCAGGACCTGCACAAAAATGTTTATAGCAGCTTTATTTCCAATAGCCTCAAATTGGAAACAACCCAGCTGTTTGCATGTCAGATGGTATGTCCCTGCCGTGGAATCCTACTCAGTGATGTAAAGAAACCAGTTGGTGACCTGAGTCTCAAGGGAATTATGCTGAGTGACAGAAGATGTTCCAAAAGGTTGTATGCCACATCCATTTATGTAACATTCTTGAAATGACAAAAATATGGGGATGGAGATTAGTTGTTGCCGGGGGGTTGTGGGAGGGGGGGTGCACACTGGGAGCTGGGTGTGGCCATGAAAGGGCAACCCAAGGGTCCTTGTGTCGGACCCATTCACTGTCTTGACTCTTGGACACATAGACCTACTTGTGTCTTACAACTGCAAGTGAACAGGAACAGGATTAGCATGTTGCTTCGGCACCAGTGTCCTGGTTGTGAATTACATAGTGCTATGATTTTGCAAAATGGTACCAGGGGAAACTGGGTAAAGGGAATTGGATCTTTATTCTTTCTTTTTATTTTATTTTATTTTTTTATCAAAGAAAAATTTTTTTAACGTTTAGTGTTTGTTTTTGGGGGAGAGAAGGAGACAGAGTGTGAGTGCGGGGAGAGGCACGGGGCGGGGGATGGAGGCAGGCACAGAATCCAAAGCAGGCTCCAGGCTCTGAGCTGTCATCACAGAACCTGATGTGGGGCTTGAACCCACGAACTGTGAGATCATGAAACTTTTAACCGACTGAGCCACCCAGGCACTCCTAAAAAAATTTTTTTTTAATGTTTGTTTTTTGTGTGTGTGTGTGTGTGTGTGAGGGAGAGCACGATCAAGTGTGAGTGGGCAAGGGGCAGAGAGAGGGAGACAGGATTGGGCAGACAGGAAGGAGACAGCTGGCTCCCTAGCTGACAGGAGAGAGCCCAGTGTGGAACTTGAACTCACGAACCATGAGATCATGATCTGAGCCAAAGTTGGCCGTTTAAATGACTGAGCCGCCCAGGTGCCCTGGATCTCTATTATTTTTATAGTAATTGTGACTCTGTAATCTCACAGTATGTTTAATAAGGAATGGAATCAGCCTGACCTGATAGAAATTTGCAGGAGTACGGGTCATGTTGAGAGTAGGCACTTAAAAAAACACATAAAGAAATTCAGCCTTTCCATAGCATTGTCTTACTTTATTCAGGACCTCTTCCTTCTTTATTTCTTCTTGACTGGTGCCTCTGGGCTCATTTGGGGGCTCCAGTGAACTTTTAGTTTGTCTAAGGGGTGAGCATTTCTCCTTGAGGACAGACCACGTGGGCAGACTCAGTCTTGAGGAGGAAAAGCAGAGAATGCAGACAGGGTTCCCCTGGCAGTGGTGCCTCTCACATCCAGCTGTAACCCGAAGCCAGTGGGTCCATGTTAAAAAAGGCTTGTGGTCTTCACCTGAGAATGTTTGCTCTGGGCCCGCATTTATTTTTTTGGAGGGAGGGAGAGTGTGCATGTGCGGGCATGGGAGAGGGGGCCGAGGGAGAGAGAGAATCTTAAGCAGGCTCCACCTTCAGTGAGGAGCCCATCTTGGGGCCACGATGACCACGACCTGAGCCAAAATCAGGGGTCGGACACTCAACCATCAGAGCCACCCAGGTGCCCTTGCATCAAACTTTAGATCCTGTTTCTTCTGCTGGTCCTGCCCCAGCACTGACCCAAGCTCCCTTCCAGGCTACCTTTTTCTATCTTTAATTGTGTGAGAATCTCTGGCATGCTGATGTGGATGCTTCATGCTGAAATTTCCCACATATATCTTTAATATCAGTTACATTCCTTGCTTCTTAGGCTTACGGGTCTTCTCTTTTGTCTATTTTCTCTCTCTCTCTCTCTCTCTCTCTCTCTCTCTCTCTCTCTCTCTTTTAATGTTTATTTATTTTTGAGAGGGAGAGACAGACAGACAGAATCCGAAACAAGCTCCAGGCTCTGAGTTGTCAGCACAGAGCCTGATGTGTCGCTTGACCTCACGTACCGGGAGATCATGACCTGAGCCAAAGTCAGACACCCAACTGAGTGAGCCACCCAGGCACCCCCGTTTTGTCTATTTTCAAGTGAACTTTTAATTTTGGATTAATTTTAGATTTACAGGAAAGATGTAGTTTGTGTACGGTGTGCCCATGTCAGCAACTAAGGAACTAGTAACCAAACTCCAGACTTCCTTTTTTCCCATTAACACCCGCTTTTTGTTTCTGGACCTCGTTACCTTTTGGGAGTGATTCTGTAAGTTGATGAGGTTTCTTGAATATGTTCCTTGTCCGACACCCAAGAATTTTTTGGGGGGGGGAGGGGCTTTGAAAAAAAGAATGTTGAGGTAGAGTTCCTAGAGATTCTATGCATCACTCTGATGTGGATGAGAGAACCGTCCTCGTCCTGGCTCCAGCCCCAGCAGACTCTGCTGCTGAGCTATGCGGACATGGCGGGGAACCACAAGCTTGGACGAGAAGGTGACTTGGGAGTTCAGATGGGGATCTTTAGATGCTGATGGATTTCTAGAACCAGTAGCACCAATGTTTCTAAACTGTCCTTCTGAAATACCTTGGGGATTGCTAATTAAGAAGTCATTATGCAGAAAGATACCCGTGTTCTCATTTACCGTGATATCCTCTGCTTCAGTGATAATCTTTAAAATGGGTTCAGGGTCTGGAGAGGAGATGAGGGGAGGCGGACTAAGCAGAAACCAGATGGCTTTTGCCTTGGAATTCCAAGTGAACCAGTGGGCCCGGAGTTGAGAGCGTGTGCTCTGCGTTGGCACTCCATATATTCTGGCCTCTTAACTGCGCTGTGGTTTTGCCCACTGGGTTGTAATCACTAGTTGAAAAGTTTGAGGGGGAATCTGGGGCCTGAGCGGAGACTGAATCGGAGGTGTGGCTCCATCTTTGCGGCTGACGCACCACCTGGTGGCAGTATACACCTCTTAGTTGGAAGGCTCTGAGGTCTTCCTGTGGTGGTTCTCTGCCCCGCCCCCCCCTTTTGGGGAGAGGCTTGAGTAATTTTTGTGAGGTGACAGAAAATGTCAAAAACGACAAATTGAAATTCTGCTTTGTCTGTTACTTCATCCAGGAGTGAGATTGAGATGCTGAGTTAGCACCACATCATTTCCATAGCAATCGGCCAGTGTTCTTTGTGGAGCGATCCTGTGTTATGACCTCACAAGTGGAAGTCTGTGGGAAGGGACTCAGAGTACAAGCATGGCCTCCTCAGTAACAGGAGGAGATATATAGGCTTCGTAACCAGACAAGCTAGCCTTTTGTGTGTTTCTAGTCTTTAGAAAAGGCATTTTGTGCCCCTTCTTACACATGTTAAAATATATGTACATGTATATGTATAAATTGTGCCTTGGGTGCTTACCACAGGGTTTGTCATCGCAAGGTTAACCAGTCACAAGTAATGGAAATGATCTTCGATTGTATTTGAGTCTCATAAATGCATTTTCAAATGATAACTCCTCCTCCGCACCCCACCCCACCCCTACAGATATTTGGCACATTAGGGAACTTTTGTCTTTCTATTTGAGGCATTGCATATTGTCATTGGTGCTTGCCACATGTCCCCAATGTTATTTGAGACCATGTCTGTCAAAAAATTAGTGCTGTAGTTCATGTTTGGCCAAATGAGAGTTGACACATAAGGGAAAATTCCAATTAGATGGTATCTAAAATTCAGGAACAGGATCACTTTATATGTGGTGATAAATAGATACACACCCCAATCTTAAACTTCTTTGATGATAATGAAAGCAGACTTAGTATTTAAGATAATTCTGGAAGCCTAGTATAGAGTTTTTGTGGGCTTGCTTTCATAGTTGAATTCAGGTCCAGGGATTTACTGTGTCTTAATTAAATTTTTAATCCTCTTGCTGAACTAGCTCATTTATGAGGAGCTTTTTTTAACTGGATATATTCAGTCCCTTAGGAGCTAGACTTGAGTTGTCAACTTTTTCTACCAAGGCCCCATGGCACTTGGTTGGGAGCTTCACGGGGCCTGTCGTTGGTCAAGTTTCTCCTATACATGGTGGACCAGCAGGGACTTTTTGTCATTTCACAGCCACTGGCTTAGACTAGCATCTCCATGCTTTTGGAGGGTGGAAAAGAGCAAGTGGGTCAGCCCAGCACAAATGTGTAACTTGGTGTGTAAAAAGGTGAGGTGTACTGCTCAGGAGAACCCGGTTCAAAAGTAGAACTCTATTTACTTTGCCTTTAGGGGCCTATGGCAGAGAAATCCCATCTTACTAACACAAGGATGGGATCCCTTGTTTATCAGTTACTAGCCTTTCATCAGTTGTCACATTGTAGTTAATCCTGCTTCTGCAAAACTGTGACCCGATTTATCTTCCCACACTGTACATACAGTAAAGTGCTGTGGAGATAAGCCATAGATCTTTTGACTTGATCTTGATTTTTATTATTGCCATAACTTCTGGTGAGAAATAGTCTATTTCAAGTCACCAAAACCCTTAAAGATACCTTGCTTCAGCTATAATCTGAATTCGCTTGGATGTCAGAATCTTTGGCATTATTGGGGCGCCTGGGTGGCTCAGTCGGTTGAGTGTCCGACTTCGGCTCAGGTCGTGATCTCCCAGTTTTTGAGTTCGAGCCCTGCGTCTGTGGTCTCTGTGCTGACATCTCAGAGCCTGGAGCCTGCTTCAGATTCTGTGTCTCCCTCTCTCTCTCTGACCCTCCCCCGTTCATGCTCTGTCTCTCTCTGTCTCAAAAATAAATTTTTTTTTAAAAAAGTAAAAGAAAAAAAAGAATCTTTGGGATTATGAATCACTTGTCGAATTCTATGACCTACAGTAGTGCAGACTGCTTATATTTACACATCACCCTAGTTTTTAGGTGTGATGCTCTGTTTTGTATACAGAGATGATTTGTTTGTGCTTTTGTGCATTAAAAATCATATTTTAGGGACGCCTGGGTGGCTCAGTTGGTGAAGAGTCCGACTTTGGCTCAGGTCATGATCTCACAGTTCATGAGTTTGAGCCGCTCATCGGGGTCTGTGCTGACAGTTCGGAGCCTGGGGCCTGCTTGGGATTCTGTGTCTGTCTCTCTGTCTGCCCCTCCCCGTTTGTGCTTTGTCTGTGTCTCTCTCTCTCAAAAATAAATATTAAAAAATAAATAAACATTAAAAACCTAAGGCACTTGTAGTGGGACAGATTTTGAAACAAGGAACTAAATTAAAATGGCAGGCATACGTGGAGCAAGTTACTGTGAGACAGTGTGTTGGTGTGATGTGTGTGTGTGTGTGTGTGTGTACATCCCACTGCTGCTCCTCCTGCAGGACCTCTAGTTGTGTGTTTGTGTGTCCTTCCAGTGTTTGTCATGGAAGGGGAAATGAGAATTTATCCGTTCTTATTCCAACAGACTGTCTCTTTTATAACTGAGGTTGTGTGTGATAACATTTATTGCTTGGTATCTTTAAATTTTTTTTTTTAACTTAACATAGCTTAGAGAACTTTACATTTAGGTACATTGAGAACCTTTAAGAGAAAACTGCTGTATAATATTCTGTCGGCAGAATGTGCCAGAATTTATTTCATAGGCCTTCATAGGTGTTTTTCCTCATAAAATATTTTTTTTTTAAATTTTTTTTTTCAACGTTTATTTATTTTTGGGACAGAGAGAGACAGAGCATGAACGGGGGAGGGGCAGAGAGAGAGGGAGACACAGAATCGGGAACAGGCTCCAGGCTCCGAGCCATCAGCCCAGAGCCTGACGCGGGGCTCGAACTCACGGACCGCGAGATCGTGACCTGGCTGAAGTCGGACACTTAACCGACTGCGCCACCCAGGCGCCCCCCTCATAAAATATTTTTAATGATGGTTAGATGTTAATTTAGGAGGATAAATGTGGGATGAAAGACGTCTCAAAGTACCTGATTTTTCATGTTGATTTTTTAAGCACATATGTTTTAAGAGTTTTTAGACTTTGAGGTAATTATAAGCAAGAGCAAACAAGAATTTGTCCTTCTCCCCCACCCATCCCAGGTTTTTGTCAGGGTGTGGTGGTCGAGACCAGTTTAAAAATGTATATGTGTTTGTTTTTAAAAATACCTTTAGCACGATTGTTAATTGAAGTGTATATATATTGATAATTAAAGAATATCAGGATTGAAGTGATACAAATTTGGGTGGTAATATCAGTCTCTTGGCCTCCAAGGATTTTGAAGGTGTGCTTTGAGATGTGTAAGGGGAAAAGCATGGTTTATATCCAGAGATTCTTTGACGGATGTAATCGGATAGTTGGGGGTTTGGGAGAGTGTCTAGAGGGGAATGGCGAGGGTGCTGTCCGTGGTGCTGAATCAGACTGACCGCTGATGGGGGAGACCTGTCACAAGACTAGGACACACTTAAGTAGCGCTTTTCAAAACCACATCTCCTGTTTGTAGCTGAGACTGCTAATTTCGATCAGAACGTGTACAGGCAACATATGGGGGCCCGCATTAGTTGCAGTGACATGACATGTGGAGGATGGAGAGGGTTTACACATGGTGTGTGACCCTTTTGGCCAGTGGAGGCTATTTAAATCCCAAATCTTGACATAGTGTTTTTTTTTTTTTTCCTTTTAAGACAAGGACCTATGTCAAAGTAAGAAGATTGTGCATAAATAGTGATGAGAATGTTACATTTGGCATTTACACCCTATATTTGCCACTCCTTCGAAGTTTTGCATCCATGCCTTTGATTATGTGTAAATGTTTGTCAAGCCAGATTTCAGCAAGCATTTAGAATGACAAAACCTTTTTATGTGTTTCTCAATCCCTTCCAGACTCTTTATAAATGCCAGTCCTTCTAGGGACCCCCTTTCACACACCCTCTATCCCCTCCCCCCAACTTCCAGTCCCTCCAGTTCTGGTTTTTGTGTGGATTTACAGTTTTTAATTATTAAAGTAACTGCCCTGTGATACTTTGAGAGACACAATTTGATGTTTTAAAGCGTTGACATGTGGTAGAACATTCTAATGCACACTGCTGTGTATATATTTAGTAAGCTCAACAGTATTTTCTCTGGGGTTGAGTTTTAATGAGTATGAAGGCTATTTCAACATAGTGCAAATGGAACAAATGTGGTAGAGTGATTGCATCCCATGTAGCATTTTGAAAACAACCAGAATTCATATTTATTTAGTAAACATACTAGTAAATACCTTTTGGGTTAGAGTATGTTTATTATGGCACACTTGGAACATACTGGTGACTGACAATCATCAGAAGTACAAATGTGTTTTTATTTAATCCAAGATTGGGGGTAAAAACCATGGAATTTCTTTGTTTTCTTTAAAGCTGGAGATACAGATGATCCACCAAGAATTACTCAAAACCCTGTTATCAACGGGAATGTAGCCATGAGTGATGGGCACAACAACACAGAGGAAGATATGGAGGATGGTGAGTACATGTGGTTTGTTTACTTGCAATGGGCAGAAACACAACTGGATGTGCTATAGAGTTCTTCCTTGAGTACTTGTGAGTTTCTTAGGAGTAGCTAGTTTTCAGGAGGTTTGTATCTGAGGAAAATTGAGGAACCTGTTTTGGTTTTGAATTTTAAGACTACCTACAAATTTCAGGGTAAGTTGGTTCTCCTCAGCCCAGGAGAGAAGGTTTCAGTACAGAAGTTTGTGATAGATGGGTATTTACTCAGGCTTGCCATTTCCCCACCACTGTTAGCGCTCAGAACAAGTGTATCTTAGTGTACCTTACTCTCCTTTCCTTTTTGTTTGCAGCAAGATACTTCTAGACATTGGAACTTGGCTTTCCATTGCATTCTTACTGTAGTGTGTATATCAGTTGTCTGTAGCCGAAAATCCCTCCCTACTCCCAATAGGTGTGAAAATCAGAATCGAGCTTTGGGCTTCATTCTCCCACACTAACTTTTGGTCTATATCCTCTATGCAAAAAGCGTTTGCATATGTGTATGCATGGACATTTTGTGCCCAGGAAATCCATTTCTTTCGAGGCTATTTCTTCTTTATAATTTGTCAGATATGTGACCTATACTTTTATTTGCAAGGTCAAAATCATGAGACGGTAGCAGCCAGTAATCACTTTATGCAGTCCCTGGAATCTTGCAGTGTAATATGAAACCATGTTCTGTCAAAAGCATGTCCATCAATCCTCATGAGGGTTGTGTCCTTCCCAGGGGAGTAACGGGGCAGTTGAAAGAAACCGTCAGTCACGGGCTGCACCACCAGAAGGACTGCTGTTCAGACCTCCTGCCAAAAGTTCAGCCTCCATGAGAAACTGCAGCCGTAGTTGAGAGTTCTCTCACAGTGCGGTTTACCCCCTGGCAGCTGGCTGAGGCAATATCTGAGGAAGGTAAAGAGGCGTGGTCTGAACCCCGCTGCTTTGTTACCTGTGGAGTGCGCTTTCCACCGTAGATCAAGGGCAACGGTGTGGGTGTGGTCTCTTTGGTTGCTGGGCTCTTGGTTTAATTTCAGACACCTGAGATGCCAAAAGTGCTTCTGTGAGCGCAGTTGGGAAGGTGTGACCAGGCCAGATGTGCCAGGTGTGAGTTAGAGGTGGGTTCCAGTCACTTGCAGAGCGGTTACTGGCCCACCTCAGGCAGCGAGCTCCCTGTCTAGTTCCACAGAGCAATTCCAAATGAATATTTCTGCGAGTGTTTTTGGGGAGGGCTTGGGAGGAGGTGCAGATGTAGATGAAGGGCAGGTTCTCAACCTTGGTGGCGCTGTTGCCTTTTTGGGCCGATCATTCTTTGTTGCGGGGCAATCCTCTGTGTGATAGGATGCCAGTGCCATCCCACCCATAATCCTCGCTCCCCGTAGCCCCGACAACCAGAAACGGCTCTGCATTGCTAGATGTCTCCGGAAGTCCAGGTTGCCGGATTGCCTCGGTCTCCACAACGTACATAAAACCCCTTTCCTTTTGAGGCAAATTTTACTACTAAATTAGTGGTAGTAAATAATGGTGCCAAACCATAGAACCTAAAAGTAGAAATATTCCTGTGGTGAGTTACCACTTGGGAACATTACAGGAGAAAGCAGAGTGTGGTCTTCAGTTGCACGGCCTTCCCAGTTGGGGATTTGAGGTGTGTTTTGAAAGGTCCAGGCTAAGAGAGTGAAAAGATTGTATCTTTTTAATGGTAAAGAGTGGGAGGGAGATGGTTCTGGTTCTAGGAGTAGAATTAGTTTAGGGCAGCATTTTCCCAGTCGTGATAAGTGCTTTGAAACCCTCTTCTGCAGGACGTTAGCATGTGGTGAGAGGGGCTGAGTCCAGGAACTTTCAGGGGCGCTGGGCCAAGCAAGGGTCTGCATTGCAGAGGACCTCCGGACCGTCAGCACCCTAACATCTTTCTCCCGAAGATTTGCTAATGATTCCCCAAGACTGAACTTTAGAACCCCCTTTCCGGAATCTCCTTCTAACATCGTAAAGTGGGGCACACAATCTGGGAAACGCTGGATTAGAGTGATCTACTGGGCAGAGGGGGGGTTTCCTACATAAAAGTTCAGTGGCTGACAGCACAGATGGACAGGTGTTTGCTTGAGACAAAGAGCATTTAAAAATCCTGTTAGGGGCACCTGGCTGGCTTAGCAAAATGTTCAACACTTGATCTCAGGGTTGTGAGTTCGAGCCCCACGTTGGCTGTAGAGATTACTTCAAAAATAAAATCTTTTTTTTTCTCTCCCCCCCCCCCGCCCCGCCCAAATAAAATCTTAAAAAAAAAAAAATCATGTTAATGTGGAACTTGGACAAGAATTAGAATCATTTTCTGGTTACACCTACCTATTCTACTTTGATTTTAGTTTCTTGCTTAGTTTTTTCCATAGATGACCGCAAGAAGTTTTAGAGCAAATATAGCCTCTGCAAATAGAGATTGTTGGTACCCGTGAAACAAAAGTAATTTCTGGGTATTAACTGGGACTTGGCAAAAAATGAAAAATTGAGGTTTGATAAGTTTACCGCAAGGGCGCCATTTGGGGACTCCGTAGGCCAGCCTTCTGATTTAAACAAAACAGAACAAAGTCCATGCAGTTGTACCCCAGGCCTCTGTCCTGTGAAGATAAGGTTGGGGTACGAATGGGCGTGGTGGCCGCTTCGATGACAGCCAGTGCTGCTGTGTGTGGCATGAGTGGAGGTGATGGCTCCCCAGGTTTTCGGGCTGAGGAGGTGTGATGACAGCAGGGAGCGGGAGCTTTGTCGTCCTGTCCTTGACAGTAAACGGAGATGCACAGCATTAATGCGCTGACGGCGGCATTGAGGCGGGTTACAAAGTCCCTGGACGAAAACTAATTCCGCAGGATGCGGGGCACCCTCCAGATTCCCAAGTGCACTGGCGTAAACATGTTTTTAATTTTTTTTTTTTTATGTTTATTTCTGAGACAGAGACAGAGCATGAGCGGGAGAGGGGCATAGAGGGAGGGAGACACAGAATCAGAAGCAGGCTCCAGGCTCCTAGCTGTCCTCACAGAGCCCGAAACGGGGCTCGAACTCACGGACCGCGAGATCATGACCTGAGCCAAAGTCGGTCGCTCAACCGACTGAGCCACCCAGGCGCCCCATGTAAACACGTTTTTAATCGTGAAGTAATTATAGACACAGGGAAGTTGCAAAAATAGGACTTTTGAGTACTTTTCACCTGTCTTCTCGGGTGAAGACATTTAGGTCTCCTTTAATTCCTCATGGGACTGTCATCAGGCCAGGCCTTTCTGCCAGAGATGGGTTTCAAGTCTGCTCTACTTTTTTGTAGACCCCCCCCCCCGCGCCCTTATCTTTTGGTATATAATGTAGTTTTTCAATTAATTCAATTGGTTATGAAGAGTTGGGAACCACAGGGCAACATTTTTATTCTCACGAAGTCTCCTAGCATATTTCAGAAACAAGTCTGTCCTAAGGATATGCCTTGAATGCGAGGCGGAATCTCACATGGAGTGTATAAATGCACGTGTGAGCTGAGCTCTGTGAGGCAGGATGGCTGCAGGCACTGGCTCCTGGCTGCTCCTCCTGCCTCTGAAGGAAGGGCTTGCCATCTTGCAGTCTCAGTGCCATGCAGGGTTCTGGTTGGTTCTGTTGCGTATTTAAGGTCAGCTTCGAATTTGGGCTGAAGTTTGGGATGGAGAAAGCATTTATGATACATTTCCATTTTGTCTATGTAAAAATCTAATCCTACAATGGGTTGAATTGTTTCTGAAAACAAGTAAGTGAGTTACAAGAGAGGCAGGACTTTGTGAAGTTGAGCTCTTTAGGTCCCATGAGTGTGTGCCCTCTGGTGACTTTTATTTGGTTGATTGCAGTTCTTTGGTCTCCACGAAGAGCCCAGTTTTATTGTGCTCTGCCTTGCGAGGGGTATGTTAAACTTCAGAATATGGCATTGTACAAACCAGAGGCAAGGTCACTGTTCAGGGTGCACAGATCATGGGTACTGAAACCCACTGTGGTCATTTTGTAAAACACCTCAGATAAGATAAAACCATGTAATCTCAGCGAGCCTCAGTTTTCCTCATCTTGTGAAGTGGGACTCCTAGAACCCCTGCCCTTGCCTACCTTGCAGGATTTAAGTGCTGCGCACGTGTGATTTGTGTCTTTGAAATAGTGGCCCACGTCTTTCCTGCGCCATTCCTAGACATTAGAACACATTTCTTGGCTTTTTGGTACTTTGGTCCCTCAGAGGGATTAGGGTCGTATCTGCCACCTCAAGAAGCTGGAGTAAATACTGCATCTCTCAGACGGACACCCCCCCTCCCCTGTTCAGCCGCTCTTCCTCCCAGAGAGCCTCTGCGGTCTGCTGAGCAGGGTTGTGTGTAGCAGAACAATTGGGGATGAAGAGTGTGAAAAGAAGGTGTTAGTGCTAACTGTCGCATTTCCTCTTGGTTCTTATTTCTTTGGTAAAGAATACTACCCTCTCATGAGGATTGATGGACATGTTTTCTTAGGAACAAATTCAGACAGTCACAAACGCAAGCAGTCTCTGTACCCTGAGAAGTCTCTGTCCTGAGCGTTTGGTTGTCTTAGAAGTTAGGAGACAGAAGGGTGAAGGAAGGCGGCATGTTGTTCTTCCGAACATGCCCTTCCCCGAGCCCGAGAGTCTCCTCTTGTGCGTCAGGAGCCTGGGGGGCAAGGATGGCAAAATAGCCTCCCGCTGCCACACCAGAAAAAGCCTTCCACGCCCCTTTGATTCTTGCATACGCCAGTGGTGGCTTTTCACATCGTGGCCCTCGTTCCCCTGCCAGTCTGTGAACTGTACCCCGTCTCCAACCAGATAGGCACCGAAAGTGAGAGAAAGCGTTTCGAAGCTTGTATGGCAACTTGACCTTGCTGTGGCAGCTTTGTGATGTCTCGTAAAAGTGCCGGTCAGTAAGGGTGGCGGGGCAGCCTTGGGAGGCTGCCACTCCCCAAGAGTTTGAGAAGCACCACACAGACAGCAGTTGGGGGCGGGGGGCCGCAGATGTCCTGGGAGCCTGAGTCACTTGTAAATGAACAGTCACCATGGGCAAAGGGTGGAATTCTAAAGTGTGACTTGTAATTGAAAGTCTGCTAAGAGGCACTCTACCAATATATCGCTTTCTATTGGAGGAAACCTTAGTTCTGTACATGGCCTTCACGTCTTGTTGAGTAAATTGAACAATTTTTACCATTCGTGTTGAGAAGAATACCGGTTTCTTTCTCTATAAATTATTCCCCCTAGGGAGTCCAGGCTGGTATTTCACAGAAACTGTGAACTGATGATGTTAACGTTTGTTTGGGGCTAACTTCTCAGCAGTGTTGTCTCTAGAACAGCGGGAATGACTGTTCTGCCCCCTCGGGGCCTGGTGAGCCTGCGGGTGCAATGCCCCCTCCCCTTCCTTTCTCCAGACTTGACTCGGCCTGAGTCCGCCCTCCGCTTTTCCTCCGCGCGCCCTGACCTTGAGCAGCTGTCCCACGGCCGCCCCGGGCCTTCTCTGCAGAGCCTGTCCACTCAACCAGGGAGGACTTGGCAATTTCGGGGCTCGAGGGTAGAGTAGACGTTCTTACAGGCCCAGCTCTGGAATCTAGGAGGGCAGGCAGGGGTGTGTCAGTAGCCCTCTGGGATTTGGATTTCATTCACACACAAATGGCGTGTCCCCTCCCTCTTCTAGGTGCCATGCTCTCATTTTCCCAAGAGTTAGGCTCTAGCGGTTAGGTCGCAGTTGTGCGGGACGGCTCCCCGACGTGGTTGGTTGTCCCGCGCGGGTCCCACGGTTGTCGGCTGTCAGGTGTGGTCTCACGACGCCCGAGCCCTGTGACTGACACGGCCTTTTCTTGCAGACACGAGTTGGCGCTCCGAGGCAACCTTTCAGTTCACTGTCGAGCGCTTCAGCAGACTGAGTGAGTCGGTCCTTAGCCCTCCGTGTTTTGTGCGAAATCTGCCGTGGAAGATTATGGTGATGCCACGCTTTTATCCAGACAGACCACACCAAAAAAGCGTAGGATTCTTTCTCCAGTGCAATGCTGAATCTGATTCCACGTAAGACAGTTTAAATGATGCCATTACGAACCCACAAATAGTTATGCTCCGTGATTGGAGGCTCAGTCTGATCGGCCTCTTTGAGTTTAAAACTTTTGCCTTTCCTTGCTGCCTCTACATAGCCCTCTGATTTTACATTAGATGAACTACATTTCTCTCTTTAAAACTCAATGGTAGGTATTCTCTCCAAGCTAGAAAAGGTGTATGTTTTTCTTGCAAACAAGACACTGAGGTTCAGGTATTAGAATCTGCCCACCCAGGGAACACGGAATCAGGGTCCATCTGGACTAGCTGACTGCTGGATTACCAGGTTTAATTATTCTACCAGTAAGTGCCTGAGGGGAAAACTGTAGCTAAGGAACATTCCTCAAGTCTTGAGGCCTCGGCATTGTTGTGTTAACCAGCTCCTGTGTGTTATTCAGAGAGTTTGGATTAAAACATCCTTTGAGGGTTTTACCACGTGGGCCTCCCCAGTTTATTTTAGAGAAACTGTTTTGTTCTTACAATTCTTAAAAAGAAATATGTAGTAAAATGTCTTCAAATTAGGAAAAGTGTTTATGGTCCCTTTATTCAGATGAAAACAAAGATCAGAGGCTTCACGTTTTCTACCTATTGATAGATCCTCAATAGCTTGATTCTTCCCTTAATTAAAAACTGTCACCGGTCAGCGTATATCAGAAGCTTAGTTGACATTGTTTGAAAGGGTCCCAGATCACTTTGTCACTGTGTCCTTCTCCTCCCATATAGAGGAATCTGTGAGAAGGCTGCTTCCTTGGCCCACGTCTGTCCAGGCTCCCTGCCACCCCCAGATTGTGGCCCTTTAGACCTCTCAGTGAAAGCTGGTCCCCAGAGGGCCACAGGGGCACTGGCCTTGGCTACTCTGTCCGAGCTCCAGGGAACACAGTCCGTTACATTTTTCTTTTTTACGTGGATGTTTAAGAAGTGCCAGGCCAATTCTGTGCTGCAGCCAGGGCCTGTATATAGGTTAAAATTTTCCTTCCTGTGTTCACATTCTGATCTGATTTCCGGTGAGTATTGAGGCTACATTTTAGCCTAACAGACAATTTGGGCCTGACAGTAGTTTGGGAACGCGGTGAGCCGTCCGTCCCTGGAGCAGGCAGCCTGGGCAGACAGGAGTGCCCATACTGGGCCTGCACTGCCGTCACTTCAGAGCTCTCTGGAAACTCTGCTGTGTGTGGCTCTGCTGTGGCTCCGAGCCCCCAGTGGCCCTTTAAAGGGCTGCGTCCGTTCGGTTTTTATGCACAGATCCAGAGGCTCTGTTGTGACCCGCCCCCAGCCTGACTGCAGCCCGGACAGTTGGGCTGTGGCTGTGACTAGGCGCCCCTGCTCAGAGCTCCCGGGGGCTCCTGGAGGGGAGCTCTTGTGTTTTCACCCAACACCCAACCCAGATACCAGAACCACTGTCTGACCAGAAGCTAGTCTCTTACAGACTCTAAAGGCCAGTATCTAAAGTTCAGAAACTGTATTTTATTGATACCAATTAAAAAAAAACTGACCTAAAAAAAAACTTGTAAAAATTAAAATAAAACCATGGCTCGGGGCACCTGGGTGGCTCAGTCAGTAAACGTCCGACTCTTGATCTCAGCTCAGGTCTTGATCTCAGGGTCATGAGTTCAAGCCCTGCGTTGGGCTCTGTATTGAGCTCTGCGTTGGGCTCAATGCCTACTTAAAAAACAGAACAAAACAAAAACAACCCATGGGTCAAATCAGTACAGTTCACACTGGCGGGGGCGGGGGGTGGTTTCCTCGACCCCTTTTAGCTTCTTTCTTCATTAAAGGTAAATGTGTCCCCCCACTCCACCTCCCCAAAAAGAAGGACGGGAAAAAATGTGGGAATTTTCACATGCTCTGTTTTGAAACAATGTGTAAACGTCAGTTAAGTGGGTCACCTGAGGCTTAGGTTCTCTTTGACCAGGTCGTGGTCTTGCCATGCACAAGCTGTGCTGAAGATAATAAATTACAGAGACGACGAGAAGTCCTTCAGTCGACGCATCAGCCACTTGTTCTTCCACAAAGAGAATGACTGGGGCTTCTCCAATTTCATGGCCTGGAGCGTAAGTAACCGTGCCATTACACTGACTGACCTGAGCAGCGTTCCTTCTTCATTCTGCAGATCCTTCTGTTCGCAGTGAGAATGTTTGCTCTATCAGGTGAACAGGTGTCTGTGAAAATGTGATCTCTCCAGTTTGCAAGCTGAGGTTTTGAAGCAGCCAGCAGACAGGGCTTGAGTCTCAGCTCTTTGTCGGACGTCCGTAAGGTAGTTCCTAGCTTTCCCAACAGGCCGAATCTCCTTTAAAAGGGGGCACTTCCCTGAGCCAGGCCTGGTTTCATGTACCCTCATCAGTTCCCCACTTAGTTTGAGAGAGAGAGTGCGCGAGCAAGGGACGGGGAGAAAGAGCGAAGGAGACGCAAAATCCGAAGCAGGCTCCGAGCTCCAAACTGTCAGCACAGAGCCCTCTGTGGGGCTCGAACTCACAAACCTTGAGATCGTGACCTGAGCTGAAGTCGGACGCTTAACCGACTGAGTCAGCCAGGTGTCCCTTGGCTGCTTTTTGCAGAAGTGGAAACCAGGGCAGGTTTTTAAGGGGGCATCCTGCTGGGCTCTCCAGGCCCTGCTCCTGTGAGCAGGTGCGCGTTCCTTCCCGCCTGTGCCCTGGCGAGGGGCTCCCCGGGACTTCCCAGATGCCTCCAAGAGGAACCATGCTTTTGCTGGTTTTGTTCAGAGGACACTATTTAAAACCAGTCAAAACACTGCAAAACCAGAAGCACGATTTGGGTGTTTGAAAAAGCAGTCTTTTCCTCTAACATGCAGAGGGTGTGAGGGTAATTGTCTCTTTGGAATGTAGCACGCGTCCGTGTGTTCTTATGCAAGTTGGATATTCTTATTTTTTATAGGAAGTGACTGATCCTGAGAAAGGATTTATAGATGATGACAAAGTTACTTTTGAAGTCTTTGTACAGGCGGATGCTCCCCATGGAGTTGCGTAAGTTTTTCTTTAATTGGGCGCTCTTAAGAAATGCCTTTTGTGCTGTAGTGAGAGAAACATTAGCATATTAACAGTGCATATATTTAACCGATAAGCACCCTCCCTGTGCTTGCCCCTAGGCGCACACACCTTACCCAGCTTCACATTGACCCCTTCACTTGACACATGTATTGAGCATTTTCTGTATGCCAGACACTGCTCTGCACTAGGAGTGTAATTCTGGTCGGCCAGTTAGCCATGGGTTTCTGTCCCCAAGGAATACACAGACTGGTGGGGCCGTTGTGGCGGGGAGGGGGCAGTTCCTACCAGTTCTGGAAGTGGCTGGTATGGTGGAGGGGTGGCGGGCGGGAGGGTGAAGGAGGTGTAGCTGAGCTCGGAGGAGGAGATGAGATCGAACCCCAGGGGTGGGAGGTCTGTGTGCACAAAGCCGTGCTTGGCCTTGCGGAAAGCATGGGGTTGGGCTACATGTAAAGGAGGTTAAGGGGTTGGGGCAGGAAGAACATCAGGAGTGAAGGCACCGGCAGCGAAGTGTGGGGTTGGGTGGCGCATCTGGAAGGGGTGGGAGTTGAGGTGGGTACGCTGGGCCATGGGGACCTGCTGACTTTTCAGGGCTGGGGGTGGGGTAGGCTGGAAAGCACAGTCTGGGAAGAAGTGGAGTGGCAGGCACCCGTCTCTCCCCCCTGCCTGTGTGTCTTCATGGGGCCCTGCTCTGGCAGGAGGGTGTGGTTGGCCTGGGTGGAATCCGGCGGGGACTGTGGGGCAGCCAGGGAGGAGCTGTTACTTAGCCCAGGTCCTGGCTGACGTGGCCAGGGCAAGTACAGGAGGGATCCACCTTTTCTTGAGCAGCCTTTTCAGGGCTTGAGTTGTAGCAGGGGTGGAGGCAAAAAACAAGAAAACTCAGTCTTTTGCATTTGTGTCCCCCCCCCCCCCCATTTTAAAAACCTTTTCCCTTTGTTTATGATCTACTTTTCTTGACTAAAAAAGTGGACTGGGTTTTTCACCCTTACCAATCAAAACTGATTTCTTGGCTTAGTGTTACTTACCACAACCTATTCAGGCATTATCACCTAAATCTTTGTGATTATAGATTTTAAAATAACCATTTATAATTTAGGATTCTTGCATTTTCTTGCCAATTTTTAAAATGATCCACAGATACGCACATACTGTAACCAGGGCCGTGTGGTATACCCAAGTGTGTCAGAAAGGTCACGGACTAAGCCCTGGAATCAGCACTTACTGTTGACCCCGACACCTGGTCTAGTGTTGGCCACAGCTCAGTGGCAGAAGTGTTCGTTCTTGTCTTCACGTTATATGCAGATGGGGATGGGCCCGGGGGTGGTTTGACTGGTATTCCCTCGAGCTTCCTGTCACTATGGGCTGGTGGAGGGGCGTGCAGTGGGGACCGCCAGCTCTGAGAAGACCTACCCATTCTGCTCAGAGAAGACCACCAGCCTAGCAGGTTAAAGAGAGAGAGCTAGTTCAGAAGTCTGAGCTCAGCTTGCCCTGGTACACATGCCTGGCTTCGCTCGTGTGTATGAGTCTGCAGAAAAGAGGGGTTTCAGCCGTTGGCATTTCTTGCTGACTCCACACGTGACTTAATACGAATGCAGGAGAGCCACACTGGGAGCCAGTCTGATAGAATCCAGCCAGTACGTGCGAGCGGCGATCTCGGTAGACGAGGACAGCGCTGCTGTCGGCGGCATTAAGCTGCTTCTCCAGCGCCCGGTTCGTGCACCTGGGTGAACTGAGCCCGTGATTGTGCCCAGCACTGTGGGCCCTGGTGCCCAGGCAGGGGCCTGGCGGTGAGGAGTGCGTGGCAGTCGCTCCCACGTCAGGATGGCGGGAGACAGGCGGTGGTGCACAGCAGTGTGGCGGCCACACGCTCCACACGCACTTGCGGAAGCGAGGCGGTGTCCTGTGCGGTTTTCCCTCAACCTCAAACTGGTCTTGTAGGTGGGATTCAAAGAAGCACACGGGCTATGTCGGTTTAAAGAATCAGGGAGCGACTTGTTACATGAACAGCCTGCTGCAGACTTTATTTTTCACAAATCAACTACGAAAGGTAAATGGATGGTATTTCTCTCCCTCAACCTCCCGCCCACCCTCTTCTCAAGTTTTAAGGGACAAGCAGAGTCCTGTCGGCGGACTTTGCCGTGTCTCTCCCGGTACCACCACAGTGCTGTCTCCGGACGGGGGCCCCTCTGGGATGCTTATGCATATCTTTATTCCTCCGTGTTTGGACACTCGTGAAACTAACTTGGATGATCAAAAGTTTGCTGGCTAACCTAATTTTGTTGGGCTAGAGATACTAAAAAAAAAAAAAATTTTTTTTTTAAATATGAAAGGCATTAGCAGCAACATCTGACAAGTTTTTTATGTTAAAATTGAATTGCAAAGCCACCGGCTGTGAAGTCTAATTTCACATACAGGTAAAGGTCATTTTCCTCAGAGCGCTAATAGTAAAGACCACAGACACCCCCGGAGTCTGGGACAGGCTAGCTAGTCGTCAGTCCTTTCGGAAGGCCATGCGAGGGTGCAGGCCACACGGACTCCGGGTTGGGGGCGGGGGCAGGCACTGGCTGGTCTGCTCTGCTGGCTTTTCCGGTTACGTTGGCGCTGTAGTGACCACGACAGAACGGTATAGTCGGGACCGGGGGTGGGGGTGGGGGTGGGGGTGTGGATCATCCCAGTGGCACTTAGGTTTCGTGACACCTTTTGTTCACAAGCGATGTGAAGCTAAAAAGTGTTGTTCCAAGAGCTATGAAATACAAGTGGTTCTCTTTGGATGGCGAGTTGTAGGTAAATTTTTAAATTCTTTTTTGCTTTCTCATGGTTTTTTTGTTGCCTCTGCAGACTTTGAGGATCTTTTAAAAAAGTTTCCTGAGCTATTTTGGAGGGATAGTTAGAAGCCCTACCAACTACCTTAGCCGTTGTGATATTGGAAATGATACTTTCACATAAAATTCCATTTTTATTTCTTAATCAATTATTTTAGGCTGTGTACATGATGCCAACAGAGGGTGATGATTCATCCAAAAGCGTCCCCTTAGCATTACAAAGAGTGTTCTACGAATTACAGCACAGCGATAAGCCTGTAGGAACAAAAAAGCTAACGAAGTCCTTCGGGTATGTATTGTATCGCCTTCTTCGCCTTCTCCTTCCTTCCGCAAAGATGGGTGAGCGCGTAGTAGGAGAATCCAGAGCGCGGTGTAGGCATTTCAGTGCGCCTGGGTGTTTCGATCACTGGATTTGGTTTGTCCTTTCCTTAATAAAAGGCTGTGGTTTGGAATTTGGCCTGAGAAATAATTCACCACTTAACGACGTCCTCTTATGCACCGCAGGACGTTCAGAACAGGACAGAGCTGTGAAGATGTTGGTGCCCTGATAGAATTCAGTGGTCTTTAAATTGGGGACCCCTAAAGATAATTCCCTCAGAAGATGGATTGACGAATAGTGGCCTGTCCTACAGCTCGCTTTTCAAGTCTGAGTTGCTTAGTTTACTCTTACTTGAAGTCTGGAAGTGTAAATAAATGCAAACATTCCTTTTCTCTTTCCAAGGTGGGAAACTTTAGATAGCTTCATGCAGCACGACGTTCAGGAGCTGTGTCGAGTGGTAAGTTCTCCGCCGTAACCGCACACTACTTAACATTGACTGCTGTAAAGCACTGTCGGACGTGGTAGCAAGTAAAACCTCAGACCTGCCTTGCGCCAGTGCAACTCAGGTGCGCCCATCTCTGTTCAGGACAGAGCCAGGCCAGGAAGGAAAGGCAGCGTCTGTCTAGTTTACGAGCCAGAGAGAATGAGAACAAAATTGTTCTTGGAGAGGGCAGCGTGAGGGGAAACTTGAATTTCGGTAGCGGTAGGTAGTGTGGTTTAAATCTGCCGTTGGTACATCTGCCCCAGTTACCAGTCGGAGAAACCACAGATTGGCTGACGTAGCTGTCCTGGCCGCCCTGTTTCGCCGTAGACTAGGGACTCCTGTTACTCCGTAGCGCCCAGACTCGTCTTTTGCACAGAAGTTCTAACAGAGGCAGCTCTCGGTGCGGGTGATTCTCCCCCAAACCATCTTTAGTCACTAGCAAATTCCCGTCCTTCCAGTCGTGACCAGTGACCAAAGACGCACAGACACACACAAAGTCACACACATACACAACATGAAACGGCTGTTCAAGGTGATTGGCTGGGCAAGGTGTGTTTTCTGTTTTGCAGCACTAGCTGGATTGAATCCAGTTCATTAAATATCCATGGACAAACCAGTCAATCCTGTTGACAGGCTCAACCTCATTTATCTCTTGGTGTGGACCAATACGAGTTAAGTTTAGTGCTCAATTTACATGCTTTTCCACAGAGGTAAAATGAATATAAAAAATGCTTCTAAAGGCACTACAGATTACTAATTCATTCCAAAGGCTGTATAGAGGTTAATCTCAACTGTTGCATGTAGATATTTTTGTAAATACCCAACCGAGGACGAAGATTTTGTATGTTTTCATAATTGCATGCTGGAGGTCATAATATTCATAGTCTAGAACTTCTTTGACCATTGAAATTTCCTAGTCAAGTTTCGAATTACTGTCTGTTAATGAAGCATCACATTTTCTTAAAGCCCAAACTTTTCTCTTCCAGCTGCTTGATAATGTGGAAAACAAGATGAAGGGCACGTGTGTGGAAGGCACCATACCTAAATTGTTCAGAGGCAAAATGGTGGTATGTGGCTACCAGCTTTAGAGAATGATTTTAAGATGATTTAAGAACGCTACGATAGCGACAATTAACACTTAAGCCCTCTTATTTTCCTTATTTGTAGTCCTATATCCAGTGTAAAGAAGTAGACTATCGATCCGATAGGAGAGAAGATTATTATGATATCCAGCTAAGTATAAAAGGAAAGAAAAACAGTAAGTTCCGTGTACATAACCTTGGCCTTCCGCTCATTTCTGTTTTGGTTTCATGCTTCATTGACCCCGGTGATTTTCATTGAAATCTAGTGCAGACAGAGACCCCCACCCGAGTGATGAGTGAACAGCCTCACAAGTGAACGCAGGCTCGCGGCCCCACACGGGTCACACATCACGACGCCTGCCGCCCACACGTTGGTTCTTCCCGGCCACGACCTCCTCGTCTCAAAGGAGAACCGCTGTTTGGCCTTTTAACACCCACCCCCCCCCACCCCCGTTATTTTTGCCTGTTTTAAGTATTTATAGAGATGGGATCGTACAGGCTACACAGCCCCTGCTTCTCTCCTTTTGCCCAGCGCCACATCTGTGCATCGTGCATATCGCGAGGAGCGGTGGTAACTTGATGGCTTTCGTTGCTTTACGCTACTCCACGTGAGGAGGATGCCGCAGGTTTTAGGGAACCACTCTTCCCTTGGTAGATGTTTGCGTTTTCAGTGTGTGGTGCTCGGACATAAGGTTCCTTTCCCGTTGCTGTGCCCGTCTCTGGCACGCATCCTTCTGCGTTCACGGTGAGCGGAATTGTAGGCTCCAAGGGTACGCATATACATTCGGTGGGCGAGGCCAGCAAGGCTCCCAGAGCAGTCTGTTGATCTCTGTTCCCCAGCCATGTGTGACAGTGGCCATCTCTCCGCATCCACAGCAGGACCACCGGTCAGCAGTCTGGACATTTTGGTGAGAGTGTGGCACTCTCGCTGTCTGTATGCATTTCCCCAAAGGTCAGCGAGATGGTCACCTTTCCGGCTGCTTACTGGCAATTTGGATGTCTTCTTGAACATCTGGGATGGAGTTAATAATAGTTGATGTCCTCGATTGCCAGTTTTGTCACCTGTGATTTCTGGGTTGGTTTCTGTTGATTCACTTTGCTCTTCATCAGGGGCTGTTTTCCAGCTTCCTTGCATGTCTGGTCCTCTTAGTGGATGCCTGCCATTGTGATTTTTACCTTGTTCGGGTATGGACGTTCTTCACCTTTGTTCTGGGACCTGTTGGAGTTGCTTGGACACCATGTGATTCTTTGGAGGCTTGTTTTTACGCCCTGTCCGGTGGGAGCACAGCAGTTTGTGGTTAGCGCTACATGGGCCACCACCTGAGGCCGTGCCCGGAGCTCCGTGTACAAGGAGGCTTTTCACCGTGGCTGGAGGGAGCACAGACTGTTCCCAGGCTCGCGTGTCCTCTGGGGGCTGTACCCCCGGCCTCTGGGTGGTTCTTTCCCTGCCCCCAGATAAGTCTTCACCCTGCTTGCTGGTCAGCCCTCCCTGGGGGCTCTGGGAGAGCTGCCGCTTTCTTCTTGGGCACTCTGCGCTGCAGATGGCAGCTGCTGTGGGCCCTGTTTGGGTTTCTCTCCCACACGGTGAGCTGGGACAGTTGAACTGCTCTTACCCATCATGGTCCCGTACCGCCTGTTTTCCCGGGCCTGAAACCTCTTTTGGACGGGACAGTCCCGGGGTCCTTGTCCAGCGCAGGAGAGTGTGCCTGGTGCCTCTCCTTCCTGAGGGAGCCGTGACGGGCAGGGAGCCGGGCAGGAGCCATTCTCGGTGCTCTGGGCACTGGCCCGGCTGTGTTGCTGAGCTGCTCCCTCTGTGGGGCTCACCTATTTTCACTCTTCTAAGTTTGCCACGTGTTTAATGGAATTGCAGAATTTTAGTGAAATCACCGGATTTTTTCTTTGCTTTTTGTGTCCTAAGAACATCTGTCCTGAAGTCATAAGGTCGTCTCTGATTTGTTACTGTTTTATCTTTTCTGTTTGTCTACAGTCCCCACACAGTGGTGTTTTGCATGTGGTAGGATGTCAAGACCGACCCACCTGAGACTGTGGGTCTCAGGTGATCCCGTCACATTTTCCGCGTTGCTCTGCACCTTTGTTAGCGGCCAGTTGCTCATATTTGTGTGGGTTTGTTTTTAGATTCTTGCTTCTGGTCCACTGGTTCTCCCTGAGCAAATTGTACACCTCCCACCCCAGCTTTATTTTGGTTAAATTGACAAAAATGTTAGGATATTCAAAGTGTACGTTGTGATCGTTGCGGATATACTGTGAAAGGAGTGCTCTGTCCCAGTGACCACCTTGACACGTCCCTTCATCGCGCGCGCACGTGCATGAGAGAATATTTAGGTGCTACACTCTTGGCAAACTTCAGTTAGACAACAGGATGTTGAGCCCTTGTCATCGTGTTCTGCGTTAGGTCCTTAGTCCTTCTCTGACGTCTGGAAGTTTGCACCCTTTCACCTTGACCCCACGTTCCTGCTCTATATACACGGTCTTTCTTACAGCTCTATGTGTGGGTTAGATTTTGTACTTTAACGGTACTTGATTTTGGTAAAGCTATTAAAACACTTGATTCCGTGTTACAGCTTCAAACACCCTCAAGGAACCGTGTCAGTGTTCTCAGGGGTCCGGGTTTTCATGGAGCAGCGGGGGCTTGGTGGCCGTCCGGGGCAGGGGCTGGAGGCCACCACTGGTGTCCTCCCTGGCAAGCTTGAGCGCATGGGGCAGCCGTGCCGTCATGAAGGCCTTTAGTGAGACCATTGGCTGACTGACACTCTCTCTCTCTCTCTCTCTCTCTCTCTCTCTCTCTCTCTCTCTCTCTCTCTCTCTCTCTGAAGTATTTGAATCATTTGTGGATTACGTGGCCGTGGAACAACTAGACGGCGACAATAAATACGACGCCGGGGAGCACGGCTTGCAGGTAACGCGGGGAACGATGCACTGCTTCAGTTGGGGACCAAACAGTCACTTGGAGCTTTTCATAAGCTGCTCAGACCCAGAGCTCAAAGGATTTGAATTCTGAGTGCAGCCGTTACATCTTGGGAGCTGCGATCACACGGCGGGGGTGGGGGCTGGGGGGGGGGGGGTTGCAGCTCGTTTCTCAGGTAAGCCTGTCACCCAGCACATGGCGTTTTCTCACTGTGTCCTTCTCCCCTGCTCCTGGCCTCAGTGCTGCCCACGCAGAGCTTTTCCTCCGCTTCTCCGGCTGCGGTGGACTTTGTCGCTCGGACTCCACTTTGGGGTGCATGTGTGGGGTGCAGTTAGTTTTTGAAAGGGTCGTGACTTAGAGGATAAGGAGTGCGTCTTCTGTCCTGGTTCTGTGAACCCGGGCTGTCCCTGCTTATCTTCCACAAGGCCCTGCAGGGACCTGAAGCTTCTTGGCAGAGCAGTGAGCCTTGTGGACCGGTGACTGGTCAGGTGGAGAGACACGGCCTAGGGCACGATCGGTGGGGCCAGCAGCGCCCTCGCAGACGCAGCCATCCAGGGTCTGTGTTGCAGACTCCTAACCCGGACACATCGGCTCAGCCAGTTGCCAATTTCTCAGACCGTCCTGCTTGCCAGGCTTGCCGATTTATAATTCATGGTGCTGATGTGCCCCCTGTTTCAGTGGGCCTCGGATCTCCTCTTCTCCTGCTTGGTCAGGCCACTCAGGGATGCTGCACTGTGGATCAGAAAGTCACGTTGCAGACACGCAGCTAGACGTGCTCAGGGAGCACTGCAGTCAGCTCACGAGAATTGCCTTGTCCACAGTGGGTTTGGGGGTCTGGGTGAGCAGTACGTAGTATTTTAGAATCACAGTCACAATGGACCGTGGTGGAGGAACAATTCTTTGATTCTTTCAAGGTGTAGGAAAACCACGCCATTCCTTTGTGTGGCAGGAGGTTCCCAGGTTTTCATTTTTCTTTCCAGAGAAACCTTGCCCTCGTAAGCACACTGATTCAGCATCAGAGAACATTGTGGCTTGTCACAGCCCCGTTCCTCCGGGTGGACATAGCCCAGAAGCAAGGTCTGAATTGAAAGTGGAGCTGTGACAGGACCCCCGGTGGCCTGCTGGTGGCTGAGTTTTCCACAGAGGCTTATTTTAGTGAGCAGACCGGAGTCGGGCCTGCAGGGTGGGCCTCATTCAGGAGTGGGCGAGTCCCGCAGCACAGAGACTTGAGTTGCTGGTACTGAGGACAGTCTTCAGAAGCGGGTTGGACTGAGCACTGAGGGCGCGCTCCGACGCGAAGGTCCCGAAAGTCCAGGGTGAGGGAAGCTGATCTAGTCTAGACCTTCCGGCGCATAATTGTCTGTGCCTCTGCCTGTTCTGTCCAGGTGTCTGTGGACACCTCGAACCTTACAGAATTGTAATCCTAGGCTTCTGCCTCTCCATTTAATGACTTGCTGTGCTTTTCCATGTATTTTCCATCATGTTTAATGAGCGTATAACATGGCAGCATGATTAAGCCCCCATTCACCTGGCTATTGCCTGTGGTTGGGCCTCAGAGAGAACATAACCCAAAATAAACCTCGTACATGAGCTGCTGCTGCATGGTCTCAGTTTTGGTAGCAGACGTGGTGAAGGTCTAAGTAGAACATCTTATTTTATTTAAAAAAATTTTTTAATGTTTATTTATTATTGAGAGACAGAGCATGAGCAGGGGAGGGGCAGAGAGAGGGGGAGACACAGAATCCGAAGCAGGTTCCAGGCTCTGAGCTGTCAGCACAGAACCCAACGTGGGGCTCGAACCCGTGAACCGGGAGATCATGACCTGAGCCGAAGTCGGACACTTAACCGACTGAGCCACCCAGGTGCCCCTTAAATATTTATTTTTGAGAACTCGTGAGTGGGGATGGTGGGGGGGATGGGGCGGAGGTGGAGTGGGGGGGTGGATAGAGGGTCTGAAGTGGGCTCTGTGCTGACATCAGAGGAGATGATGTGGGGCTTGAACTCATGAACCACAAGATCCTGACCTAAGCTATTTTTATTTTTTACTTGAAATGTAGTTGACATGCACTATTTTATTTTAGGTGTGCCATGTAAGATTTGGTGTTGAGCATTATGAAATGCTCACCACGACAGGCCTAGTGGCTCTCTGTCCCCACATAGCGTTCTCAGTGTCACTACGTTGTACTTTGAATCTGTGACCTGTTTATTTTATAACTGGAAGTTAGTGCCTCTTGATCCCCCTCACCTATTTTGTCACATCCTCCAGCCCCTGCCCACCGAAAACCACCCGTTTGTTCTCTGCTTATGGGCCTGAACATTTTCAAAGCACCCCGCCTTGGATCCCGTAAACCACCCCCACCCCCCACCCCCGTCTTGCCAGCCGCCGTTGTTGCCCTTGTTCCAGGGACAAAGTAGGGCCCAACTAAACTTGGTTTCTTTTCCAATGTTCAGGAAGCAGAGAAAGGTGTGAAGTTCCTAACTTTGCCACCAGTGTTACATCTGCAGCTGATGAGATTTATGTATGACCCTCAGACGGACCAAAATATCAAGATCAATGATAGGTAATCTATTGTGGGGTGTTAAAGTTAAGATTGAATCATCACCTGACTTCGGGGGGTCGGTCTCCATGCTTTGTTTGTCTTTGTATAATGTCAGTTCATCTCCGATGTACTTGGGAGTTCCCTTGTGCCTCAGTTTCCCAAGAAGTATAATTTTAAAGGGATAATTTCCTTTAAGAGTTTCAGAGGCTCCTCCTCCCATAACTCCCTCTACCAGAACCCTGCCCCCCTCTGTGCTGTGGCGGATGGACGTCCTAGGTGGGGGGGGGGGGGGGGGGAGGGTGCTTTCTGTTCGACCCGATGTAGCTTAGCTGTTTGCTCAGGAGTGGGATTTGATGTTCCCGTATTATTTTGTACTCTCCGTATCAACTTCTAGAACGTGTTGGAATTTTCAAGAAGAGGATGTAGATGGACTTGTGTGCTTTACTGCCAGTGTTTTCAAAATTGCAGATAAAAAGGAATGATAGTACACACACCCTTACCTGGTTTAGAATACATTATTTTTGTCCTGGTTAGTTTGAGCTCAGGATAGGGTGGTTGGTCAGTCCCCCCGTGGAACTGGAGCGAGAGTGGACCCAGTCCGATTATTTGCCACCAGCTGGGTCTTTGCCGGCTCCTCGTTGTCCACGATCGTGGAGTGTGTAGTAAAGAAACCGTCCCCACCAGACCTCACACGTCAGCAGCGCACAGACTAAGCCCCACCTGCTGGTGGGTGTCGCTGGGTCCTCACCTTGCTTTTGTTTCTGCTTTTGGAATTAGTTGCCAACGTTAAAACAAAACAGATCAAAACCTTGAGATTTCACATAAAAGCCCAGATTTCTGGCATCTTTTAGGAATTCAGAACATGTGGCAGCGCAGCCAGAATCGCTGAGGGCAGCACCGGGGGCGCCGAGCCGGCTGCCCCTGGAGACTCCATGCGCCGCTCTCCTCCGCGTCTTCGCCGAGCTGCCTGCCCTTCTTCCTGTCTCTCAAGGCCCTCCTAGTAATTAATCGTGACCCTGTTATTAAAATGCTTATGGATCCAGTAATTTACAAACAAATCAAGTTCAGATGTCTCCCGAAATCCCAGGGTGTACGGGATCCTTTCTCACGTGTGTCCCCTGTCAGATTCGATCCCTCCAGGTTTCTCAAACCTGCAGCGTGTCCTCAGTGGTCTTGGTCCAGGACAGTGGGAATCACTCATTAATACATTTGCAGCCATCCACATCCTAGACAAGTCCTGGTGTGTGTTTGTCCTGAGACTGGCTGTTGTGTGACATCCTCAGCTTAGAAATCTGTTGGGTGTCTCCATGCATTGTGCGCGTCTTTTCTCATACCTAGCTTCACATTTTGTACTGATGTGTGAATAATTGTCCTAATGAATAGGAGCCGCCACAGAAGTCCTTCGGAGGGCCTCCCGAGTCAGAGTGATACTTCTCTTTCCACATAAAGACGAGCCAGTAAATTAGAACGTCTAGCAATAAAGTCTCCACATGAAATATTTTACATGTCAGTGAAACCTGGATTTCTTTAAAAATGTTTTTTTAATAGGTTTGAATTCCCAGAACAGTTACCACTCGATGAATTTTTGCAAAAAACAGATCCTAAGGACCCTGCAAATTATATTCTTCACGCAGTCCTGGTTCACAGTGGAGATAATCATGGTGGACATTACGTGGTTTATCTAAACCCCAAAGGGGACGGCAAAGTAAGTGCCGGGCAGGGGGCGGAGTCAGATGTCATGGTGTGTGGGGCACTCACCCAGCGCTCAGCTTCGCCTTTTCCTCTCCCAACCCGATGGCCTGAATAGTGCAGGATTCCACCCTGGGCTCTGATTTATCTGTGTTCCCATGCATGAATGGCTGATACCTTAAAGGTGATAGTGAATGAGTGCTTGCACTTGACGTATGCACTGAAGTAGCCTTGAACATTGGACCGTTATCATTGCATACCTAATGGGAGGCACTTGCTGTCCACTTAAGAAATCCTTGGGCAGGTGGGAATGCAAGCTGGTGCAGCCACTCTGGAAAACAGTGCGGAGGTTCCTCAAAAAATTAAAAACAGAACTACCCTACTATCCAGCAATTGCACTACTAGGCATTTATCTAAGGGATACAGAGATGCTGTTTCGAAGGGGCACATGCACCCCAATGTTTATAGCAGCACTTTCAACAATACCCAAAATAGGGGAAGAGCTCAAATGTCCATTGACAGATGAATGGGTAAAGAAGATGTGGTAATATCTATACAATGGAATATTACTCGGCAATCAAAAAGAATGAATTCTTGGCATTTGCAACTACGTGGATGGAACTGGAGCGTATTTTGCTAAGTGAAATTAGTCCGAGAAAGACAAGTATCATATGACTTCACTCATATGAGGACTTTAAGAGACAAAACAGATGAACATAAGGGAAGGGAAACAAAAATAATACCAAAACAGGAAGGGAGACAAAACAGAAGAGACTCTTAAAAATGGAGAACAAACTAAGGGATACTGGAGGGGTTGTGGGGGGGGGGGGGATGGGCTAAATGGGTAAGGGGCACTCAGGAATCTACTCCTGAAATCATTGTTCCACTCTGTGCTGACTAATTTGGATGTAAATTTAAAAAAGACAGAAAGAAAGGAAGAAAGAAAGAAATCCTTGGGCAGGGGAGGCTGGATGAATCACACGTTCTGCGCGCCTGCTTGTCTGTGCTGCGTGATGCTCCGTCGCGTCTCCTAGTGTTCCCCAGGGGTGAGGGTGTCCTCAGGGTCTGTGTCCAGGATCGTAGCGCCAGTGCAGAACAGAGCGGAGACCGAGCCCACCTCCCTCATGTGAGGAGACTTGGGCAGGGGGTGCTCACACAGCCCCAGACCACGACGAACCTTTCCCTGCAAGACTTAGCGCCATTTAGAACACCTCGACCCACAATGAAGAGATCAGAAGGGAAGTACTCTGTACAACTCTGCTGACCTTTTCTTGAGCCAGGTCCTCTCTTGCTGCGATAACGTATCCTATCAAATGTCCCATTGAATTTTGTAAGCACACAGTAAAATCTCCAGTTTTACCGAGGAAGTCAGGTGTACTCGGTATGATTTTCTCAGATCTGCAAAGAGTTGTACTGTCGGGAGATTGAATCTGATTCGAAGTGGGCCATTTGAGCATGTGACGGAATTGCCGAGGGACAAACTCACAGTGGCCCCAGAATACGGGTGCTGGCTGGCCTCTTCCCCGAGAGGGCGGCCCGAGGCGGCGCCTGGCCCAGCACCTCCCTGCGTCACTTGTAGGTAAACGCTGCCTCTCTGGTTGTGTGCTTCTCAAAGCGCTTTCTCTCTGCTGCGTCTTGTTGCCAGTGGTGTAAGTTCGACGACGATGTGGTGTCCAGGTGTACGAAAGAGGAGGCCATCGAGCACAATTACGGGGGTCACGATGACGACCTGTCGGTGCGGCACTGCACGAACGCGTACATGTTGGTTTACATCAGGGAATCAAAGCTGAGTGAGTAGCCGGCTTGTTACCTGGGAAGCTTGACAGCTGTACCCTGAGCTGTGCCACTTGCCCCAGCACGTTCCGCGCTCTGCCTGTGCGGCCTCGCTCCCGACCTCCGCAAGCAAGCTGGACAGGGCCGTGTGGGTTTTGATGCGGGCTCACGGTACCAAGTCATTTCCCCCGAATTAGATCTGCTCCATTTATGGCGACGCTGAACGGGGGCGTTCTCAGGAGGGGATCCTAGAACCCGCGCAGAGGTAAACGTGGGCACATTTGTCGTGCAGGTGAGGTTTTACAAGCTGTCACCGACCACGATATCCCTCAGCAGTTGGTGGAACGACTGCAGGAGGAGAAGAGGATCGAGGCTCAGAAGCGGAAGGAACGGCAGGAAGCCCATCTCTACATGCAAGTGCAGGTCAGCACCCCCACCCCCCGGGCGGGACCCGCGCTAGGCCTCGCTTCCGGAGCGCTGTGGCCTCGTTGGGGGGACTGCTGCCTGGGCACGTGTGCTCAGTTTCCCTGGCCCTATGGGGCATACGTTCCAGCGCAGGCTGAGGGCTGATGTTAGACGTACTCAGACCCCCAGACACTGGGCCAGGGGGTGGATGAGAAGCACCGATGGGTCAGAGGGGAAAGGCCTCAGGCGGGCGAGCTCCCAGTGGGAGGTGGCCCTCCAGGCCATGGAGAAGCTTGGCCAGTGGTGGGGACAGAAAAGAGGGCTGGACGGAGAGGTGAATTTCCGGGTGGTGTTGGTTTGTGGTTTGGTTGCGATACCAGGAAACAGGCGTTCCTTTTAGCAAGTTGATTGCCGGGAAAAAGCTGCCAGCTCGAGTATCCTGGCGGTATGCTGTCCAGAGACTGCCACACAAGCGGGTTTCCCGCTGGTGCTCGCGGTCAGTGGGCAGCGGCTGTGTGGAAACGGAGGTGTCTCGATTCTGATGAAACACCTGATTTCCTCCGGTCACTTTGATGTTTTTCTCCTTGGGTCTTCTGAAGAAGGTTCTTCGGAGCAAAAGACTAGCTATTCTTAGCATACTACTGTAAGAACTTTGTTTTGGCTGGGGTGGTCGCGTGGCATTTATGTATCGTGTGGAAAGTGTTGTGTTTGCTTGTGGCTTTTCAGATAGTTGCAGAGGACCAGTTTTGTGGCCACCAAGGCAATGATATGTACGATGAAGAAAAAGTGAAATATACTGTGTTCAAAGTGTTGAAAAACTCCTCACTGGCTGAATTTGTCCAGAACCTCTCTCAGACCATGGTGAGTGCCACCCGTTCTGGGGTGGTTATTTTGTTCTCCCACGTTCTCCTCCCTTGCTTATTTAACTGCACGGGGTCAGATCGGGCACCCAAGCCCTGGAATACTAGGAGCCCTGAAGGGTGAGTCTTGGACCACGTAGCAGGGAGAGCTGTAACTGTAATATAATCCTAGAATCATCACATTCATATCGAATTTTTTTGTTAAGTTTTTATTATTTTGAGAGAGAGTGCACACATGAGCAGGTGAGGAGGGGCAGAGAGAGAATCCCAAGCAGGCTCCACACCATCAGCACAGAGCCCGATGTGGGGCTCGAACTCAGGAACCATGAGGTCATGACCTGAGCTGAAATCAGGAGTCGGGCACTTACCGACTGAGCCACCCGGACGCCCCTGTATGGAATTAAAATGTGAGCTGCTTTTAATTACTTTGGTTTGCTTTTCTCCCCCCCTCTCCCCCCAGGGGTTTCCACAAGATCAAATCCGATTATGGCCCATGCAGGCAAGGAGCAATGGAACCAAACGGCCAGCGATGTTGGATAATGAGGCAGACGGCAACAAGACGGTGAGTGTCGCGGGTGCCGCCTGTCCTGATGGGGGTCTGTGGAGGCCTGGCCTGCGCGCCAGCGTGCCTTATCTGCTTCTGGCCCACTTTGTGGGTGGTGGGCGTGTTCTTCACCCTCACACAGCCGCTGACACAGTCTAAAACCAGCCTCTCTTTTGGAAATAGATGATTGAGCTCAGTGACAATGAAAACCCTTGGACGATATTCCTGGAAACCGTTGATCCGGAGTTGGCCGCCAGCGGAGCCACGTTACCCAAGTTTGACAAAGATCGTAAGTGTCCTCGGAGCGCAGAGCCGGCTCCCTGGACCACCGTCTAGACACACAGGGACACAGGGTCCGGCGTTCTTCCCTGGCAAAGAAACCGGCCCTCGGCCCCCTCCTGTGTTCGTGTTTCTTGGCAAAGCTGGGTGGGCCCCACCTCTGCCGGTGGCTGGAAGGCACCGGCCACGTTGAGTCCTCCTGTTCCACTTTTGTCTGGGCCCATGGTTTGCCACGTGCCTGACAGGGGCTGTGACAGCGCTGGGCTTGTAGACTCTCCGCCAAGGGCCGGTCCTTAATAGTTGGGGCTTTGCGACCCGTGCGGCCTGTGCCGCCCTGAAGCGGCCGCAGAGAGTGTGTGGATGGACAGTTTGGCCGTAGGTTTACACAGCAGGTGCCTATAAGATGCTGGGTGGTTCTTGTTACAGACCAGGCTGTCCCTTCTGGCGGCGAAGACACTATATTAGCATATTTCCATGGCAACGCTCAACCAGCTAGTTATACCTGTTCTGGAAGTGTGAGATTCCTGATGAGTTCACTGCCCTGGCTCCCAGCCTCACTGCCTCAGATTAGTGTTTCCCGGGGGCCTGTTTGGAATGATGCTGTTGACCTGGGACCGGGGCTAACCCTCCCCTGAAACAATTGCTTTTAGGCTCTGTAAGCCTTCCTTTGGGATGCCACTAGGCTCACTGTTAACATTTTTAAAACACTGTCCCGAGTGTTAAGATCCTAACAAAACCTGTTTGTTAATCTTATAGATGATGTCATGCTATTTTTGAAGATGTATGACCCCAAAACACGGAGCTTGAATTACTGTGGGCACATCTACACACCAATATCCTGTAAAATCCGTAAGTCCTTGTTGTGCCGACCTCGGAGCTGGTTTTGTTAACGTGCTGGCGTGTTACAGCCTCGGATTCTTTGTTTTCTTGAACCCAGGTGATTTGCTCCCGGTTATGTGCGACAGAGCGGGATTTACCCAGGACACTAGCCTTATCCTCTATGAGGTTTGGATGGCGTGTTTTTCCATAATCCGCGTATCTTGGGTGGTTGGGGGAGGGCTGTCTTTGTTCGTTTTGCTGGCCCTGAGTTCACTGTTCTGTGAAGTGTGCAGCTCAGTGGTGGGGGCCTCGGGTGGTGTGGAAGGAAAATGACTTTCCCTCATTTAGGCCCAGTGATGATTACGTTTTTATGGATATTAGTATTTACTTAGCGTTTCGCTTACGAAAAATGTAGGGCTGAGAGGTACTGAATATGCAGAAAGTGCAGGCAGTGTCTGGCCATATTACACATAAGCAGATGTTGAATTGTAACCGTTCATCTCTTTTCCTGTAGGAAGTTAAACCGAATTTAACAGAGAGAATTCAGGACTATGACGTGTCTCTTGATAAAGCCCTCGATGAACTAATGGATGGTGACATTATAGTGTTCCAGAAGTATGTACTTTTTGAAGGACTTTTATCACTTTGTATGGGCGTTGAGGTTTTTCCATAAGCCCTAGAACCAGGAGACAAAATTGCATCTAGACCCCAAGTTAAATTTGTATCTGAGATTGTGGATAGAGGCCGACCTTCTCTTGGTTTGGGGATGATGGGCAGTGAGCCTCTTCCTCATTTAATGAATGCTTTATTTCCGAAGAAACGGCGTAGAGCAGGGTAACTCTTAACGGGGTGGCAGACGTCTTTACGGAACTGCACGATGGTTTTCCTTCCCTTAAAGCGTGAGGTTCCCCCGTGTGCACCTGCGTGGATAATCCGTTCAAATCGGTGTGCATTAAAACCCTTGGGGCTGCTGGGCTGCTGTCGTGGCCCCTGGTCTGAAAGTAGCCTTTTCCCCTGCTCTTGAAGACTTCTGTTTGGAGGGCCAGGCAGTAAATAACCTAGACTTAGCGACTCCCCAGCCCTGCTGTTGGAGCCCGAGAGTGGTCACCCGTCCCTTCCGCTTCTGGTCAGAGAGGAGGCTCTGCCCTGAGGCGCTTGACCCCGAGTCCACTGTTACTTCTGTATTGAGATGAGGGGCAGAAGGCAGTCAGCACTAGCACTGAGCCGGCTCAGGGCACCCCTCCTGTGCCATCCTGGCTGCTGACCGGGGTGCCCGGGACAGACTGTGGCACCCTAAAATGCGAGTCAGAATTTATGTCAACACCAATTTCTGTCTGTGTCACTGTGGTTTGGGAGATGATGCCTTTTTTTTTTTTTTTTTTTTTTTTTTTCCTTTTAACCAATACCCCTGGCCTGGACTTGATTTAGTCTGCAAACTGTTTTTTTCCTCCCACTAGGGATGACCCTGAAAATGATAACAGTGAATTACCCACTGCAAAAGAATATTTCAGAGACCTCTACCACCGTGTTGATGTCATTTTCTGTGATAAAACAATCCCTAATGATCCTGGATTTGTGGTTACATTATCAAATCGAATGAATTATTTTCAGGTATTTGATAAATGCTCTTTTCCCTTCGTATTCTACAGCAGAAAGACCAAGTTTTTAAAACAGCGCTTGTTGAAGGCTATTGGATTTGGTTCTGGAGGGAGGGCCTCAGCCCTGCTATGAGGAAGTTCTTGATTGAGGGGCTTGGCCCCGGGCCAGCGGCTGTTCTTTCCCGAGGCCCACCCCGCCCTGTTCCCCCCACACCCTCCCACACCTGCCCCGCATCCCTTATATCCACCCCACCCCACGCTGCACCCATCCGACCCTGCACCCACCCTGGCATAATTTGGTTTCAGAGATGATGGTCTTAACAGCATCTTTGCTTCAATTACAACATGCCATTGGAAAATAAACCTGTAGACCTCACCATTAAAAGTTAAGAGCTCGGGGCGCTCTTAACTGGCTCAGTTGGAAGAACAAGTGGTTCTTGGTCTCAGGGTCAGGAGTTCGAGCCCCGTATTAGGTGTAGAGTTTACTCAAATAAACATACCAAGAAAAAAGGTGAAAGACCCTGTAACAGCTAACTTCACCAGTGTGCTGCCCCCATGAGGGCACACTGGGGAGTATCATTTATTCCTGGTAGGTGTCAAAGGTTCAGGCCGTTTAAGTTCAGGCTGTTTGTTTCATACTTGTGTAAAAACATCAGGTAAATGGCTTCATTGGTAAGGTTTATACGCAATTCTCAGTTCATCCCTGAAGGAGACTTCCTTTCTGTCTGTGGGCCCCTTCCCTCCTCCCAGGTTGCAAAGACAGTGGCACAGAGGCTCAACACCGACCCCATGCTGCTCCAGTTTTTCAAGTCTCAAGGGTAAGCCTCGGTCGCTCGCTGTTCTGTCTGTCCCGCATGCCGTTCCTAGTCCGTCCAGACATCGTGGAACTAACTCTGATAGGTTAACACCTGACATGCCCTCACTTAGTTTCCGATAGAGTCGTCCGCACGCACGTCCTGACCACACTCCTCCCGGACGTCAGACTAATTGGCGGCCTCGTCCAAAGCCAGACTCACTGTAGATACATTGTCAGCACATCTCCCACGCGTCCGGCCGGGCTGCCCCAGCCAGACTTGTGCGTGCCAGTGGGACAGCCAGAGGGACGTGGGCCTCAGGAAATGGGAGTGTTAAGGGAGGCCCCGTGCCAGGCCCAAGTTCAGGTGTAGGCGGAAGGCCAGTGGTTTGCTTTTACTCACACTCACGGGGATTTGGTGTAGGCAAATAGTCAACAAGGCATTTGTTTATGTGCTGTTTTCTTGTGCAGTTATAGGGACGGCCCAGGTAATCCTCTTAGACATAATTATGAAGGGACTTTAAGAGATCTCCTACAGTTCTTCAAGCCTAGACAACCTAAGAAACTTTACTATCAGCAGGTATGAGCCCGAATTCATGTAAGTGGGTCATGAAGAGAAGGTTTGGGTTTCGTGGAAGCACATCTGACGGTCTCTCTTTTCTTACCAGCTGAAGATGAAAATCACAGACTTCGAAAACAGACGAAGTTTTAAGTGTATATGGTTAAACAGCCAATTTAGGGAAGAGGTAGGTTTTTTTTAACGGTAGGAAGTTTTACTTTTATTGGCATTTAATGTTTCTGTCTGTCTAGCCCTCGAAAACTAAAACAACAAAGGGAAGGTGTCAGAGGCCCTCAGTCCCCTCCAGCCACGATGACTGGAGCATTTTCAGTCGTGGCTCTAGCTGCTTGGCCCCAGGCAGTATCTTTCTGGAACCCCGGCTGCCTCTGGGCCTCCTCAGGTGGGGCGGGTGCCGGGGTCTGCCATTGCTGAGGCTGGTTCTGCACGGAAGGCAGGCCCAGCCCGCCTGCACGTGGTGGTTCTAGAAAGTCTGGCCCTGCTTGGACCCCGGTGTTTTCGCCTTTGTAGCTCCACCAGTCTTGAAGGCGCATGTAGGCCACGTGCTGTACGCGTGTTCCTCTGGTGGAATTGACAGGCTGAGATACTCCGCTCCTCCTCTGGGCCTTGTCTGGGCTGTCTGTCTGTCTGTCACGTCACCATGCTGGATCCGGCAGGCAGGGGAGGGGCGTGGCTTTCCGTGGGGTTTCCTGAGGAGCTGTCCTGTGAAGGGCGACCTTTCTGTATCAGCGTTGTTTCCTAAACTCCTCTCAGGTCCTAAACACCTCTGGGGTGGGGTGGGCATCTCCGGTTTGGGCCGGCGGGCAGAATTCACGCATCCGGAGCCCTCGGGGTGGGGCATCGGTGATGCGGTGGGAAGCTAGAGACGACAGAACGTCCCTTGCCGTTCTTTCCTTCCTCGAGCAACACGGACGTGTTGTGGCAGACCTCTTCCGTTTTCTTGAAAGCATCGATTTCCTCCGGTCCTTTCCTAGGAAATAACACTATATCCCGACAAGCACGGGTGTGTCCGGGACCTGCTGGAAGAATGTAAAAAGGCTGTCGAGCTCGGGGAGAAAGCGTCAGGGAAACTTAGGCAAGTATTTCCTGAAGCTGCCGGCGGGCCGCGGGGGCGTCACCAGGGCACCCGACACTGGGACCCGCGCACAGTGCTGCACACCGGCTTTCGGCCCGTCTTCTGTAGCAGTTCATAGACCCTTCATAATGGGACCCCCCTCCCCCCCCCCGCCTTTTTCTTTTGAGAGCAAGAGGGAGCACAAGTGAGTGAGGGGCAGAGAGAGAGAAAGAAGTGGGGCCCACATGGGGCTTGTGCTCACCCGATGTGGGACTCGAACTCCTAAACCGTGAGATCATGATCTGAGCCGAAGTCAGATGTTTAACCACTGAGCCATATTTTCTTCTTTCCCTGTCTCCTGATTATTACTAAGCTATAGAAAGAACTTGAGATTCAGGTGGAAAAGCCACTCGGTAAGGAAAGGATGCAAATAGAGGATCAGCCAAAACTGCTGTTGGTTGTGCGGGAGGAATCAGGGCGCTTCTGAACCACGTGGCCGGTGTTCAGGCTGAAGTCAGAGGCCCCCGATTGACGAGCGCTGTTCATGTCAGAGAGTTGACCGTTCTTACCATGGGGCCGGACAGGCGCTCACAGGACATAACAGCCCTTGGGGCTACTTGGTTCCTGGAATGCTTGCTCAGTGATGCTAATAAAAGAATGAGATCTTTATTCTCTAACGAGCTAGAGGGAGAAAGAGCGCAAGTCTGGCCCCGTTGGGAACCATTGCGGGAAAGATGTGCCCGGTTTGGGGAGATTTGGTCTCCCTCTCCGTGCCCAAATGCCGCTGCATCCCCTCCAGCCGGAGCATCCCCCTCGGCCTTTTCTTGAACCACCCACTCCAGGGGGACCACTGACTAGTATTTTGTGCTGTGTTCCTTGAGGACGCCTGCTTTGGACATTCCCAGTCTCTAACGAGGAAAACCATAAGCAAATGTTGATAGCTTCGTAATAAAGAATTTCTAGGAGAACTCATCAGCCCCTTTTCTCCCGTGGATTGGTGTGGCTCACTCCCTGCCCCCCCTCACCCACCCCCCCCACCCCCGTTTTGTGCAGGCTGCTAGAAATCGTAAGCTACAAGATTATCGGTGTGCACCAAGAAGATGAGCTGTTAGAATGCTTATCTCCGGCAACGAGTAGAACGTTTCGAATAGAGGTAATGGGCCCTCGTGGGCGCGGGGCGGGGTCGTGGGGCGGTGGGACGGCCGCTGGCGGTGGATGCTGCTTCAGTTTTGTCTGCGCGCTGGAAGAAGTGAGCCCTGCAGTTGATTTTGTTCTCCCGGCTGCTGAGAAGTTAACGTTGCGTTGTAAGAAAGTACACAGAATGTGCTTTTTCACGGTAGTCGTGGGCAGTGTGTACAGCTCGGCTTCCGGAAATCCGTTGGCGCGTTGAGCGGCCCTCCCTGCCCGTCACACTTGCCTGAGACGCTGTCCCTTCACGTGCAGCTCCGCCCTCCCCCCCGCCTGCCCTCCCCTCGGGGGCTGGCCTCTACGTGCCCGTCCACAGGGGATCCTAGGGGAATTGTCCCCAGATGGGAATTCTCGATGTGGGCCCCCGGGCAGGTCTGCTCAGAAGCTCTGGCTCCCTGCCGAGTGTGGAGCAGCTGAAGTGTCCACAGTGACCAGAGTCGCACGCACTTTGGTCGCTGGAACCTCAGAGTTTCCTGCCGACGCAGAGACCCCTTCCAGCTCTGAGCTCCCCTGGTTCTGATGAGACCCAGACACAGCGCTGGGCGGGCGTGGGACCCCCGCTTCCCTGATGGGCAGTGAGGCGGGCAGACGCAGTGTGTGTCCGCGTGGACTGCACCGCCCGGCTCAGTGTGCGCCCCCACCCCCCACCCCGCGTCCCAGGAAATCCCTCTGGACCAGGTGGACATAGACAAGGAGAGCGAGATGCTCGTCACCGTGGCGCACTTCCACAAGGAGGTGTTCGGGACGTTCGGGATTCCGTTTCTGCTGAGGATCCACCAGGTGAGGCCGGGGAGGTAGGCTGAGGGCCGCCGCCAGACGTGAGATCCCGCGGCGCCACGCCGGGGAGTGCGCACACGTGTCCTTTACCCTTCGTAGGGCGAGCATTTCAGAGAAGTCATGAAGCGGATTCAGAGTCTGCTGGACATCCAGGAAAAGGAGTTTGAAAAGGTAGGCAGGACTCCCGGGCCGCACGCCGAAATCCTGGCTCCCGCGGCGGCCGGACTTTGGCCGGAGGGGGGTTTGCTGGCCCCCAGGGCTCACGGAGGAGCGGCCCTTCTGTCTTTCAGTTCAAATTTGCCATTGTGATGATGGGCCGACACCAGTACATCAACGAGGATGAGTATGAAGTGAACCTGAAAGACTTTGAGCCCCAGCCTGGTAAGAGCCCTCCCGTGGTCAGAGACGCGGGCGGCCCTGGGTCCCAGTTCCTTCTGCGAGGCAGGGAGGCACAGCGCGTGACCCATGGGTTCCTCTAAGACGCATTCAGGGTTGGCATGTCGGTGGCTCTCCAGCGTGTGCTGGGAAGTGGGGGGGGAGGGGGGAGGGGGGCATTGCGCTGGGTTCGGCCCGCTTTCTCGCCGTCTAGCCTCAGCCCTCAGCCCTGTGTCTCTCTCTCCGCCAGGTAACATGTCTCACCCTCGGCCTTGGCTAGGGCTTGACCACTTCAACAAAGCCCCAAAGAGGAGTCGCTACACCTACCTGGAAAAGGCCATTAAAATCCATAACTGACTTCCTCACCCAGTGCGTGCGAGGCAAGGGGCCGTGCGTGGGTGTGTGCCCCTTTTTAACAGCCTAGAACTTTGGTACACGCGCACCATCTGAAGTCTTCAGCAAGAGGATTTGCTGCTGATGTTAATTTTATTTTGTTGAGGCTGTTCCGTTTGGCTTCTCTGTATCTATTGACTGCCCTTTTTGAGCAAAATGAAGGTGTTTTTATAAAGCTTGGATGCCAATGAGAGTTATTTTATGGTAACCACAGCGCAAGGCAACCGTCAGCGTAACGGGGGAGAAGAGGTGAGGGCCACGCGGCTCCGGCTCGAGGCCTCTGGGCTGTGTCCAGTCGGCAGAGGCCTGCCCGGCTGCCTTCCTGGGGTCGCGGGCGCCAGCCCCGCAGCTGGTCTTACGTTGAGGCTCGTCTGACGTTTTCCCCTCAGTTCTACTTTCCAACCTTTTGTGTGCATCTGTAAAGGCAAAACCGAGAAACTCACAACCTAATAAATAGAGCTCTTTCCTTCACTGCGTGTACTGTCCCCCTTCCTCGGTCCCCCGCCCCCGCCCCCCCGCTGCCCGGGTCTCTCGGTAAACGCGTCTCAGTCCGTCAGCCGCTACCGTCCTTCAGCCCGTGTGCAGCGTGGACGCCCCCGAGTGTGAGCACGGTCCTGGCGGACGGCCCGGGCCCCTTTGGTTCGCTTGAAAACGCTGTTTGATACAATTGAGGTGTCAGGCGTGCCGCCTGTGGGCAGACTGACTCCACAATCTCAGCAGTTCATACAAGCAGGTGAAAGAATTCTCAGTAGAGTTTCCTCAGAACGGAACAGACGGAACAAGAAAAGGAGAGCCTTTTAGCAAAGAGGGCATGCTCACTAGTGGTCAGTACGCTGTTGACTTTGTAAAAAAAAAAAAAAAAAAAAAAAAACCAAAAAAACGAAAAAAGAACAAAAGAAAAAGAAAAACAAAAAAAAGAAAAAAAACAGAGAAATGAAATTGTATATTTAATGAGTGAACATGTATAATTCACCGCTGGGAGGAGGTGACTTTTTGTTGGGTGCATCTAAGTGACTCTTCACTGATGTTGATATTCATTGTGTGTAGTTTTATTTCAGTCCCAGCCTCGTTTCCTCTTATTTTGGAGCTAATGCCGGCTGCGTGTCTAGTTTTGAGTGCAGTAAAATAGAATCAGCAGATCACACTTATTTTTCATCCTTTCCCAGGATTTTCCTTTCTTTCTGTAGCATCAGTGTATACCAACTCTTCCTGTATATTGCCTTTTTGCTGGAAAATGTTGTATGTTGAATAAAATTTTCTATAAAAACTGGAAATCAGTGAGTGACGTGCAGGTCGAGGGGAGACTTCTGCTCCCCCTGGAGGTCTGTGTTCCCCCTGCTGTCGGGGTTGCTCGTGGATAGTCCTGGTCATCCGGGGGTTGGATTTCGCCTCTTCCAGGTCATGGTCAAGCTCGAGCAGTGGAAGGTTTCCCGGGAGGAAACCGTAGCCCACATCTGAGGACCAGAAGCATGCCGGAGCCAGCCCGGCACGACTTTGTCTGCAGGTTTCCAAGGCCCCGTGCGCGTCTCCGCCCCCCGGGACCTGCCCCCTCTGAGCATGAAAGAGTTGGTCTTTTGTTTGAGGTTTGGCCGTGGGTTGGCTCTAGTAGGATAGCTAGATCGGTGTTGTCCCTTAAGTTACCGAGTGACCGACTGCCTATCGGAAAGACTGGTGATGTGGACATACGCTACGCTTTTGCCTCTCCATTCCCTCCGGGCTACAGGGTTCGGCGTCTGAGCTCCTAAGACTGATTTTGGGGCACGGGGTGGAACCCAGCCTTTCAAACAGCTCACTCTAAGCCCCGAGGACGTTCCCATCTGTTGACAGCCATCGGAGTTCGCAGAAGGGTGGGTCCCTTGGGAACCATAATGCGACCGGAATGAGGGGCATGGTCATCGCACGTGACCCGTACGCGGGAGCCGTGTGCAGAGAAAAATTCGAGCGTCCCAGGGTACGGCGCGTGCCATTTGCTGTAACGGCTGTTCTTTGTAGGCAGCCATGCCCTTCCCGCTGGGGGATCGGTCGCCTTTCTCTAAGAACTTCCAAGTCTGCTGCCTCAGGGACCCCCACTTCCAGCAGGAAGGGGTGCGCGTCTCCTGCGTGTTGCCAGAGCGGTAAAAAGCAGAGTCTTGTGTGCATGGCGCTGAGAGGTGTGGCTTTGGTGCTTTGGTGCGTGACACCATGCTGGGGTGAGGCCCCCCGCAGCGTGAGTCCGTCAGGGTGGGGGACCCCAGACCGGATCCCTGGGATTGCGTGGTGGATCCTCGTCCGGGCCCCCCCCCCCCCCCCCCGCATGGCTCTGTGCTTGTTCGGAGGCACGCGGTCGCGGTCTGCTTGTTTAGGATGGGGACACGTGAGCGTCGTGCTGGAGTCCCCAGCGAGAAGCCGCGGCGTGGGAGCCCCGTGGTGGTCTCGGGGACAGTTACTGAGCTCTGCTGCTGGAGCCTGGTAGCAGCCTCGTGCCATACCTGAGCAGGTGAGCGCGACGGCATCCGGGGCACAAGTCCAGGGGGGAAGGAGCCGTCGGGGGAGAGGCCGCGTGAGCACGAGCCCGGGGCCAGGCCTTGCCTGAAAACACTGCCAACGCGGACACGCACCTCGGACGTCAGCACGCCGGAACCAAGGGCCCCATGGACTTCTGTGTGGGGCTCCCGCCTTTCCCTCCGTCTTGCCGTTTCTGTCCTGGCCCGGCCCTGTCCAAGAGCGCCTCCTGCCACGGCAGAAGGTTCTGTGCGTGGCCCAGAGGGGTAGCCGCAGCCACGCATCCCTGCCGGACGCCCGAGATGTGCCAAAGCAGCTGAGGGGGCGGATTCGTAATTTCACTTAAGTAGCCGCGTGTGGCCAAGCGTCTACCCTGTTGGAGAAAGCCGCTCTAAGCCGATTTTCCTCCCGTTCGTTAGGGGTCCTTCCGGTGACTGGCTCACGCGGAGCCTGGACTTAACGTAGAAAACCGTGGCAGGTTTTCCTGGCCTTTTCTTGCTGGACCCATTTACCGGATGGGAGCAAAGTCAAAGACCAAGCTTCCTGAGGCCTTTGCCTTGTCCCCGGGGGAAGCAGAGCCTGTGCGGACCCGTCCTTCCAGCCTTTATCTTTGAGTGAGGCTTTGAAGCCAGGCCCTCGGGGGTTTTAAGAGCGGTCCGGGCAAGACGAAGGGAGGGCCCCCACGCGGCTGACCCGCCGAAGGATGGGTGGATCCAGGAGTGGGCCTGTGGGTGCTGACGCCGCGATCGGGCCGCAGTCGGTTCATGTTCACAGACGTGATCGGATGTTGGGAGGGAAAGCCACACCCCAGCCCCCACGGTGCTCATCTGCCTGCTTTGCCGGCACCGAAGAGCCTGTCCCTTCAGGCTCGCTTTGCAAAGTCCGCCTTGCGTCAGGCAGGCGGCACAGACACATTTGAGCCACGTCTGCGGCCGCTTTCAGCCTGCGGCCTCTCTACACCACCACCGCCCCTGGCCCTCCTTGCCCCTGCGCGCACAGCACGACTTCGCCTGGGTGCCCGCGGCCCCCCCAAGCGCTCCAGGCTCCCTCCCAACTAAGGCCGAGAAGCCCCACGCCCTGCGGCCTGGTCCTGGGATAAGGCGGGGTGGCGGGGGGGGGGGTCTCTGTCCCATCTCTGGGCTTTAGCCTTGATTGGGGGCGAAGGAAGCTAAGAAAACTCAGGCGCTCTTGTAACGACCCTCACCGTTGACTGTGCCCTGCTGCCTCTGGGCCGCCCGGAGTAGCCAGGGGACTTCGACAGTTTGTGCCACCTGGCTGGGCTCTGGGCTCGCCTGCTGGAGAGCTGGCCTCAAGACCCAGACTCTGCCGGCCTCAGCGTCCTGCTTTCCAGGCCCTCCCAGCTGGCCGTCCTGGGTGGAAGGAGCGGGGCTGTGGGATCCCAGGCTGGGGCCTCCCTCTGAGCCCTGGGCCCTTCCAGCCATGCCGCCCAGGTGGCCCTCCGGGAAAGGTGTGCCCTGGGAGAGTGAGGCCTCCGGGCCCCACACCCCAGCCTGACCTTCAGCGAGATCTCGGAACGGGAGTGTGGCTGGGGGGGCTCCCGTTAAGGCGGCGAGTGTGGAGGCCCTGGGAACACGGGGCCAGTGGGGAGAGGTGAGGCGCAGTCACACAGCACTTAGCCCAACGGTTGCTGGAGGGTGCCGTGTGGCTGGACCATCATAGGTTTGGTTTTTATTTTTTTACTATTTTTTTTTAACATTTATTCATTTTTGAGACTGAGGGAGACCTGAGCATGAGCGGGGGAGGGGCAGAGAGGGAAGACACAGAATCCCAAGCAGGCTCCAGGCTCTGAGCCGTCAGCACAGAGCCCGACGCGGGGCTCGAACTCACAGACCACAAGATCATGACCTGCACCGAGTTGGATGCCCAACCGACTGAGCCACCCAGGGGTCCCTCATAGGTTTTAGAAGAAGTCGGAAAGTCTGGATTTTCATCGTGAGTCTGCCAGTCAAGTCCCTGAACGACATTTCCTTACGGTGGGCAGGCACTCTGAGTCAGAAAGGACCGGAGGCTGGTCTGTGATGTCACAGTCGGGAGGCGGCCGGAGCCGTGCGGGACCTCGAGGGCATCCCGGGGACCCACCACCTTTAAAGAAAAGTACTGTAGGGGCTGAGCCATGCTGACGGAGGAGGCCCGAACACCGGCACCCTCTGACGCACCGCGAGCAGTGTGTTTGCCACGAGAGGTGCCTGTCCTGGGACTGATGCTCCCGTCGGGACCCATCTGGGAATCACAGTCAAAACCAGCAAGTGCCCCGGTGATCGTGGAATCGGAACAAGGGCCTCGAGGCGAGTTCACCAGATGCATCTGGTTCTGGCTCAAGACGGGTCTTGGCTTCCTCAGCAGAGCCAGGCGCACCGGTGACCATCCCCATGTGGCTCGGGTGCCTCTGTGCCGGTGCAGAGCTCCCCAGAACCGGAGATTGGCTCGGTCCCGGTGAAGACGTCCCCTGGGTACTGGCAGCCGGGAGGCCTGCCCTGGCCTCTCAGGGATCATGTCCTGCCGTGTTTGAGCTGGCACAGTCTCCTTCAGGTGTGGACCCAGGTGGGTGGCCACCTGTGTTGTCTACCTGGGCCTCTCTGTCTCCCCGGGTTCACCTGGCACCCCTGTCCCGGCTTGCTGTATCACAGATAATAGACTGGCTCTTGGGTCCAGGGGGCCTATTGGGTCCGATGCTTCAGCTTTTTTTTTTTTTTTTTAATGTTTATTATTTTTGAGAAAGAGAGCACGAGCAGGGGAGGGTCAGAGAGAGAGGGAGACCCAGAATCCGAAGCAGGCTCCAGGCTCTGAACTGTCAGCACAGAGTCCGACACAGGGCTCGAACTCACGGAGTGTGAGATCATGACCTGAGCCGAAGTTGGATGCGTAACCGACTGAGCCACCCAGGCGCCCCAGATGCTTTGGCTTCTAACCCTCAACACCTTGCTAAGATGGGTCCATTTAGGTGTTGAAATGGAGGCTCCCGACCCCGTAGCTAGCACTGAGTCGGAGGTTGGTGCTCTCCCTGGTTCTCCAGAGCATCTGGGGTGTGGGCGGAAAGCCACCTTCCCCTGGCATCTTCAGGGGGCTGACATTCAGATCCAGAGAAATCTGTCCCAGCCGGCTACATGCAGAGGGCTCTCCCCTGACCTTGTAAGGCTTCCGGGAACTTCTCTCTCTGCCTGCTGACTGGTAAACTGCTCTACACACACACACACACACACACACACCTCCATACCTTTTCAGGGAGCCGGGCCCTGCTGCCTCCAGTTCCTGGAGCAGGGGGACCCTCCTGCCTGGGCTTCCGCATCTATAGGATGCGGGGGGGGGGGGGGGACACTGCCCTCCCAGGGGAGGGTGAGCATCACAGCAAATTTAGTGCCTATTTATTTAAGTAATCTCTATGCCCAACATGGGGCTTGAAGTCACAACCCTGAGATCAGGAGTCTCAGTTCTGACTGAGCCAGCCAGGCACCTGGTTCTCTTTCTTTTCTGTCTCCTAATTCTCCTGCATTCTTCCCCCCTTCTGTAGGAAATTCACTTTAATTGAAAAGGTGGGTGAATAGCATTCACCTTGTTTTGCAAAATAAAAATCCCTTAGGGGGCGCCTGTAGAGATTACTTAAAAACCTTTAAAAACAAACAAAAAAATTCTTAGTTTCCTCCCCCCCCCCAGGGTTTCCCCTCCCCCCCACCTCATCCCCAGCAGACCCCATGTTAACTCAGGGGGGATCCTGGTCCTCGTCAGCTTGGGGCCTTTTAATGTCCCAAGCGTTGGCCAAATTCTCGTGGATATGCGAGGCTGTGGATAATGGGGAGTGAGGTGTTCCCCCCACCCTGCCCCCAGCTGGAGGTACAGAGATGTTTTCAGATGCTGAAGCTTGAGCTGAGGGGAAGGGGCCAGGAGAGTAGGAGGTACCACGCCGAGGTCTCTGAGGGGTCTGAACGGCAGGCAGGGAGCCTGAGAACCTGGTGTGGGGAGTCCCGCTCCCCACGATTCATTCATTTGTCCAATGCTGACCCAGCCCCCTAGCTGTGCCAGGAGGACAGAGGGCAGGCGCCTTCACCCCCTCCCTGGGACAGGAGGGACCCCAGCAGGACAGACGCGAGCAGGCAGAAGTCACTCGGTGGACGTTTATTTGGTGGACGTTCACAGGCGGTGGTAGCAGAAGAGCTCTTGCTGGCACACGGGGCACGTGTGCTTCACGTCCATCAAGCTGTCCATACAGAAGGGGAGGAAGCAGCAGCCCAGGAAGCACCTGCAGCCTCAGGAGCAGCGGGGTGTGGGCCAGAGCCCCCCTCCCCGCGCCCCGTCCCCCGAAGCCCAGCAGGCCCCGCCCCCACTGATGCCCAGCCCCCCCCCCCCCACACACACACAGGAGGCCACTCACCCAAACACAAAAAGACCTGTACACAGCAGCCAGGTGAGAACCCCTGGGACCGGGGTGGTCACTGTTATGATGCGGTTCCCACAGTAGTGACATATGGACTGTACCGGGATGGCAGGGCCCATCCTAGGCATTCTGGTGAACAGAGCTGGGGACGGGGAGGGGGGGCGGGGGGCGCGGCGCAGCTCAGACCGTGGCCCTCTCCTGGCACTCCTGCAGCCTCTCCGTGCTCCCCTGCACGCCCAAGACCCCAGGGTGGGCTCCAGCTCCCTCTCCCTACCCCGTTTCCCCCACCCCTGCTCCTGCTGGCCTGCAGGGCTCAGGGGCCTCTCGCTGGTCAGGAGAGACCCAGGGAATTTGGAAGCATCTCTAGGTTTAAAGTGGGCCCCTTCAGCTCAGCGAGCTACCCAGGATAGCATACTCATCCAGCCCCTTTAAGGGGCGTCTGTTGGATGCTCTCAGTCAAAAGCTTTGATGCCCTGGTGAAGACGTTACAATCCAGAATCTACCTGCTGGCGTTCTTGTGTCGTCCTCTCGCGTTTGTACAGCGGGGCCAAAAAATGTGTTTAGCTATTTAAGCCCTGCAACCACGTCCGCAGTCTCGGGTGTGCGGAGAAAGGGGGGCTTGGGTGGTGGCTGAGTTTGTGGTTAAGAAAACAATTCCCGCGAGCTTTAGTGTCCTGGCCAAAGGCTCAGGGTCTGGTCTGCAGCGGTGAGGAGGGGCTTAGGGCCTCGCAGACCTTGATCCCTCTGGGGTCCCGGGTGGGTGAGGGGTGCTGGGATTTGGAACGGACGGAGCCCCGATGTGCGGGATGCAGAATCCCCGATTTGGCACAGAGCTAAGGAAAGCGCTGTGGCTAGAATGGGTGTCCCTACGGGCCTTTCCGTTCTGCCCACTGGGAATGTGCAGAACAACCCTGCAGCTCCTGACCCTTTGAGACCTTTCTCGAGTATTCTGCATTCCTTAACGGGCTTGTGTAAAAACCCCCTGAAGCCCAGGCCCTACCCTGGGCAGGGGCCACCTTCCGCTTCTCTGGCTGCGGCCGGTGGCTCGCACTGCGGCGTCCAGGGGGTTTGCCCCATAAGCCTGCCCTGAGCGCCCACTGCAGACCAGCCCCTGCGCCACTCATTTCATGTTGGAGAGGAGGGGCTACGGCCAGCCCTGGGGGGTCACACGGCTCCCGGGGGGCAGCGGAGAAGGACTTTCAGAGGAGGTGCTGTTGGGGCAGAATCTCGAAGAGTGGGGCAGGGCAGCCTGAGCCCAGGAAAACCGAAGGGGAAGGAACAGAGGTACTCACCCGGGCGAATGGCCGGGGGGCCTTGGACATATATTGGAGGAGGCCCTTGAACTCTTGGAGGCCAAGGACCAGGAGGAGGAGGGGGACGAGGACGAGGAGGCTCTTCGGGAGAGAGGAAGGAAACACAGCCTCAGACCCAAAGTCCCGCCACTTGCCAGGCGCCGAGCTGACAAGGTGGCCAGCCTGCCAGCCTGAGGGTATCACCCATTTTACAGGAGGGAAAGCCGAGGCCTGGAGGAACGAATGCCAAGGCTTGCATAGCGTAGATGGAGCAGCTGAGGTTTGAACACAGACATTTCAGACCCCGATTGTGTCCTCATGTCCTAGAATGAAAGATCTTCCGGGAGGCTGTACCAGGAAACGACGTAAAAAGAGCACGGGGCCCATGATCTCTTTAAAAGAAACAAAACATCGAGCATTTGTTGTTTACGTGTCAAACTCTGTGCCAGACGTTTTACACACCTGGCTCCATGGATTCTAGTGAAAACACCAGGGAGGTAAGCGTGTGGTATTACTCCAATTTTGCAGATGTGGACCCTAGGCTCAGAGACGTTAACCAACTTGCCTGAGGTCCCCCAGCAAGCAGGTATGTGAATTGAGGATGCCCACCTCCCAAGGAGGAAGGAGCTCCAAGGCTCCAAGAGTGGCAGCGTTTCATTTGCTCCATCCCAGAAGGACAGTTGGGGCCACAGCCCCCTCGCATTCCTCCCAGCCTTCGTTCCCTCCTGCCCCACAAGGGGACTGTCACGCCGTGTGCACGTGCAGCTTGCCCCCACCCCCCCACCCCCCCAGCTCCCAGTGGTGAGCCCTATGCCAGCCTTGGAGTCAGGTGCAAGGCTGTCTGGACAGGGAATTCTGGGATCTGGAAACCCAGTGTGTGGTCCGGGAGGTGAGCGGATGAGAGCCCCATAATCGTAATGACTGTGTGGTCAACGGATGGGGGTCCACATGCGTCTCTATGGGGAACCATGGGGACCTGCCCCTCCCAGGTGAGGGGCCTCGTGGCACAATCGGAGCTGCCTGGGATCCCCCACCCCCACCCCGCGCCTCTTCCCACAATGGGGGTGGCCAGGAAAGAGGAAGCCGCTCTCCGTTTTTTGCCCTCAAGTCTAGACTCTTGGGAACAGGAAGAGATTTCATACCCATCCGGTGCCCCCAGGTGTCCCACCTGAGGCTGGTCTTAGTACCCATTTTACAGGTGACGAAACTCAAGGCCAGAAAAGAAGTATGCGGCCTGGGGCTGCCCGCTGCCTGGTTGACACTCACCCGACCCAGCCGAGTTAGCAGCCGTCAGCCGTCAGCCCTACACCGACCATCCCTTAATCCTCTCAGCCGTTTTCCAGACGGAAAACGGATCCAGAGAGATTGGTGACTTGGCCCAAACCTCATCGGCAGAGCCGGGACCCCCCCACCCTGCCGCCCCATCCAGTCTGGGTTGTGTCCGGCCACGGGGGTGGGGCAGGGGATGGGAGGGACAGGCCGCACCTGATACCAGAGAGTCATTCGGCTTCTTTCTTGGCTTCTTTTTAACACTTTAAGACAGGGCACAGGATGTCGGGAGGCCCCGATTTGTCCCCATTGGGTCACACGGTCCCCGAGTTGGTGGGGGACAGCAGGACGTGACGGTGGAGTACCGGATTCAGCCCCCAACTAGGCAAGGGGACCCCCAGTCTCCTCTCCTGCTTCCCATGGGCGCCAAAGTCAACTGGTCACCGGGATGGCGGCGGGGGGGACCTCTCACCCTGGGGACGGTTCCGTCTTGGTGTCCTGGACGTGTTTTGTTCCAGCAACGGTATCCCAGCAGCGGCGGGTTCCAAGCTCTGAGCAGCGGAGCGCATGTCTGGAGTCCCCATGGCGAGGCCTGGGTGCCCTTGGGCCAGAGTGCCTGCCTGCCTGGTGCCTCTCCCAGGGCCTGGCTCAGGTGGAACAGCCATTGTGATGTGCATCCTCACAGGGGCCAGAGGCGTGGGCTCTGTATGCCCTCCCTGCAGGAGGAGGGGGGTCCTCCCGTGGCCCAGCCTGAGGATCCTTTGGAGGCAACCCTTCTCCCACTGTCCTTCTCGGGTTGAGCCGAAACCAGCCCTGGGTTCTTGAGGGCAGGGGTGTGGGGACCAATCTGGAGCCTTAAAAATATGAATCTAGGCTGGGCTGCACCTGGTGGCTCAGTCCGTTAGGCGTCCGACTTCGGCTCGGGTCACGATATCCCAATTGTGGAGGTCAAGCCCCGCGTCGGGCTCTGTGCTGACAGCTCAGAGCCCGGAGGAGCCCGCTTCGGATTCTGTGTCTCCCTCTCTCTCTGCCCCTCCCCTGCTCGTGCTCTCTTTCTCAAAAATAAATAAACATTAAAAAAAAAAAATGGGAAAGGATGTATATAATTTCCAAGATGAAGTGAAGGAGCAATTTTTTAAATTCTTTGAAAAAAATTTTTCTTAATGTTTATTTATTTTTGAGAGAATAAGAGACAGAGTGTGAGCAGAGGAGGGGCAGAGACAGAAGGAGACACAGAATCTGAAGCAGGCTCCAGGCTCTGAGCTGTCAGCACAGGGCCTGACGCGGGGTTCAAACATACAAACCACGAGTTCATGACCTGTGCCGAAGTTGGACACTTAACCAACTGAGCCATGCAGGCACCCCGATTCTTTTTTTTGTTTGTTTGTTTAATGTTTATTTTTGAGAGACAGAGACAGAGCTAGCGGGGGAAGGGCAGAGAGAGGAGACGCAGAATCTGAAGCAGGCTCCAGGCTCCGAGCTGTCAGCCCAGAGCCCGACGCGGGGCTCAAACTCATGAACTGCGAGATCATGACCTGAGCCAAAGTTGGACTCTTAACGGACTGAGCCACCCAGGTGCCCCAGAACATTTTTTTTAAAAACTAAAGGTTGTTATTGAGGGAGATGGGGTGGAAGCACTTTCTCTTTAAATAAGCCTTGCTTTATAGGTTTGACTTTGGAACCATATCATTATTGTTACTAGTGTAAAAGGAAGCACATGCAAAAGAAAAAAGCAACACCGAAAAACGGAAAGCAACGGAAAACAAACAAATGTGACTATATATCAAGACTTCTTCCGCGGGACACAGAGCACAAGCCATAAAGGGAAAACTTGAAAGACCCGCTTCATCAAAGCACCGGCTCTTCAAAAGGGGAAGAAAAAATGCTTAGCCACAGGCAGGAAGACAATATTTGCAGTACAGGTATCCAGACTGTAAAAGAACTCCAACTACTTTATTCTACTTTATTTTACTGTATTTTCTATTTTATTTTATTTTATGTTTATTTTTGAGAGAGAGAGAGAGAGAGAGAGACAGAGCGCAAGCGGGGGAGGGGCAGAGCGAGAGGGGGACACAGAATCCAAAGCAGGTCCCAGGCTCTGAACTGTCGGCACAGAGCCGGACATGGGGCTCAGACTCACAAATGGTGAGATCGTGACCCGAGATTCTTGAAACCTCCAGTTCCTGGGCCACCTGCCCAGGTGCCTGGTCTCCTTTGCCTCCACTTGGTGACAGCCCACCGTCACCTCTCCTGTGCTCCGGGGCGGGGTCGGGGGCACGTCCCGGGGCCTGTCCACACCCCTGTATGTATTGGCGTCTGAGATTTGATGTTTGCTGCATCCCCCAGCACCCGGCACGCAGAAGGTGCTCAATTAATATAGGTTGAATGTGCGAATGAACGAACGAATGAACGGACGAATGAACGAGCTGTGCGCTCTAGTCACCCAGCCCACCCCGCGTGGCTTAAAATCCTCTGGATATAGAGTCTGTGTATAGAGTTGAGGTTACACATCTCCGGATGGGGTTGGGGACAGCCTCCTTCTCTGGGAATTTTGAGGCTGGCGGTGCCCCTCACGCAGGGTTGCGATCCGGGCTGGGGCCCTCTTGAGGGTCAATCAGCGAGGCAGCTGAGGGGCAGTGCTCTCGGCTTGGGGTGGGGTGGGGGGGACATTGCGACCACCGCCACCAGGGGGCAGCACCGGGTTGCACGAGTCAGCCTGGCTTCCTCCCTCTGGATCTCCGGGGCCAGGATTTGGGGCTTGTGGGTGCCCCCGAGGCTGCTCTGGTGCCGCGGGCTCCTGTCCAGACCAGGCTGGAAGGAGAGACCAGCATGAGAGAGGGCCCGAGGCCAGCCGAGGCCACACAGAAGGCTGTGGTGGAGCTGGCATAGACCCCAGTCTCTGGCACGGATACACAGGGTCCCACAGGGGAGCCCGGAGGCCTGGCTGGGCTCCTCGGGAACCTCTCTGTGGGGATCACTTCTCCACTAGACTCAGGGCTCTCGGACAACTGGTGTTGTTTGTCTGGTTCCAAACTTTGCATCTCCAAAACGAGGCCTGCCATAGAGGAGGAAGTGGTTAAAGTGTGGGCTCTGTCACTCGCCGCTGTGTGACCCCGGGCAGGCATCTGCACCTCTCTGCAAAGTGGGTGTGATGATAACCCTTGCTGCCAAGAGAGTTCGGGAAATTTCATGAGACAGTTTTACCTTGTTGGCTGATCCTTGGTGCATGCCTACTTTCTGTTCTGTTCCATCCTGCCCCGGGGCATTTGTGCTTGCCCTTCCTGCCCCCCCCCCCCCCCCCCAGTGCTCTTCCCATGAGCTACCCCATGGCTCATCAACATCATCAAACTCTCAGTTCACAAGCCGTTCCTCACGGAAGGCTGCTGTGGACCCCTGGCAGAGCACCCAGCCACCCTCTACCGTAACCACCTGGTTCAACTTTTATTTATTTATTTTAATCAGTTACTTTTTATTTTATTTTTTATTTTTATTTAAAAAAATGTTTTTTAACGTTTATTTACTTTTGAGACAGAGAGAGAGCATGAACGGGGGAGGGTCAGAGAGAGGGAGACACAGAATCTGAAACAGGCTCCAGGCTCTGAGCTGTCAGCACGGAGCCCGACGCGGGGCTCGAACTCACGGACCGCGAGATCATGACCTGAGCCGAAGTCGGATGTTCAACCGACTGAGCCACCCAGGCGCCCCAACGTGGTTCGATTTTGACGACAGTTACCTCTGTCTGGAATTAACAGGTTCGTGTATTAGTTTACTTGATTATTGTGTTCTGCTCCTAAAATGTCAGCTCTGTGAGAGCCCAGACCTCATCAGTTTGGTTCACATGTGTCTCCCCGAGAGCCTACCACAGTGCCTGGGACACAGTAGATGCTTAATCGAGATTTGTTGCAGGAAAAATGAAGGAAGGAAAGAAACGTGTGTGAAGTCCTTAGCTCTGTGCCTGGCATATTGAAAGCTTGCAGTGAGTTAGCAATTAGTAATATGAGTAAGCAAGACAATAATACATTAAATAAGCAGAGTCATAAAAGCCAAGGTGGGAGGCGGGCCATCCTAGGAACATATGAGCCTGGAGTTTCGGCAGCTGAGGGTCCAGGGAGCCCCACCCCCTGCCTCCACTGAGGTCCTCCCCCGCTGTGTGACCCTGGGCATCTCACTCCCCCTCTCTGGGCTACGCTATCTTCTTGAGCAATAAGGCTTTGCAGCTGGGGCTGCTTAAAGGAAAAAGGCAATGGGACTCCCCCCATCTGCTTCCTGCCCAGCCTCTCTTCCCAGAAGGGCTCGGAGGTGATGAGGTGACAAGAAAGGAATCTGGAGGAATGAGTTCTAAGTGTCATTCTTGTGCAAGTGTGGGGTGGGGCTTTCCCTGGAGCTCCCCCCGACTCCATCTGTTGGGTGGTGGGGAGCCTGCAGCCCTGGGCGGGGACTTGCTGGGTCAAACTGGGGCACCCCCTAACCTCTCTGGGCTGACTTTCCAGCTGTGCCACTTCCCTGCCGCCTCTTCCGCCCAGGCTGTGGTGAGCTGGGGGCTGGAAGAGTGTGAGGTGGGGTGCACCCCAAGCCCCGTTCCCTACTTGGGCGAGGAAAGGAAAGCGGCAGGAGGGGGGTGGTTCTTGCGCCCTGGGCACCCAGGAAGGTCCTCTCACTGATCAGTGGGGACCCAGATGAGGGAGTGACACGGTTACTTCTTCCCTGGTGGCTGCCACCCATCCCCTGTCCTCAGAACTCTGGGACAGAGCCCCCCCCGCCCCCAAACTGAGGCCTGCCCGGAGGAGGAGAGGGGGACTTTCTAGACGGAGAAGAGCCCTGGGAGCTGTGGTTCCGCACCCTTCCATCCGTGCGGACTTGTGTTGGGGTGGTGGGGGGTGCTGGCGTAGCTGTGCTGTGGGTCTTGTGTGGTCAGGGGGTGTGCTCATCGGCACAGGGTGTGTGTGGTGCAGGCTTGCACGTGGACGTCTCTGTGTGTGCGCGTCCCTGCCTCTCAGGTGGGCTGTGTGTGTGGGACTTGTCATGTCTGGGTGTCTGTGTGTGTCTAGGTGGGAGGGGTGCGCGGCCTGGGTATCCGGGTGTGTGGGGTGTTCGCACAGGTGGCTCCCGGGTCTGTCTTTTCCTCCTTCAGCCCGCGGGCTTGGCCAGCCTACTTGGACCTCGTGCTTCCAGCCTCAAGAGCTGCCTGAGGGGCTCAGTCCCTTCCCTGGGCTCCCCACCCAACCCCGTCTCCACTCTAGGCTCTCCTGGTGCCATTTTACAGAAGGGGAAATCGAGTTATCTGTCAGGCCCTTCATCCTGGACACATCTTGTTCCCTCCCATCACATGGCAGCTGCCCCTGTTCCTTCAACGTGTTTATTGAGCACCTACTATGAGTCAGACATAAAAACCATGGGACGCAGATAAGGTACCTGCCCTGGGAAGCTCACATTTTAGCGGGTACCACACTTGGTTCAGGGTGGGCAGAGGTGGGCACCTCTTCTGAGGTATAATGACTAGAAAGAGGCAGCATGGGAAGATGTGGGGTAAGACCGTTCCCAGCTGAGGGAACAGCATGTGCAAAGGCCCTGGGGGGCCCATTAGGGCCGCAGTGGAGTGAGCAGAGCTTGGGCAGGGAGTGCTGAGATCCAACAATAATCATAATAATTCTCTGGGGGCGCCGGGGTGGCTCCGTCGGTTGAGCGTACGACTCTTGATTCCGGCTCAGGTCATGACCTCGTGGCTCATGAGACTGAGCCCCACGTTGGGCTCTGCGCTGACAGCTCGGAGCCTGTTTGGGATTCTCTCTCCTCCTCTCTCTCTGCTCCTCCCCCACTCGTGTGCACTCTCTCACTCTCTCTCAAATAAACAAACATTTAGGCACCCCTGGGTAGCTCAGTTGGTTAAGCATCTTGATTTCGGCTCAGGCGATTATCTCCCGGTTTGTGAGTCTGAGCCTCACATCGGGCTCTGTGCTGACAGTGCTTGGGATTCTCTCTCTCTCTCTCTCTCTCTCTCTCTCTCTCCGCCCCTCCCCCATTCGCTATCACTCTCTCAAAATAAACATTTAAAAACAAACAAACATTAAAAAAATAATTCTCACAACGTGCCTAAGCATTCACGCACTCTCTCACTTTAACACGGCAACCTTGTCGAGAGACGTGCTGACATTGTCCCCATTTTACAGATGAAAAAACCGAGGTGCCAAGAGAGGGGACCTGCTGAGGGTTAAAGCATGTGGAGACACCCAATCCTTAGGGCCTCCAGACCTGCTGTGTCCACCCCAGACGTATCCCCTGCCGTCGTCTTTTCCATGACACATGTGCCTCCAACTTGGTGATGCTCCTTACTGGAGTTTTCTTATGTTAAGTCAATCTGAAGTGCTACAGCACATGAGTCTGGGTTTGGTTAAAAGAGCAACAGGGCGTTACTGAAGGGTTTTGAGCAGGGGCAGGACGACCTGGTGACAGAGACTCTCTCCCTGACCAGACTTCAGCTGGGCTCCTCTGAGCCTTCGGCTCGCCTGGGCACAAGCTGGAGCTTCCCACCAGTTTTGGCAAGAATCCTGACAGGTTGGTTTAGCCAGAATTCCCTGCCCTCCAGGTCTGACCAAATTCCTCATCCCCTGCCTCCTCCCAGGGGATGTGTGACCGCCCTGCCCACAAGAATCCTGCCAGGCTAGCTTAGCCAGACACCCCCCCCCCCCCCCCCCCCCCCCGCTATTTCCTCCTAGTAGTCTCGCACTCCCGGACCCTGCTCTGTGGCTACATATCTTCTCCTCCCTGTATGTGGACGTGAGCCCCATCTCTCTCCCTGAATGCAAACCCCACTGCAGGGGCCCCTGCCCCTATCGCGACAGTGCTGAACAAAGTCCGTCTTACCATTTCAGCAAGGGTCAGAAATAATTTTTTTTTTTTTTAGCAACAGTCAGATTTATACTTTTGAAAGCTCACTCTGGCTGCTGCACAGAAAACAAGCGAGGTCACGGATATTAGGGGAGGCATGAGGCAGGGGAGGAGGCCACTGCTTCTGGTGAGACAGTAGAGGTCCAAGTCATGGTGGGAAGGAATGGGAGGCAGATGGGTGGACAGTTATACTTCGGGGGGAGGAGTCTCCCTCTCATCCCTGCTTTTAGACCTTACCAGGCTGCTGTCACTCTTAAAGTGAAGCTCTGTCATTGAGACCCATCCACTTAGCCCCCTCTGGCTCTGGCCATGTCACTTCCGTCCACGTCGCTTCTCGTGTCCTAGCCCCACCACACTCCTGTCTCAGGGCCTTTGCACGTGTGCTAACCTTTCTCAGGAATGTCCTTTCCTTTGTCTATTCAATTCCTGGTCTTCCAGAAGACCCCAGGTCAACCAGCACTTTCCAGAGAAGACTCTCCTGGCTTCTCCAGCATGATGGCTGTCCCTGCTATGGATACAGCGGGACTTTATACCATTGTGATTACTGGTTTAACATCTGCTTCCCCTAACTAGACTGTAACCCTCTGGGGGACAGGGGGTGGCAGGACAGGACCAACGTGAGTTTTGTTTAGTCTAGGGCTTAGAACAGAGCTCATGTGCAATAACTATTTGTCACATGGCTGGACGGATGATTGGTCTTTATTGGGTGGAAAAGTTAGGCCAGATCTTCTCATCTGCTGCTGGCTCAAGTCTGGCCACTAGGCCGGTGCCATGAGATGGGGCCATGATAGTGGGCTGATGTCTCTGGTTGCAGGAGGCTCAAGCCGTGGCAGGTTGGGAGAAAGAATTTCTCCACGGACCCGTCTTCTCTGATAGGGCCAAGGGCAGGGCACTCACTGAGCCAGGGGTGCTTATCCAGCCCACCACCTGACACCCTACCTTATCAACCTGCCTGCCATCCCTCTGGAGGAGGCACCTCCTCCAGGGCGGGAACCGGGTGGGCGCTTTTCACTCTGGATACTCAGCACCGCAAAGGGAGGCCTGGCACCGATGATACCCCAGTGAATGACTGCAGACGGGAACTGCACCAAAGTCAGGTGTGGGATTCTCAGAGGCTGGGGTGCCCGGGGGACTCAGTTGGTTAAGCGCCCAATGCTTGCTTTTGCTTGAGTTCGAGCCCCGGATCAGGCTCTGCACCGACAGTGCTGAGCCTGCTTGGGATTCTCTCTCTCTCTCTCTCTCTCTCTCTCTCTCTCTCTCTCTCTCTCTGCCCCTCCCCCAATGGTGTTGTTTCTCTCTCAAAATAAATAAGCTTAAAAAAAAATAAAAATTAAAAAAATTCTGTGGTTAGTTGAGGAGGAAAAGGCTGTTCCTGATGCCATAACAAAACACCAGACTGGGTGGCATAAGCAACAGAAAGTGACTTCTCACGTTTTTGGAACCTGGGAAGTCCAAGTTCAGAATGCCCGAGATTTGGTTCCTGGTGGAGGACCCTCTTCCTGGCTTGGGGACAGCGGTATTCTTGCTGTGTCCTCAGTGGTGTCTTTGCACGTGGGGAGGGGAAAAGAGGGAGAGATTGAGAGGCAAGCAGAGCTGGTGGGCTCCAGCAGGGACCCACGTGCCACTTCCAGCCCTGGGACTATAGGCCCAGGACAGTTAAGGGGTTCCCTCCCTGCCCCTCCACCAACCTGAGCCACGGTCCAGGGCTGGGCTGGCTTTTAGGGGCTTCTCTTGCAGAGACTTGCAGTGGCCAGGCAAGGGACGGGGTGTGCTCACCTATCTCCATGCCTCAGTTTCCTCTCCTGTAAAAGGAGAGTATTGTCAATTTTCTGCAGACACAGAGGACTCAAGGAGGGAAGGCAAATTAAGAACAAAACAAGAGAACAAATGAACAGTTTCCCCTTTTTTTTTTCCCCCTTTCTTTTCCTCCCTTCCGTTCTACCTCTCTTTTTATTCGTTCTCATCGTTCCTGGAGCTCTTTTTCTCCGTTGAAACGGAGGCGCCGCGGGCCTTGCGGATTCTGGAGCAGAGGTCAGCTGGGCCCGGACCTGCCGCGGGTTGTTAGGGGGGGGACCTGAACGGGACCTCCACTTTTCAGGGGAATGTTCCGACCGTAGGTGCAGCACGGGCGGGCATCCTCCCGGCTCCCCTGCGGGACGAGGGGCCGCGGTCCCCTCCCCGAGCCCGGCGACCCGCGCTCCCGCCAGTCCGGCGCGCGGACACAAAGGTCCCGTCGGGGCTGGCCCCGCGCGCCCCGCCCCCTGGCCGTCCGGCGCCCCGGCTCCCATTGGCTGGGAGCTTGTGGAGGCGGAGCCTCGGCGGGCCAGCCCCGCGGAACACGCCCCCTCCCCAGCGAGCCTCTTGCAGTCGGAGCCGAGCAGCTGGCGGAGCGGAGCGGGTCGCAGGTAGGGAGCTCTTCCGGGCCCCCCAGAAGGGGTGTGGCGGGGTGCCCACCGCGGGGCCCCAGGAGCCGCCGGGACGGGACCTCGGCCTCCTTGCGGCCGCGGCCCGCATTCAGGCCCCTCGTGCAGGGTCTTCCAGGCCGCCGGCAGGGGGCTCCGGGCTGGGTCTCTGGGCCCCCAGGAAATGCCCGGCCGCCGCGGCCTGTTTGGGGAAAGCAGGTTACTCACGCCCGGGAAGGGGCGGGTGTGGCAGCAGCGGGAGGGATTGGGGGCTGACGTCGGGCAGCGCTCGCGGCGTGCAGTGAAAGCCTCCCCCTCCCTTTCTCCTGTGGGCCGGAGCGTGGGTGGGGGACCCGCGGACCGGAGCGGGGCGCCGCACGGGGAGGGGGCGCCGACTCCCAGCCGGGCGGGGCGGGGCGGGGAGGGCGGGGGGGGGACCCCAGCCCTCCAGGCGGGGGCGGTGGGGGGGGAGCCGCCCTGGCGCCGTGCGATTGGCAGCATCTAGGGGAGGAGGAGCCGCCGGCCGCTCGCGGAGCGTTTGCGCCCGGATGGGGGGCCTCTGGGCGGAGCAGAAGAACTTCACCCGCGCCCGCAGGCTCCCTGCCCGCAGGCCCCGCCGGCCGCCCGTTTGCAGGCCGGAAATACAACGTCGTGTTTTGATTTTTTAAAAGGAAGCCCCCGGTCCCCACGTCTTCTCTGGGGTTGGGAGTGGATGTGTGTGTGGAGTGGGCGGATCGGGGATCAGCCGGTTCCACGCAGGGCCTCGGTTCCCACTGGTGGAGCTGTCTCCAGCTAGGAGGCCTCCCGGAGCCACAGTCTCCCCACCTGTAGACCGGTGGTATAACTTCTGCCTCTCATAACGGGGTGCGAGAGAGTAGAAGGAGGAGGCTAACCCAGTCCCGGGAGAAATGTCGGCTACCGTCGTATTTTTTACTTGCTTTTGTGATATTTCTCTGTCCCTGTCTCCATTCTTGCTCCTCCTGCCCTTTCGTCACTCGGAAGCCATAGGGAACTTGTAAAAACCATCGGTTCAAATCACCCCCCTGGCTTGAAATCACGGGCTCATGGCCCTAATTGTCTAAGTCCCAAACTTGTCCACAGGACTTTCTGGGACCCACCACCGCGACCTTCCTCCCCCAGGGCCTTTGCCCCTGCAAGTTCCCCTGCCAGGAATGAGCTCCCCGCCCCATTATCTTGAAGTGATCATTTTAAGACTCAACGCAGAGCCGCCCCCCCCCCCCCCCCCGCCCGCCCTCCGGCGGTTTTCGGCCAGGGCCCTCCCCATCTGCACTCGATCCCCGGGCGGCGGCCTTGGTGACCGCGGGCTCTCAGTGCTCGCCTGTCTGCTCTCCCGCCCCCACCTCCCCCAAGTGGCGCCGGAGCCCCTCTGAAAAGAGCAGCTTTAAATCCAAATGACAGCCCTGCCTTAGTTTAAAGCTGAGTTCTCTCTTCTGCTTATTATGGATCTTTGATAAGAAATACAATTGCTGAGAAGTCCGTTTTGCTTGCTGTTTGCTACGAGCATTGTGAACCCTTTCCTGAATGTAACCCGCTATGTAATAGAGGAAGTTGTGAAACTTCCTAAAGGTAGTCTGGTATGTAATAGAATAAGTGATTGTACATGAACTAACCGGCATTTCTCGCTTCTGTAAACCTGCTTGCTTAACATCTTTTCCCCTTCCCCTTGGTTCCTCAGGTACTTGAGAAAGGGGAGAAATGAGAGACCTGGGCAAACTGTTTGCCTAGTCATCCTGGTCCGCTTGCTTAACCAGCTTGTTCCGCTTCTGTACAACTGCTTGGTGTAACCGCGAAGAATCCCTAACTTCCCCATAACTTGTTTGTACCTGTCTATAAAAAGGCTGTAAAAACCTCACTCGGGGCCTCTTAGCGTCACCGGCAACGAGTGAGCAGAGGTCCAGGTTCGAACCTGCAGTAAACGACCCTTGCCGCTTGGCTTTGACTTAGGGCTCTGGTGGTCTTTTGTGCGAGGTTTCGGAACTTCGGGCATTACATTTGGAGGTCCCACCGAGATCTCCCCCGAGCCCACCAGACTTCTGGTCAACGGGTCGTATCTGATTCCGATCGGTAAGTAAGCCGGCTCTAATGTTCTTCCTTTTCTCTCTGATCTGTGTTTCTTCTCTGGAGAACCGGTTCTGTCTGGAAGCTGGTGTGACCCTGGCGGACGCGCTATAGGGCACCCGGCCGGGGTCAGTTGGAGACGTCCACTACATCTGGGGGCCTTCTTGGCCCATCTGGGGGCCTTCTTGGTCCATCGGGGAACCTTCTTGGTCCATCAGGGACCTTCTTGGTCCATCGGGGGGCCTTTTTGGCCCATCAGGATTCTTTTCTGTGGGCTGCTTACGCCCAACGCGCCTGCGAACTAAATACTTTCATTTTCTCTATGAACTTCCTGAGTGCTAAGAAATATCTCTAGGCGTCTGAAAGAAAAACCATCTAGGCATGCCAATTGTTACCCGTATTCTGATGTGATGTGTGTCTGTGTGTCTGTCTGTTAAATTGACTGGAATGATTGTTGGGAGTCAGGGGCACGCTCCTGACTTACCCTATGTGTAGTCCCATGGCGTAAGCTACGGGATTCGAGTGGGCTCTAACCCGATTTCCACGGTGATCCTCATATGGCTTAAGGCGGTCAAAATCTTTTTGATCCAAGCAGGGGGTTTATACCTGCCCGCCTATGCTAAGAGGCACCTAAGTTCCCGCGAGGGACGCGGACGGGCGAGTACGCGAGTGCTTCTATGTCAGTCTAAATGTATTGTCACCCCTAGGCCCTTGTAATAACCACCATCCTAGCCATAACCCTTTCTGTTGGGCTGGCCGAGACGGCACCAGAAAGTTGGAACCACTGTCAGAGATTCTTGTTGGCTCTTGTTTTTCTCTCGTGCGTCGGATGCTTTATCGGAATTAAGTGTTTTCTCGCCTAATCAGAATTAATTATCCCATCCTTTGTTTCTCTCCTTTCCTTTTTCCTCAGAAGCATAACATGGGCCAAACGCAGAGCACCCCTCTCTCCCTCCTTCTCGCCAACTTCAGGGACGTGAAAGCTAGAGGACACAACTTAAGCCTAGACATTTGCAAGGGAAAGTTGATCACCTACTGCCGCTCTGAATGGCCTACCTTTGGGGTCGATTGGCCTACAGAGGGAACCTTCTGCCTCCCTGTAGTCCTTAAAGTAAAATCAAAAATTTTCCTACCAGGGAAAGAAGGTCACTCGGATCAGATTCCCTATATTCTGGTGTGGCAAGATTTAGTGGAAAATCCACTTAACAGCAGGGTCATGCCAAATCCTAGCGGCTAAACCTATCAACCCTCCCAAGCCGCTAACTCCAAATGCACCCCCTGTTCTCCCCGACAGCCAAGATTTACTTTCCCTTGACCAGATTCCTCCTCTTATTCCGCAAGCCGCCCCTATCCCTGCTCCCGACCCCATTTCCCCTGCGCCGGCAGAGCCTCCCATAGCCCAGCCGATAGAAGAACTAGAAAATAGGGAGGCTCAACCCGCGCCCATGTCTAATGGGGGCGCAATCCAAGGGCCGGCTGGGCGTACCCGTGGCCGGGCCCCACGTGAGCCAGGATTCCGCCTCCCTGACTCCACCATAGCTTTACCCTTACGGGAAATAGGGCCTCCCGATGATACGGGGAACCCCCGACTTCAATACTGGCCCTTCTCTACCAGTGACCTATATAACTGGAAAACCCAGAATGCCCGATTTTCTGACAACCCTAAAGATTTAATAAGTCTCTTAACGTTATGTTTACCCACCAACCCACCTGGGATGATTGTCAGCAGCTCCTCCAAATCCTGTTCACCACCGAGGAGCGAGAAAGAATTCAATCTTGCTTGGAAGCAAGAAAGCTGGTTCCTGGAGATGACGGCCAACCCACTGCTAACCTTGATCTCATTAATGCAGCTTTTCCCTTGACCCGACCCCCACAGGATGGCTGGGACTACAACACGGCAGAAGGTAGGGGACGGCTACGCATTCATCGCCAGACTCTAATGGCGGGTCTCCGGGCTGCTGCACGCAAGCCCACTAATTTGGCAAAAGTGTATTCAGTAATACAAGGTAAGACAGAGAGCCCTGCCGCTTATTTAGAAAGATTAATGGAAACCTTCAGACAGTATACCCCCATAAACCCCGAGGCCCCCGAAAATCAAGCTGCTGTTGTAATGGCCTTTGTAAATCAGGCAGCCACTGATATTAAAAAGAAACTCCAGAAGCTAGAGGACCTGGAGGGAAAACAGATTCAGGACTTACTCCGCATTGCCCAGCGTGTCTATAATAATAGAGAGACTCCAGAGGACAGGCAACTTAAAGCTACCGAAAAAATGACCAAAGTCCTGGCTGCTGTTGTCCAAAAGCCCCTGGATAAAGACCAATGTGCCTATTGCAAAGAAAAAGGCCATTGGGCCCGAGAATGCCCTAAAAAGAAAAAAGCCACGTCATAATCAAAAACCGTGGCAGCCAAAAACCACACCCGCCCTCTTCACTCAAGATGCAGAATAGGGGGGACGGAGTTCGGATCCCCTCCCCGAACCTAGGGTAACACTACAAGTGGAGGGGAACCCGGTTCAATTCCTAGTCGACACAGGGGCACAACATTTGGTCTTGATCAGACCCCATGGAAAAATTTCTGAAAAATCTTCCTGGGTCCAAGGGGCTACCGGAATAAAAAAATATCCCTGGACCACCCAGAGGACTGTGGACCTAGGAAATGGAAAGGTCACCCATTCCTTCCTAGTCATCCCCGACAGCCCCTGCCCCTTATTAGGAAGAGACTTGCTCACTAAAATGGGGGCCCAGATTCATTTTACGCCAGGGGGCCCCCAAGTGACTGGCCCTCACAACCAACCCATGACCATACTTACTCTAAGATTAGAAGATGAATATCGACTCCATCAGGGGCCACCCTCGCAAAGTCAAAACATAGAGCCCTGGCTCCGGCAGTTTCCAGAAGCATGGGCTGAAACCGGGGGTATGGGGTTGGCTAAACATCGCCCGGCTCTATTCACAGAGCTGAAACCGGGGGCAGATCCAGTTCGGGTCCGACAGTACCCGCTGTCAGTGGAGGCCAGAAATGGCATCACGCCACATATCCGTCGCCTCCTAGACTTGGGCATCTTGCGTCCCTGCCATTCAGCCTGGGACACCCCCCTGCTGCCTGTACGAAAACCTAACGGTGTGGACTACCGTCCGGTACAAGATCTGAGAGAAGTTAACCGCCGAGTCATGGACATACACCCAACAGTACCCAACCCCTATACCCTCCTAAGTGCCCTCAGCCCAGAAAGACAATGGTATACTGTCCTTGATTTGAAAGGTGCTTTTTTCAGCCTGCCTCTGGCCCCCAAAAGCCAAGAGCTCTTCGCCTTCGAGTGGTCCGACCCCGAGAGGGGCATAAATGGGCAACTCACCTGGACCCGGCTCCCCCAAGGATTTAAAAACTCACCCACCTTGTTCGATGAGGCACTTCACGAGGATCTGGGCGAGTACCGGAATCAAAACCCCGAAGTGACTGTCTTGCAGTACGTCGACGATCTTTTAATCGCCGCTGAGACTGCCGAAGCTTGCTTGCAAGGCACCAGGAACCTCCTCCGGACACTCGGTGCCCTGGGATACCGGGCTTCAGCAAAGAAAGCCCAAATTTGCAGATCCGAGGTAACCTACTTGGGGTATCTGTTAAGAGAAGGCCAACGATGGCTCACTGATGCACGGAAGGAAACCGTCCTCCGCATCTCCCGACCCACAATGCAAAGGCAGGTGAGAGAATTTCTGGGATCGGCCGGGTTCTGCCGCTTGTGGATACCTCGGTTCGCCGAGATGGCTAAGCCTCTTTACCTGGTCACCCGAGAACAGGCGCCCTTTGAGTGGACAGAGGAAACTGAGCAGGCTTTCCAGCAAATTAAACTCGCCCTGTTGTCGGCACCAGCCTTAGGGCTCCCCGATGTCTCCAAACCCTTTCATCTCTTCGTAGATGAAAATAAGGGGGTAGCCAAAGCAGTGCTGATGCAACTCCTTGGTCCATGGCCCAGGCCCGTTGCCTATCTTTCAAAAAGACTAGACCCAGTAGCGGCTGGCTGGCCCCCTTGCCTCCGTATGATCGCTGCTACAGCTCTAATGGTAAAGGATGCTGATAAGTTAACTATGGGACAAGAGTTACATGTTACAACCCCTCATGCCATCGAGCGAGTCCTCAAACAACCTCCTGACCGATGGATAAGTAACGCCTGACTGGTTCACTACCAGGGACTATTACTAAATCCCCTCAGAATCATTTATGCTCCCCCCCGAACACTAAACCCTGCCTCCCTGTTACCAGACCTGGACTTAGACACCCCCCTCCATGACTGCGCTGAGATATTGGCACAGGTTCATGGAGTTCGGGAAGATTTACAGGATGACCCTCTACCAGACGCCGAGGTTACCTGGTGCACTGACGGCAGCAGCTTTGTACATCAGGGTCAAAGGTACGCGGGGGCAGCAGTCACAACTGAAACTGAGACTGTTTGGGCAGAGCCTTTGCCAGCTGGCACCTCTGCCCAGCGGGCTGAACTTGTGGCCTTAACCAAGGCACTGACTTTGGGAAAAGACAAGAGACTAAACGTGTATACCGATAGCAGATATGCTTTTGCTACGGCCCACATACATGGAGCTATATACAGAGAGAGGGGACTGTTAACTGCAGAGGGGAAAACTATCAAAAACAAAGAAGAAATGTTGGCTCTTTTAAAGGCACTCTGGCTGCCTAAACGACTAGCCATCATACATTGCCCAGGCCACCAAAAACCGATCACACCGGTGGCCAGAGGAAATACTTTGGCTGGCCAGGTGGCCCGAGAGGCGGCCTTACAGGTGGACTGTGCTTTAATGACCACCCTACCAGACCCCGGTTCAGCTAGTTTACCAGAAAATCCCGCCTACACTAAAGAAGACCTAAACTGGATCCAAAAATTGCCTTTGACTCAGTGCCTTAACGGATGGTGGAGAGCAGCAGACTGTAGCATAATCCTCCCAGAAGAAATGGGAAATAAAGTCTTATCCAAGATGCACCGAGCCACTCATATGGGCACAAGAAAAATGCAAGACTTAATGAGACATGCTAGGATCACCATTAAAGACTCCAGGACAAAAATTGAACAGATAGTTGCTAGCTGTAAAGCTTGCCAACTAACTAACGCTACCAACCACGGGAAAAACCCTGGCTCCAGGACCCGCGGAACCAGGCCGGGAGCCTATTGGGAAGTAGACTTCACCGAGGTAAAGCCTGGAAAATATGGATATAAATATTTGTTAGTGTTTATAGATACCTTTTCAGGATGGACAGAGGCCTTCCCCACCAAGCATGAGACTGCGCAGGTAGTAGCAAAGAAAATGTTAGAAGACATCATGCCCAGGTACGGATTCCCTACCCTAATAGGATCAGACAACGGACCAGCATTCATTTCAAAGGTAATACAAGGGATAGCGCAGTTTATTGGGGCTGATTGGAAACTACATTGTGCATATAGACCCCAAAGCTCAGGACAGGTAGAAAGAATAAATAGAACGCTAAAAGAGACCTTAACTAAATTGACCATGGAGACTGGCGCTAACTGGGTAGTCTTACTCCCCTACGCTCTGTTCAGGGTGCGAAACTCCCCCTACGAACTGGGATTAACCCCCTTTGAAATCATGTATGGAGTACCCCCTCCTATAATTCCCAACCTACAGTCTAATGTGTTAACTGAATTTGATGATCATAAACTTCTTATTTCCCTGAGGGAACTCCAGCGCACCCACCAGGAAGTTTGGCCCAGACTGAGAGCCATTTATGAGACCGGGCCCCCTCCTGAGCCGCATCACTACCGACCCGGAGACCGGGTATACGTGCGGAGACATAAGCAAGAGACCCTCCAACCACGGTGGGAGGGACCCTACATTGTGATCCTCACTACACCCACCGCTCTCAAGGTCAACGGGATCGCCACCGGGATCCATTACACCCACGCCCGACCAGCTGATCCATTTGCGGTTCGAGAAGACTTCGTGCCAGAAGCCAACACCGCCTGGACGGTTGACCAGAGTAAGACCCATCCTTTAAAATTGACTCTGCGTCAAAAACCTGACCCCAAAAACCGGCGAAGACCAGAGGCCCAGGTGTCCCATACCAAGACAGTTGCAGCAACTCAGGACCCACAATGATCGAAGGAACACTCACTAGCGTGCTCCTGCTCACCTCCTACGGACTGATAAGTATGGCGGACAACCCTCACACACCCTATACTTTAACTTGGGAGGTTTCTAATTGGGAAACCCATGAAGTCTATAATACTACCACAAAGACAGATGTTCCCTTAAATACCTGGTGGCCTGATCTCTATTTTAATTTAGAACAGATGGCTAAGTCAGTCGGACTAGACCACGGAAGGGGAAAGGAAACAAGAAATTTCTTAAGCGAAACAGGGTTTTATGCATGCCCTGGGTTTGGACAGAATGCTCGCACCACATGTGGGGGAGTTCTCAACTACTACTGTAGGTCCTGGAGTTGTGTCACCGCCAATGACGGTAAATCAAAATGGACGGTAACACCTCTTTACATCGACATGTCATTTGTCAGGCCCTGTGACATAGGTTTTTCCGGCCGAGGATATTACTCAGAACATTGTAACCTTGTTCGTATCAAATTTCTAGAAGATGGAAAAAAAGAAACTAGATGGACCACTGGGCTTAGTTGGGGAATCTATTTGTATCGGGGACCACCCTACTATGCAACTGTTGTTCAGATAAAACTAAAGGTAGAACCCAAGGTTCCACCAACCCTAGTAGGGCCAAACCAATCAGTAGGGCCCACAAGTAAGCCTAATACTACCCCGCGGTCCACAAATAAGGGTACTAATTCTCCGGCCACTCAGGTGGTCACTGTAACCAGGACTACTCCAAACAAACCCCCAAAAATCCAAACCCCATTCAAAGATGACCCCTGGGGCGCCTGGGTGGCGTAGTCGGTTAAGCGTCCGACTTCAGCCAGGTCACGATCTCGCGGTCCGTGAGTTCGAGCCCCGCATCAGGCTCTGGGCTGATGGCTCAGAGCCTGGAGCCTGTTTCCGATTCTGTGTCTCCCTCTCTCTCTGCCCCTCCCCCGTTCATGGTCTGTCTCTCTCTGTCCCAAAAATAAATAAACATTGAAAAAAAAAAAAAGAAAAAAAAATTAAAAAAAAGAAAAAAAAAAAAGATGACCCCTTATGGGTAATGATAAATAACACCTATCAGGCCTTAAATCATACTAAACCCAATAAAACAGAAGCTTGTTGGTTGTGCTATTCCACAAAACCTCCCTTTTACGAGTCATTAGCAATAGTAGGAGATTATAGCACTGCAAACAACTCAGACACTTGCAATTGGGGACAGAGAAGACCTGGCCTCACGTTACCGGCGCTTATGGGAAATGGGACATGTGTAGGAACAGGGCCAACAAAATATAGCCACTTATGCATAAATAACAGGAATATATTCAATACTTCAGAAAACTGGATTATTCCACCAAATAACTCATGGTGGCTTTGTTCTCATGCGGGATTAACCCCCTGCCTCTATAAGGATATGTTCAATCAGTCAGAATTCTGTGTAATGGTAATTGTGTTCCCAAAAATCACATACCACACAGCTGAGTATATAGACCAGATGTGGATAGCACCAAAAAGAGTAACTAAGAGAGCACTCATTACTGCAGGGGCTCTAACTCTAGCCACCATATTCGGACTCGGGGCCATCGGAACAGGGACGGGGATCTCGGCCTTAACTATACAAAACAAGGGATTTAGTATACTTAGAGAAGCGGTTGACAAAGATATAGAAAGAATAGAAACTGCCATCACTTCGCTTAAAAAGTCCCTAACCTCCCACTCGGAAGTAGTTTTACAAAACAGGAGAGGATTAGATCTGCTGTTCCTACAGCAAGGTGGTCTCTGTGCAGCACTAGGAGAAGAATGTTGTTTCTATGCTGACCACACAGGAATAGTAAGAGATTCTATGGCCAAGGTCCGAGAAGGGCTAAATAAACGAAAAAAAGGAAAGAGAACAGGAGGCAGGATGGTTTGAATCCTGGTTCAGTGAGTCCCCATGGTTAACTACCCTGCTCTCCTCTTTAATCGGGCCTCTGGCCATCCTACTTCTCGCTCTCACATTAGGCCCCTGCATCATAAACAAAATTATTAATTTTGTCCAAGACAGGTTCAATGGTATACAATTAATGGTCTTACGAACTCAGTACCAACCGCTCGAGACATTACAAATAGAAAACTGAAGATCCAAGATTGGCTCTTTAGGCACAAGAAAAAGGGGGGAATGAAAAGAGCAGCTTTAAATCCAAATGACAGCCCTGCCTTAGTTTAAAGCTGAGTTCTCTCTTCTGCTTATTATGGATCTTTGATAAGAAATACAATTGCTGAGAAGTCCGTTTTGCTTGCTGTTTGCTACGAGCATTGTGAACCCTTTCCTGAATGTAACCCGCTATGTAATAGAGGAAGTTGTGAAACTTCCTAAAGGTAGTCTGGTATGTAATAGAATAAGTGATTGTACATGAACCAACCGGCATTTCTCGCTTCTGTAAACCTGCTTGCTTAACATCTTTTCCCCTTCCCCTTGGTTCCTCAGGTACTTGAGAAAGGGGAGAAATGAGAGACCTGGGCAAACTGTTTGCCTAGTCATCCTGGTCCGCTTGCTTAACCAGCTTGTTCCGCTTCTGTACAACTGCTTGGTGTAACCGCGAAGAATCCCTAACTTCCCCATAACTTGTTTGTACCTGTCTATAAAAAGGCTGTAAAAACCTCACTCGGGGCCTCTTAGCGTCACCGGCAACGAGTGAGCAGAGGTCCAGGTTCGAACCTGCAGTAAACGACCCTTGCCGCTTGGCTTTGACTTAGGGCTCTGGTGGTCTTTTGTGCGAGGTTTCGGAACTTCGGGCATTACACCTCCAGGGCAAGAACTGGGTCCTGTAGCGTCGTGGAGCTGAGCCAGACCCAGCGGGGCCCTGGGGGCCCTGGGGCACGGCTGAGGGTGCCTTCTCCTGGCAGGCCGACGGTCTTCCTTTGTCCCGTGGAGTGGCAGAGTCAGGGCTTTTCGTTTGTGTGCCATCAGCAGGGACTGGAATGGGAGGGATTATTCTAGGTCGCCCCATGCCTGACAGTTTCACCATTAGCGACTCAACTATTGTTGGCTGAGCCTTTTGTAGCTGGCACCGTCTGCGCCACGTTCGCGGGCCTGGGGTGCTGCATTACTCTTCCGTTTGACACATAAAGAAACTGAGGCATGGAGCGGTGAGGTCTCTCGCCAGGGGTCACATAGGGGAGCAAAGAGTAGAGTCAGGCCGAGACTCGGGTCAGCAGCCTTAGCCGCTGGGTGGTGGGGTAGAGGCAAGGATGCCGTGTGGGAATACGTGACCTGGGGGTGATGGGGTTCTGGTTACGAGCTGGGGCGGGCCCGGGGGTGGGGGCGGGGCGCGGTGCTGGGGGACCTTCTCGGGGGTGGGGGGTGCTGGTTCTGCCGAGGCCGTCGTCGGGGTGCTCCTGGGTGGGGCGGGCAATGCTCGAGGGGCCGCAGGTCCTTCGGGTTTCCGGCCTCTTCCCGGAACTCTGGGGCCCCGGCGGGGGCAGTGCGGGAGAGCAGTTCCTGGAGGGGCACGGCCTGGAGGGGACTCCGGGGCGGCGTCTCTCCGTGGGCGGGCGGGCGGGCGGCACCCCGCCTTGTTTGTGTTTGTCTTTGCAGCCAGCTCTTTTGGCCCCGGGCGCTGGCTGGCGCTCCAGCAGAGGCCATCCCTGCCCCCCCCCCCCCCCCCCGGCCGCACTCCCCCCCCCCCACAGCTCTCCTTGCCTCCCCCGCCCCTCCCTTGCATCCCCTCCATCCTCTCCCTCCCCTGCGGGAGCTCGCTCTCTCCCGAACAATGGAAGGGCATGTGGCGGAGGCCAGCCTCAGGCCCCCTCCTGGGGCCTCTCTTGCTTCCTGGGACCCTTCTGTCGGGCCTCAGCCGAGCTGACCTGCCCCTCAGTTCCCCCACGTTGGGGCCCAGCCGGACTGGAGCTCGGGAGGGGAGTCCCCGAGTCTCAGCCTCAGTTTAGAAAGGAAGAACCTGGGCTGACAAAGGAGTAACTGGCTGACTCATCTAGAACCTCACCCCTCTCCGCCCCCAGTTTCCCTTTCACCCACCTGGTTCCAGCCTTGGCCCTGCCACCCACTGGCTGTGAGGGTGGGCAGGTCGTCATCCCGCCCAACTCTGGGGTTTCTGTGCCTTCTGTGGACCAGTGGCACCTGGCTCACCGGGAGCACTTTTGAATTCCAGAGTCTCGGGGCCCCATCCTCGACCTTCAGAATCAGATTCTGCATTTTGTCCCCTTCCCCAGAGACTTGTGGGGACACTAAAGTGTGAGCACCTCTCTGTGCCTTAGTTTCCCCACCTGTAAAATGGGGATGATAAAAGCACCTCCCCCTGTTGTGCGGGACGTGGGGACGCATCTCGCTCCGTCTGGCCCCGGTGCCCTGCCCCCTTCCTTTTGTGTGGACTAGTTCGGAGCCCTCCCCACGCGGCAGCAGTGGCCTGGCCCTGCAGCTGGGTGTCTGCCTTCCCCCAGCCAGAAACCCACACAAGGCTTTCCAGTGTAAGCTTGGTGTGGTCTGGCTTTGCCAAGAGCCACACAGAACGAAGCATGCCACTTGGACCCAGGTCTTGCTCCCCCACATCTCCACCTTCCTACCCTCAGATGTGTGAAAGCTACCAAGAATGGAGCCTTGGGAAATGAATTGTGAACTCCCTCTCACTAAAGTGTGAATGGTTGAAAACACTGCCAAGGCTCCACTCCCTGGACTAAGCACCCCGCTCTTTGGCTTAAGACTGACTCATCCTTGATGGGTTGGTGGGTTCTCAGGGCAAGAGGGCAGGAGGTGGGGGCTAATGCAGGGTTATCTGGAGCCCCCAGATACGTGAGGGGGTTGATGGGGGGCGGGTTGGGAAGGCCCGATTCTGGTGCCTGGCTGAACTCCGACAACCTAAGAGGAGGACCAGCCCGGCCTGTGGAAAATTCCCAGGCTATTTTGGGTTGAGGCCCCCTTCTCCACCCTTTCCTGGGATCTGGTTGGAGGCCTTGCTGACGTACCCCTCCCTGAGGGCAGCCAGGGTGGGCGTGGCTTCCTGACTCCCTCACCTCTAGACCCTGGGTCCCCCCTCCCCTGGCTGAGCATTGTTGAGGACCTGGGGCGGTAGCTGATGGAGGTGGGGGAGTGGGAGGGGAGCACCCCCCCCAGACCACCTGCTTTGAAATGCAAACCCTCATTCCCGCCCCCCTCCCCTGCTTGCTTTTTCTCCATGACATTTTCACTGTCCCACATACTGTGGGTTTCACTAGTTTACTTACTAGCTGGGGGACCCAGGCAAGTTACTTGACACTTTGTGCCTCGGTTTTGCCATCAGTGAAATGGAGATGAATGAGTTGTGATGCGTCAAGTGCTGTGAGCCCTTTCCAGTTGCAGGACACTCTTCTTGTCCTGGTGGTTGTGGGGCTCCAGTCCCTGAGCCCAAGCTCCTGTGGGCAGGAATTAGCTGTCCTGGTTTTCATTTCCTGTGCCTAGTGGGGGGCCCAGTAACTGTTACTTGGAAAGGATGCAGCCTTCCCCGTCCTCCTCCTCCTCCTCCTCCTCGGGTGCCCCATTCCTCTGATGCCCTAAGTGGCCAGTGTGCTCGGGGAGTGGGGGGGGCACGTGCGGCCCCCACTGGTCCGGTAGTGTGCACACACAGGCAGTGACATGCCCGTGTGTGTGTGTGTACACGCATATACTTGTGCGTATACACATATACACGTGCACACAGCACAGTGGCTGTGACGTGCCTTGGCAGGAGGGACGTTGGTCCGAGTTTGCTGCAGATCGGAGGCCCATCCCAGGTCTGAGCTTCGGGCGCCTGTCTGCACCCTGCTTCTGCGGGGGGAGCGTTGAGTGTGTGGGCTGCTCACGGAGGGCGCTGGTCGCAGAGCGTGGCCCTGCCTCCTCCCGCCCTGGGCTGTGCTGGGGGGTGTGGGGCCGGGCTTCGGGACCCCTCTCCCCATCTGTGCTTGGGAGGGCAGCAGCGGCTGCTGGGTTGGCTCCTGGGTGACCGGCTGCCCCCTCCCCCAGCTGTTTTCCTTACAGCTGGACTCTGACCCGACCTCCCCCACACAGAGGCCATTCACTGCTGGGCCCTGGGGGTGGGCTGGCTCCTGGCCAGGCCCCAGCTGCTCTCCTCCAGCTCAGATGGCCGGAGAGAGGCAGGCAGGGGGTGGTGAAGGCCCCAGGGTCTCCCCGCACCCCTCCATCCCGGTTTCTAACACTGCCAGGTGAGTGGGACGGTCCCCACCCCCGCTGGACTGTGCCAGCTGGAGCCCGCCGAGCGCACAATGGCCGCCAGCCGATGCTCCTGGTTCTGGGGCTGGTTGAGAAGGGAGCCCTGCTCGGGGCGCCTGGGCGGGTCAGGAGGTTAAGCATCTGAGTCTTGATTTCGGCTCAGGTCATGATCTCACGGTTTGTGGGTTCGAGCCCCGCATGGGGCTCTGTGCTGACAGCACAGAGCTTGCGTGGAATTCTCTCTCCCTCTCTCTCTGTCCCTCCCGTTCACGCTTTCCCTCTCTCTCTCAAAATGAAAATGAAAATTAAGACAAAACCAAACAAGAATTTAAGGAGAGAATCGTGCTCTGTGCCGGCCCCAGCTCTGGGCCCTAGGGACGTGGAGGGACCCTGTGCAGCCCTCAGGTTCCTTGCCCGCCAAGGCTGTGGGCTGCTCTTGGCATCTCTGAGGGTTGGGTGTATTTGGGGATTCGGGGATGCTGGGATGGAGAGAAAGGGGCCCCTAATTTGAGCCTGTTGCATTAATTCAGGGGGAGGTGGGTATGGTAAGGGGCATGGGACTGACAGATGGACAGATGGGTGTGAGGAGAGGAAGACGCACACGATGTTGTTGATCCCCGTAGTTCCTCAGCCTGCCCTCTCCCGGCTCTCTGTCCCTGGTGCCCACCACACTGCCCCCTTGCTGGCCTTCAGCCACACCTGGGTGGGCTCTTGCCAACCACAGGGCCTTTGCATAGGCTGTTCTGTCTGCCTGGAAGAGCCTCCCTCTCTTTTTGAAAGGTTGACTCTTACTGTTCAGGACCCAGCTTTCCCCTCGTTAGAGAATCATCTCCACCCTGGTACTCTGTCTCCCCGTGTATTTCTTACCAGCCCTTCTGGGAATCTGTAGCGATCTTATTCATGTGTCTATTTACCTGTTTATTCTCTGACTCCAGACTCAGGCCCTGTGTCTCTAGTGCCATGAACTAGGGCCTGACACTGATCACCTGTTTGTTGAATGACCTTATGATGGCAGTTATAACAGTCCTAGCTGATAGGCCCTGCTCACTTGTTCTGGGTAGATAGCGTGCTGAGTGCTTAGCGTGTAGTATTTCATTTCAACTTCATGGCCGTGGTGTGAGGTCAGATGTGCCTGACTCCAGAGGAGGAGAAGGAGACTGGATGGAAGAAGAGAGGGCTGTTCCCTCCCCCTGGTGTCCCATCTGCTGTCCTGGGAGGCCTGGGCAAGGCGCTCCCTTCTCTGGATCAGCACCCTTCCCAGAACCCCAAGCATTGGAACATTCCAGGACTCTATGACCTGTATTGGTGGGTGGTGCTGGAGCCCTGACCCCCCAGCCGAGCACCCGGGGCCTGCATGAGGTGGGGGCTCCCTGGTCCTCCTTGGCGGTGGCTGCAGCTGAGAGAAGGGTCAGGAGGTAACTATGTCACTTCCTCCAGGCGGGCAGCCGGCCTTCTCCCTTCCCAGCCAGGCAGAACTAAGGCCAGACGGCTGTGTGGGGGACTGAGGGGAGACTCAGGGGGAGGGGGACAGGTTGGGGGGAGGAACCAGGCCTGTTCCTTGGGGGGGTTTGGGTTGCGGGCAGAGGCAGCTCTGCTGGGTGATGTAGTTGAAACCCCAGTGCTCTGGGGCCACTGAGTCCGTATAAATGAGGGAAGCAGGGGTGGCGAACGGGAGTTCGAGGTTGTCAGAGCTTCGAGTTTTGTTTTTCCAAGAGTAGTGGGAAGCCTGGGTTGGGATGTTTTCAGCGTGAAAACCCTGTGTGAGCCACATAAGCCCGTCGGCCTGCTTCCGTCCCACCGTGGCGTGCCTGGGTGAAGGAGGAGTTCGGGGTTCCCCCGCCATCCCTGCCACGGGGCCCCGCTCTGGTTCGTGTCCTCTGCAGGTGCCGGGGGACGCCCACTCGGCCGCCCCACTTTGCAGATGGGGAAATTGGTCCCAGAGAGCGGAAAGGACCTACCCAAGCCCCTCTGGCTCCTGAGCTTTGCTTTCTTTCCTGGTGACCTTGAGCCCAGGCCGAGGTAGTGCGGGTGCCTTGGCAGTCGGTCACGTGTTCAGTGCAACGGCCACGTCCTGCTCTTGGCAAAAGTGCCAGAGTCCGTTCCCCCCAGGCCCCCAGCCGGGTCTGATCCCACCTCTGATACATGTTAAGGGTCACCGAGGGAACTGGAGTTCCTGGCGGCCAGTGACCCAGGCAGGTTGCAAACTGACTGAGCGCCTGGTGGAGATGGCTGTCTTGGCGATGGTCCTGCCACTGAGGGTCCCTCGGGCCCACTGTCCTAGATGCAAGCTTGTGACGGCCCCTGGGGGATCCAGACCTGGGGTCTGCGCCTCTCGGGTGTGTGTCCAGAGTTTCTCGGGGGAACGCTGTGTGCTCTGCCCTCTTTTACCTCCGCCTTCCGGAACCACAGTGCCTGGCTAAGTGCTTGACTTAGCAGGTCAAGGCTGTTGAGTGGCCGGAGTGTGACCTAGGGAGCTGGCAGTAAAGGATCCCTGCCCGCCTGCCCTGCCTCCCTCGCCGCCCCCTTCCTTCCCTCCCTTTCACAAGTATTGACTAAGTGCCCTGAGTGTGCCGGGGGCACAGAGGGGACTGATGGCATCCGTGACGTGGGGCGAGCAGGCATTTCCCGGCAGAGCGATGCCCGAGGGAGGCCGCGGCTGCTGCGGGAGCCGAGGAGGCACCTGACCCAGCTGGGGCGAGCCTGGCCTGCTGCCGGATGAGGTGACCTCCACGCCGAGTGAGCCTCGCGCCTGCATTGCGCAGCCGAGAATGTGGGTCTCCGATGGGAGACTGTCAGACACGGGGGTGGGCTGCATCCGGGGTCCCCCCTCGCAGGGCATGAGCCCCTGAGAGCCCTCGGTGTCTTCCTAGGTCAGCCATGTCATCTGAGCCACCTCCACCGCCACAGCCCCCAACACACCAGGCTTCGGTCGGGCTGCTGGACACCCAGCGGGCCCGAGATCGGTCACCGTCCCCTCTCCGGGGCAACGTGGTCCCGAGCCCGCTGCCCACCCGCCGGACGAGGACCTTCTCGGCGTGAGTCTCGGGCTAGCCTCCTGCCCAGGGCCAGAGTCATTGTATCTGGCCATCTCTGTGACTCAGTGTCCCGGTCTGTCACATGGGGAGACTTGGGTTGGGGTAAGGACTGGTGAGGCACCCTGTAAACTCTGGAAGGCAATGCCCTAGGTCCCTTGAGCCTGTGGCAGGCTGGGGTTCATAACAAGTAGGAAATCACTGGGGTCTTAAATCAATGGGTTTTAACCACGCACAAGCCTCTTCCTTTGTCGGACCGACCTCGACTTCCTCAGCTGCAAAATGGGGACAGCAGCAGGCTGGGGCACAGTGCTGCAAAGGACCTGCACAGTGCCTGGGAGCTGTAGATCTCAGGCCCAAGTTGTAGAGGCTGCTGCCGTCACTAATAGTCTTCAGAGGGATGCTCGGAGAGCTTTTAGTCTAACCCCCTTTTTGGATAGAGAAACTGAGGCCTGAGAAAATTTGCTGGGGTCGTCAGAGAGTCACTCTTATTAGAGTCTTTGTGAATGGCTCCCAGAGTTGTGCAGTGCACAACCTGCATAGCTGTACATAATGGCCCTGGTTACTATCCGGGGCATGGCTTTTAAGGGGGCACTGGGGTGAGCTGGGTATGCCTCAGGAGAGTGGGTGGCTGTTCTGGAGGGCTGGTAGGGGCCCCCACTCACACTTTCCCCCCCTCTTTCAGGACGGTGCGGGCTTCGCAAGGTCCTGTCTACAAAGGAGTCTGCAAGTGCTTCTGTCGATCCAAGGGCCACGGCTTCATTACCCCGGCCGATGGTGGCCCCGACATCTTCCTGCACATTTCTGAGTGAGTCAGGGCTGGTTTGGGCGGTTTGGGGCTGGGCAAGGAGGCAGGGGGAGTGTGTGACTGACAGGCGCTGCGTGTGAGGGCGTGAGCCTCTGCCTGTGACCTGTGTGTGACTGTTTGGGGCTGGGGCGTGTGGGAGGCTGCAGGTGACAGTCTGCACGTGTATGTGACGGAGAGCGAGACAGAGGGAGAGAGGGAGAGACTGTTGAGAACCATGGGATGGGTCCGGTGGATGGGAGGGGTGTCACTGAGCTGCGGAGTGCGTGTGACCCAGAGTCTGACTTCCTGCCTGCCTTGGGGGAGCCGCTCACTGAGTCTGGGGGCTGCCCAGCCCCTCTGCTCCAGGAAGGAAGTTTGGAGCTGGACCCTTTCTCCTGCGACTTGCTCACTGACGTCCTTCCTTCCTGAGTGTCTGGAAACCCTTGGGAGGCTGAGGCGGGGCCCGCACGTCCGTCCGCGGCCTTGAGGCTGGAAGGCATCCAGCAGCCCGTGCTTCGCTCCCTCCCCCAGTCAGCCTTCAGCTATGTGGGGACCGAATCGGGCACCGCCTTGCCCCTGCCCCGTTCTTTGGCCTCTGCACCCCCAATCTTTTAGTCTGTGGCAGGCCGAGTCCTATGCCACACGGCAGACCGGGCAATATATAAACACCCCGTTTTTGGAGATAGGGTACCGTTGAAAATGTCTGTTGTGAGGGGAGAATTATCCCTCCTTTACCTCTTGCCCCCCCAAAGTCCTTACACGCCAGGCCTCACACAGGCTCCCGGAGAGTACAGACAGCAGCAGGGTGTTAAAGCCACGCGTCTGATGGGTGCGTGAATGCGTATGGGGCTGTGAAAATGTGTCTTCATGTCGCCTCTTTCCGGAAGGGATCTGTAGTGGTTTACAAGGATATTCGCAGTGCACCGTGAAAAATGAGTAAGGACAACCGGGGGCGGGGGTGGGGGCGGGGGCGAGTCAGAGAGATGGACGTGCGGCATCCTGGTGGCCCGACCAAAGAGGGAAGCACCGTTGGCCACGTGCGCTTTCCCTCAAGGCGAAATCCCTCAGATCGGTTCCAGGATCTGAAGGGGATTTTCCTCTTGCTGGAGGTGTCCTCGGGGGGCATCAGCATGGGCACCTCACCAGGGTGGGTGAAATGGTGACTTGTGTCCCATAGGGAGTACGGTCACAGGGAGGGGACCCTCCTGGAACTCGCATTCAGCACGGAAGGGACTTGCCTTCAGCCTTGCTGGGTGTCTGGGAAGCGGGAGGGCAGAGACGCACGCAGCTGGGGTTCGGGGCTCTCCCGGGACCAGGGCGGCTCTCCCTGCTCTTGTGTCCACAGGCCGTGACACCCATGCGACGGACAGTATGAGCTCCTGCCGAGGCAGAGCTCGGTCTGGGCCTCAGAGTGCGGGGAGGCTGGGGGGACCTGGTGGCAGGGCAGGAGGGGCAGGTGCTCCAAAAGCTCGGGCTGGGGTCCTGGGTGCGGCACGGAGCTGAGTGAGGCTTTTGTGGGTGCTGGGCACTGAACGCTGTCTCCCTGCTCCCACAGCGTGGAGGGGGAGTATGTCCCCGTGGAAGGCGACGAGGTCACCTATAAGATGTGCTCCATCCCCCCCAAGAACGAGAAGCTGCAGGCCGTGGAGGTGGTCATCACCCATCTGGCCCCGGGCTCCAAGCACGAGACCTGGTCCGGCCACGTCGTCAGCTCCTAGGAGATGCCGGAAGCATCCCTTCTCCTGGGCTCGCGGGAGACTCTGGGGGGGAGGAGGAGGCAGAACCAAACTGCAGATGACGGTCTACCGCTTGAGACGGGGCTTCAGAGCGGGGAGCACGGTCCCTTTCAAGCATCTTCCGGAGGAAGGGGCGATGGGGACAGGCACTGGCATGCTCTCGGCCACCAGCACAGCCTTGGACCGTTGCAACAGCCTCTCACCATCTGAAAAGCATTAAAAGCATGGAAAAAGGAGGGGTGCCCGCTGGTGGCTGAGCGGATGGTCCAACCCCAGCCCCGGGGGTGGGTCAGGTGGGCGCTTCCCCAGCCCACAGAGTCCTTGTGCCCCTGGGCTGGAGGCTCAGAATCCCCAGATCCAGCCCGCCCCGGGGGCTGACGGGAGGCCCTATGCGTTTCCCACCTGCGCCTACCCTCCTTGTGTCTGTGTTTGGCCCTCAGCAAAGCGGGCTCTTTTCTGTTGGTCTGTTTGGTTTGTTGTAGGGGAGCTGGCCTCACCGGGTGGGAGGGCACGAGAGCGGGGGTCTTTGGTGCCTTTGCAGCGGGAAGAATCCCAACTGGGCGCCTGGGAAAAGAGTTTCCCCAGGAGCCCTGAGCCCTCCCCTCGGCCATGCCGTGCTCAGCTGAATCCTCTCTCCTCCTCCCCTCAATTTAGCAGACAGTTCACAGCCGTGGTCGTTTAGGTGGTGGGTCGGGGTGGGGGTGGGAGAAGGGCGGGTCTTTGTTTAAAATCAGAGCTCGGTCCAGAACCCTCCGGAACGGAGTCGGTCGGTCGTGGTGGCTCGCTTCTCAACAGCCTGGTAAAGTCAAAACTTGGAGGAGAAAATGCCCCTTTGGTGATGGGGTTTGCCTGAAAACTGGTGTTAAGAAAAGCTGAGGGTTTGTTTGTTTGTTTTCTTCTCTAATAACCAAGGCTTTTGCCCAGGGCCAACCCTGTTTGCACTTGGCTGTCGACATTTCGAACCCTTGTAGATATTTTCCATACACAAGTCCTGAGGCTTTTCTTTGCGGTGGCTTGCTTTGGCTCTAAGGGTGATGTAAAAATAGAAATAGCTGGGTGGGTGATAATGTTTTGAAATGTGTGGCTTCTGTGTACTCAAAGGTACGTTTTGTCAGTTGCAGGGAAGTGAACCCTGTAAAGCTGGCTTGGAAGCAGACGGCGACGTTGCAAAGGAGGGAGGGCGGCCGATGGGTTGTGGAAGAGGCGAGGCCGAGTGCCTCGGTCTGTGGATGGATTTGTCTTTAAGCGTAGGAATGGCTTCCTTTGCAAGATAGAACTCTTTTACTCATGACCGGCGGGAGCTGTCTGAAAATTGGCAAATAGCGTTTGGCTGTGTGCATGCGAACAGCCCGCTGCGGTCATCGGTGGATCTGCCATTTCCTGGCCTGTTGTGCCCCTCGAAGGGTCCTCGGTCTGCTGCCTCTGCCTTCTGCTGGGTCCAGGGTGGCCCTTGCCCTCCAGCCTGTTTCCGCAGGCCCCCTGGAGACACCACACTTCCTGAGCCACTTCTGCCAAGGACCTTCGGGCTCCCAGAGGTCGAGAGCCTGCGTCTAAACCCCACCCCCGGGGGTGTTCCTGGTCTTGGCCTGGCCTCGGCGGTCGGGGCTCTTTGCGGATGCGTTCTCGTTCTTGGTCAGACACAGAGTCTCCATTTACAAGAAGCTCTGGGAGGAGCCTGGTGCCGGTGACGAGCTGGGGTGGCGTCCGGGATTCCTTCCCTTTCTCCTCCCGCCCGCCACCTCTGTCTCAATAAAGTGTGTTCTGTGCAAGGCTGGGTGTTGTCTGTGAGGGTGGAGGCCGGCTTCTTGAAGCCAGCAGGTAAGGGCGTCTTCCCAAACGGGGCTGACCTCCTGCTCCACCATCTGGCTTTTGTGGCTGCGAAGAAGAGATTGGGATCATCCCCTTTTCTGTAATCATCACATTCTCCAGCGTAGGGCGGCTTAGCAGTAGAGGGTGGCTTCACGTGAGCAAAATGCCACTGACAGCGTCAGCTGTGGCTAAATGTTGATGCATTTGGACGTTTCCCGCGTGAGCAGGAGCAGGGAGAGGCAGGGTCGGCCGGACAAAGGTTAGTCGGGAAGCAGGAGGTGCGAAAGCCTGTGGTCTCCTTGTCCGGGAGCGCAGCGGGGAGATGCAGGGCCGCAGGCGGACGCTGGGCCGTTCTGGGTTGGACTTTGGGTTAGGCTGGGACGGTCTTGCCCGGCCAGCGTCTCCAAAGGGCGGGTAGATCATTTTTATTAGCGCAGAGGTGGATGTTTTTACTGCGGTACTGATTTTCAAAGTGTACTGGGGAAACGTCCAGTCAGCCCCTTGAACCTGGGTAGGGAGAAGTCGAAGTAGGCATTTATTCACAACAAGGAGACGTGTCCCAGCGCCGCACTCGGCATCGGACGGGGGGTGCTGAGCCTGGAGAGGGTGCCCCAGTCCAGCTCCGAGTGAAGGGTTGAGCGGTGGTGGGAGGGAGCCCGGGGCCTGGCTGCGGGGGGCAAGTGGCCCGACGAGCCAAGGACAAGAGCGGTTAAGCAGGAGGAAGCAGCGGTTGGAGAGGAAGTGATTCAGGGCCTCCGCCGCTTTGCCCGAATCTGCAAGATGGGCCCAGCTCTGTCGTCCAGGGGCCGCCCGCCCGCTGGCTGGAGAGACCTCGCAGGACGTCCTGCGGATCCCGAGACCCGCGTTCCCTCCCTCGGGATGGAGAGCTGGCGCCTCCCTCCAGGCGAGGACGGCCTTCCTGGGGGTTCTCCCTCCAGTAGCCCCGGGTGTGCCCTCCTCGCGGCTGCTGAGTCCAGGGCCAACCTCTGCCTCCCTCTTGCTCAGCACTCAGCTGTGGTGTGTGTTTGTTGTGATGGTGTCCGTCCTGCCTGCTGAGGGACCCCCCCTCCCCACCCTGCCCGGCCCCGGGGGAGGGGGGGTGACTAACAGTGCCTGCCCTGCAGGGTTCCTGGGGGCTAGTTCAGTTAGTAGTAGCTCGGCTGCAGGTACTTTAAGCCCCCCACAGAGGTAGGGCTGCACCCCACCTGACAGACGAGCAGACGAGCTGGGGTGAACCGGTCCTGAGTCCCCCGGCTGGTCTGCGGCACAGCCAGGGATTGAGTCCCGGCAGCGAGGTGCACACGTTGTTCTGCCTTATGTGTCCCCGTTGCAGTGGGAGGGCAGGAGGCAGTGCAGAGGGAAGGCCTGGGAGGTGAAGGGCCCAGCCTGCCGGCCTCAGGGCACCCGGGCAGGACTCTCCAGTTATAAAGGTTAGGACAAGTTTGAGTGAGACTCCATTGTCTTGCTTTGCTGTGGCAAGTTAAGGAACCTTCCAGGGAATCGTGGGTCCTCACCCCTGGGCAGGAAAGCTCATGCCGGCAGGCCTGGATGCGCGAAGCCCTGCCCCTGCAGAAACACCGGGAACCAGCATGTCAGAAACGGTGGCTTTTGGATCTGCACGGGCTGGGCTTTCTTTCCTGAATCCAAGAGGATACCACAGCTAAGCGTTCACTTCGCCATTCGTGTGACAAAGGAAGAAAAAGTCATCAGAATGAGAAATAGGAAACAATAAAATCACTTTAATTTGCTTCTTTTCATTGTGAAAGGTTATTACAATATCATTTGCAAAATTCAACAAAAGGTGCCACGGGGTAGCTATGTCCTGGGAACCACTGTGCCACGTCACCCTGTGTGGTCATGTGGGCAGACTGCCCCCAACCGGATCGTGCTGAGACAGGCCTCGGGGTCCCCAGCAGGCTTGGACGGAAGCCGCTTCCGTGGAGATGAAAGCACCTGGCGGGGGGGTGGGGGGTGGGGTGTGTGCAGACGCCCAGTCAGGTCAACGGGCCCTGTGCAGAGGCCGTGCCGTGGAGTGGACTGAGGGTTTGTGGGTCCTGACACGTCCAGGTTCTAAAAGGTGACATGTGAACCGTTTCCCTGGAAGGGCCTGTTCCGCTGGGCCCTGGGGCTGCCTTCCACTTGAAGTCTGAAGCAGGGGTGAGGGTCACGGGCCCAACCACCGGGCTGTTCCCACCCCTCAGGTCACTGTGTGGGGGAGGCCGGAGCGGGCATGCAGGTGCATGAGATCTGCGGAGAAGCAGGCCGCTCGCGTTCCGGGAACCCTCCAGGCTCTTCCGTGATCCCTGAGAAAGTCGAGGTGAGTAAGGCCCCTGGGGAGCCTGCCGGGCACAGCAGGGAGAAGTAGGATGCCAGGGGCTGGTGTCTCTCAGCCCAGCCCGGGGCCTGCACGTGGGGGCAGCACCGCCTGTCCTTTCCCGTCCCCCTCGCACTGGAGAAGTCAGAGAAGCAGTGGCTCCCCCGAGTGTAGTGAATCCAGGCTCCCCTGCGCCCCAGGCCAGCTGAGGTATGAGGCCCTTGGGGTCAGCGGTCACTTAGCGGCCACCATGGAGCCCTTGGCTCAATGCCTCCCCCCTCCGCCCCTCCACCCCCAGGTGACCCTTGGGCAGGAGCTTCACTTCCGGGAGGTGATTTTAAACTTCAGTCCTGGGGTGGGACGGCTGTAAACATCCTGTCCTTTCCCACCACCAAATCCCCCTTGCGGTACTGACACCGGGGGTCCAGACATTAACGCCTGGTACGCTTTGCACAAGACCATCGAGAGGGAGGGGCTGGGCACATTCGTTCTTTGTATCATCCTAGGATGATGGGGAAGTGTCCCCAGAAAACCGTAAGTACCATGATCGCATGTATGGAGGGTCTGAGGCTCGGGGTTGGGGGCGAAATCTGGTTGGAGGTGTTCCTTCAGGCCGTTGGTGACAAGTCTGGCTGCTTCTGGCATCGCCAGGGCCGGGGGTACCCGAGGCCGGACCGTGTGGGGAGCCCGGCATGTGAGGGAGGCCTGTCGGCAGGACCCCTGCCCTCCCTCGGAGGAGGGGCGCTAGGAGAACAGCTCTTCACAGATCTTGCGAGTGTCCTCGGGCGCTGTCACCGTGTAGCCCACGGTCCTCGGGTCAGTGAAGATCTCGTGGTCGTTCCCGCCCTGCAAGACAGGAAGGCAGATGTGGGCACCGCCAGGCGTGGACTGTGGGAGAAACAAGGGACGGGCCTCCTTCATGGCAGTCACCGGTTCCCGGGACAGGAACAGCATGTGCACCGTCACTGCTGAGAAGGGGTTCGTCACCTCCTCTTGAACTGCAATCTAGCTTGGAACGTGTAATTATGCCTTTGAAAGGAATCGCGACACTCCGGGGCAGATGTGAGGCTTATTTTTCTGTAAAGCAAGCACGAGTGACAGCACGCCGTCTGCCGTCCTTTGCCCGGACCGTGCCTGAGCTGTCCTCGCAGGTCACAAGGACACACAGCCCACAGCGGTGCTGCCTTCAGAACTTGGGGCCACGTGGACACGCCCGTCTCCGAGCCGGCAGCAGCCACAGGTGACAGCTGAGCACTGGGTGGCACATGGCCGGGGCAACAGGGGAACTCGGTTCATGGGAGTTCGATCCGTTTAAGCTTCAACGGTGCCTGTGGCTGGAGCGAGAGCCAGGCCCGGGTGCAGATCCCGGCTGCACTGCTGACTGGGGGTGCCGCGTGGCCCGGCCCTGCCACCCCCCCCTCCCGCCACCGTGTGCTGGAATGGTGGGGAGTGGGGGCAGTCACCAGGTCAGCAGCTGCCCTGGGGCTCCTGCGGCCCTAGGCGTCCACGTGTTGCTTCGCCTGGGGCGCCGCTAGGAGCTGAGGGCAAGGCTAGGGGGCCCCGTGCTGTGGGTCGCCCCCCCCCCCCACTGCTCCCCCACCCCCTGCTCGTAGTCCAGCCGCTCCCACCCTCCCTGAGCTGCAGGAAGGCCCCTGCTATTGTTCTCCTGCAAGTTCCTCCATTTTCCTCACGACATTGGACGGTCTACAAAACCTAGGAAAATCAATTAGTTTATAATCTGATGAAAACAAGTGGAGAGAAAAAATGGCTTTTTCTCATGAAGACTACAGGCAAATCTGACCTCCCTTTAAAGGACTGACGGACACTGAGGTCACCCCTGCTCTCGTTTCCCCCAGGCTTCAGGAGGGGCCGTGGTCGGGGCCCAAAGTGTGCCAGGCAGAAGCGTCACGTGAGGAGGCCTTGGGGCCATGTCAGGGACTGTCCTTGCCCAGTGCCGACGGGGGGACCTGCTGGGGTCTTGCGCCCGCCTTGCAAGCCCGGGTGCTGTTAAGGGGCTCTGGATCACTCAGATGGCTGACCTCACAGCAGCATGTGCTACCCCAGCAAGTCCACGCGAGACCGGTTGGTGGAATTCTTCGCATTAAAGTCAGTCCCGTTCTCCTCAGGACCAGCACGGTAGGTAAAGACCAGCATGAAGCTGACAAAATACAGATTTGGGCGCCATCCAGAAAAACCAAGTATCTATCTGGGACACGCTCGCTCTCTTGTCGCTCACTCACGTGAGAGGAGTCCCTGTTCACACTTGAGCCCAACAAGCCTGAGGAGCACCTACACCTGTCGCCTTTGCAGCTGGGGCCGGGAGGGGACAGGAGACGGAGCCTGTAGCGCAGAGGAGAGAGGGGAAGGGAACCGGGGTGACAAGGGAGGCCCCCGTGAGCACCGGCCTGAAGGAAGGGAGCGGACGAGCCATGTCTGGGAAGGTGGCTTCGTGGCCTGTGGCCCACCCGGGGGTGGAGGTGAGAACTCGGGATTTTCTGTGAAGCCACCCGGAAAGCGGCAACCTGGGGACACGATCGGGTCACCTTCCAGATTCTGCCAGAGAACGGATGGGAGAGGAGGGCGCAGAAGAGGAAGCACAGCAGGCGGGAGGCCATACAGCCAGGGTTCGCGGGCGGACGCCACTGCCTGGGGGAGCGGCCGCTAGAGCCCGGAGCGTTTGCTGCTGCCACGTCTGTCCCTCCTCAGAGACCACATCCACGCGGGGCAGTACGTGCACTTGACAGATGGCTAATTTGGCGAGACTCCAGGGGCCCTGCCGGTGGGGGAGGGAGAGGTCTGTGGAGTGGAAGGACGGGCCCTGCTGCTGTGTAAGTAGCCTGATGGGACCAGGTCCAGAGTCACAACACCACGGGAGGGCGCCGGCCCTCCCCGCTACCTCGGCTCAGCGAAGCCGGCAGGAGCGTCCATGCGCCAACACCAAGCTCCGGACTTCAATTCCTCTCCTGCAGGGGACCTGGCGGCCTCTTCCCTCTCCTGCAGGGGACCTGGCGGCCTCTTCTGTGACTCGAGGTATGGGGGGGTGGGGGGGGGTCCTCCCTGGGGGGCAGCGCAGAGCTTGCAAACCCGTCAGCGGGAGGTCAGGAGAAGCAGAAGTGAAACGCTGAGCTAGTGTGCTAGAACTGCTAGAATTCTTCTAGGATCAGGCTCAGGGCACCTGGGTGGCTCAGTGGGTTTAGAGACCAACTTCAGCTCAGGTCACGATCTCATGATTCATGAGTTCGAGCCCCACGTCTGGCTCTGCAGTGACAGTGTGGAGCCGCTTGGGATTCTCTCTCTGCTCCTCTCCCATGGACACATTCTTCTCAAAGTAAACAGAAAAACGTAAATAGAAATAGGCTCCAGAGGAGTAGAAACCCCAAGCGGGGATCCATACTGGCACTACAGGTCACCACGTTCCTGCTGAGGAGGCCCAGACTCTCCCGGGGCTCCAGAACCAGACCAGTTTCTGCAAGAAGACAAAGGAACAAAGCAGGAAGGGATGATACAAGAGAGTGTCACCTGCCAGCCCGAAAGAGAGGCCACAGCTGAGTGCAAACAGCCCATTAGTATTTAAATCCCTCCAGGGCCAAGGTTGGAGGATGATACAGAAAAGCAGAAGGCAGTGCCTGTCCCGTTCCGTCCGAGTCTGGTCTCCAAGCCACCCAGGCCCATTTCTGCACATGCCGCGGACCGTCATGGTGAACCCGGATTATCCTGACGTTGCAGCTGAAGAAGGGAATGGATCGAGAACGTCCAAGGCCGTGGGCCCAACTCTGTAGGAAGCGGGGCGGGGCCGGCTGGACCTCCCCGGGGTCTCTGCTGTGAAGGCCCATCAGTGGCGGCGACAGACCGGACCCTGCTGCACATCAGTTTAACCAGCACGGATCAGATTTCTAGGTCCCATGGGTACAGAGGCCAACGCGACAAAGGCTCTGCTCTAAGAGACCTGGGGCAGCAGCGCTCCCTGGCTGGGGTGACCGTTGCTGCGGGAGCTCCATCAATGCCTCCAGGGCCACTGGGCCACAGCACGGGAAGCCAGACGGATGCGAGTGCACGCTACGTGACCGGTATGAGGCTGCTTTCTCATGGGGTGATGATTAGAGGGGATAGAAACAGTCACAGCGGTCAGATATACTTGAAAAAACATGCGCCCTTAGATAACTGTACTCGTGTTTCCTACAAGAGTTAACAGTTATGCTTAAAAGGAGGGGACAAAAAAGCCTGGCCCCGTGGTCACGATGTTTTGAAAACAGGGGATTCCCATGTACTTCCAGGCTGTGATCCAGCGGGGTAGGATCTGGTGACTAACCACAGCCTGGGGTGTAGGGGAAAGTGGGCTCACTGTCCTGCCCATGCCCCCAGGGCGACCCTCAGGGTCTTCGGGTCCACCCCCTCACCCACAAAATGGGGCTGAGACTTGTGTGACAGGGCTGGGCACAGAAGGGCACGTGGGAGATTCGGCCTTCGCAGACATCAGTGACTGTATCGGGGGACACACTTGAGGGGCCTGGAACCTTGTCCCCCTCAACAGAAGAGCCAGTGCAGGGGCTGCTGCCCCTTCAGGGCTCATCCAACCAGGGGCTGTGTCCCCAGGGGCAACAGGACCACAGATTCTGGTGTCCAGAAGGCAGGCAGGTGAGCAGGGACCCCAACAAATGCTTGCAGTTGTGGTGCCCCCACCCAATGTCCTGCTTCCCGTCCTCCCATAGGAAAGCTGGTGCCACCTCTGTATCTGGGTAGAGAACCCATAACCCGGTCCACCTTCCTTCATCAGACTTCAGGGAGCAGCGGTTTTCCTGGGGCCCCTCTGGGCGCGAGGGACTCCCCTCCCCATGCTAACCCACGCCTGCCTGAGACCTGGGTCTCAGATCTCACACTGAAACACGAGAGCAGTAGGGCAGGTCTAGGCACAGGACACATCCTGTGCCTTCACCAGCCCTCTGGCATCTGGAGAGCATTGGAGATGCCAGGCATGGAGAGGACGCCCAGGCCACGGCCAAAGTCCACGGTCATGGCAATCCCGTCTGAAGCATGATGGGGAACTCGAGGTTCGCTGGTTCACAGGCGTCGCCCACCCTGCAGGCCCCCATCTCTTCGAGCAACCTCATGCCAGGTGAGCGCTTGGTTGGCTGCCTCCCCTGCTGGGAGAGACTCAGTCGGGCTGCCTTTCCTGTGCCGGCCCTGGGGTAGCCACCCTCCCCTCGAGGACCTCCCTTTCCTCTCACTGCGTCAGAGCAACCGCATCCCATGGGGCTGATGGGCACGGTGGCTCATGGACACCCAGAGACGTGTGTGGTCACTGTGCGGGCAGCAGGGGCCAGATTTGGGCCTTTTGGGTTTCAAAGCCCCGCTGCCTCGTCCCACCGCACTGCTGGGGGCTTCTTTTAAGCTTAGAGGCACATTTTCCTTTTTAACATCTGTGGAAAATAGAGTGTAGCACGATTTAATAGCATTTTGGAGGCGATGTGGGAGGGTGACGAGAGAGGCTTTTGGAAGCCACTAGGCTGCTGACCCTGTGCCCGTCCCTGCCAGACTGCCCAGGGACTGGAGGAGATAAAATCCAAGTGCCCGGCTCAGCGTCTGACACTGAGAAAGTGCTTTAGAAAGTAAAGATTTGTTTTTTTTCCTTTTCTCAGTTTGGTGTTTTAAAGCTGTATTTTTCAACAGCCCATTCATGTAGTTCAAAATTTAAAACCAGCTCACTGTCACAGTGGTAAGATCTCTCTCATCCCTGTTCCCACCCCCCAGGAGGTCCGTAATCTGCATTTTTGGGTGTCTTTTGACATTCCCTTGATGCACTCACAAGCAAGTGTGGAGACGTTATTACCCCCTTGAGACAAAACTGTCAGGTTACTTGCACTGTTTTATACTTTACTGGGCTCAGCTGAGAAAAAATCCCAGCGATGGGTCTACCTCCGCTATTTCCACAGCTGTAGGGCGTTCTGCTGTGTGGACGGACCACCGTGTACTTGTGGTCAGTCCCCTCCTGCAGATGGGCAGGGTTCTTCCCCATCCTGCCGCTGTGTGTCTGCCCTTCCCACGTACAGGAGGGTACAGACGACTCCATCACCTGCGTGGATCTGCCCAGCTATAAAGCCGTCAAGTGTTAGAATGTTTTCGTGCTCCAGCTGCCGATAAGCCAGAACGAGCTGTCTCCCTGGGAGTTCGGAAAGGCCGGGCGGGGCTCAGCAGCACAGCCCCCTGAGGAAGCCTCACAGCGGGCTGTGGGGTAGGTCTCTCGGGGCCCCGGCCATCCCGTTCCCTGCAGCAGACCATGGCACGCCAGGCTGCCCTCGGAGTTGAGTTTTAACAGACCCTGGTTTTTGGGGCTGATGGGCAGGAGGGAGGGCTCCCCAGGACTGTCAAGATTTGGACAAGCAAAGGCCGACGTCGCGTTTCCTCCCCTGCTCTCTGGGGGTGCTCCAAGCAGGGCAGGTGGGGCGGGGGGCTTCGTGTGACACCAGGTCCCATCAGATGGCGGTGGCTGCTAGGCAGGCCTCTGAGCCTGTGGGGCTTGGCAGGGGAACAGCACCTGACCCCACAGTTGTCGGTGAAAAGCCGTTTCCCTAGAAGCCAGCAAAAACACTTGCCTGGATGCAAAGAAAGCAGCTTTCCAAATGTCTGTCACGAGACACAGAATAGGAGAGGAAACTGAGAGCTAGTATTTGGATTGTTCTGTGCCTAAAGTTGCAAGAGCTGATGTGCTGTGTTGAAAGGTTTAGATGGCCGAACTGCTAATGCCCATTTCCAGGGAACCACTGACTGCGTCAGAGGGCAGACAATGGAGCAAGAACGTCCCCACGGCGATGGCTACGTCGGCCACCACGGCCCCAGTGCCTGTGCTGAGGAAAGGGCCAATGAACTATGTCTCCCTGGTAGAAGGTCACACAGCCCCTGAAAACTCCACTTGAAGGGACATTCATGGACGCGGGGAAACAAAATATGTACCGAGAACAAAAGCAGAAAATTGAACCATGAGAATGCAGACTCCAGCTCTGGGATCATGTTCTTGCAAAGAGGAAAGATGGGTCGGCTGTGGTCACAGGTGACTTAGGTTCTCTTCCTCAGACTTTTTCTTCAATTTTTTTTTTTTTCAATGTTTATTTATTTTTGGGACAGAGAGAGACAGAGCATGAACGGGGGAGGGGCAGAGAGAGAGGGAGACACAGAATCGGAAACAGGCTCCAGGCTCTGAGCCATCAGCCCAGAGCCTGACACGGGGCTCGAACTCACGGACCGCGAGATCGTGACCTGGCTGAAGTCGGACGCTTAACCGACTGCGCCACCCAGGCGCCCCTTTTTCTTCATTTTAAAAAAACTTTTTTTTTAAACGTTTTTTATTTTTGAGAGAGAGAGAGGGAAGCTGTCAGCACAGAGCCTCACATGGGGCTCGAGCTCACAGACTGCGACCTGAGCCAAAGTCGGAAGTTCAACTGACTGAGCCACCCAAACACCCCTAATTATCACTTTTTTTTTTTTAACGTTCATTCACTTTTGAGAGAGAGAGAGAACATGAGTGTGGGAGGGGCAGAAAGAGAGAGGGAGACACAGAATCTGAAGCAGGCTCCAGCCTCTGAGCTGTCAGCACAGAGCCCGACATGGGGTTCAGACAGATAAACCGCGAGTTCATGACCTGTGCCCAAGTCAGACAGTTAACCGACTGAGCCACCCAGGCGCCCACCCTATCTATCTAATCTACCTACCTACCTACCTTTCCTTCTTCCCTCCCTTCCTCTCTCTCTCTCTCTCCCTTTTGTTCTTTTTCTAGTTTATTCATTTATTTTGGGAGAGAGAAACAGCACATGAGCAAGGAGGGGAGGGGCAGAGAGAGGGAGAAAGAGAATCCTAAACAGGTTCCTTGCTGTCAGCAAGAAGCCCTATGAGGGGCTTGATCCCACAAACCGTGAGATCACAACCCGAGCCTAAATCAAGGGTCAGATTCAACCCACTGAGCTTCCCAGGTGTTCCCTCACACTTTTTCTAATGCTCTACGATAACGGTATATTAATTAAGAAGCGAGGGCACAAAAACAGATGCTCAGATCAATGGAACAGAATAGAGAACCCAGAAATGGACCCACAAACGTTATGGCCAACTAATCTTTGACAAAGCTGGGAAGAATATCCAAGGGAATAAAGACAGTCTCTTCAGCAAGTGGTGCTGGGAAAACTGGACCACTTTCTTACACCAGACACAAAAATAAACTCAAAATGGATGAAAGACCTAAATGCAAGACAGGAAGTCATCAAAATCCTTGAGGAGAAAGCAGGCAAAAACCTCTTTGACCCTGGCCACAGCAACTTCTTACTCAACACCTCTCCAGAGGCAAGGGAAACAAAAGCAAAAATGAACTGTTGGAACTTCATCAAAATAAAAAGTTCTGCACAGCAAAGGAAACAATCAGCAAAACTAAAAGGCAACTGACAGAATGGGAGAAGATATTTGCAAACAACATATCAGATAAAGGGTTAGTATCCAAAATCTATAAAGAACTTATCAAACTCAACACCCACAAAACAAATAATCCAGTGAAGAAATGGGCAAAAGATGTGAATAGACATTTCTCCAAAGAAGACATCCGGATGGCCAACTGACACATGAAAAAATACTCCACATCACTCATCACCCAGGAAATACAAATCAAAAACCACAATGAGATCACCTTACACCTGTCAGAATGGCTAACATTAACAACTCAGGCAACAACAGATGTTGGCGAGGACTCAGAGAAAGAGGATCTCTTTTGCATTGTTGGTGGGAATGCAAACTGGTGCAGCCGCTCTGGAAAACAGCGTGGAGGTTCCTGAAAACATTAAAAACAGAACTACCCTATGACCCAGCAATTGTGCTACTAGGTATTTATCCAAGGGATACAGGTGTGCTGTTTCAAAGGGGCACATGCACCCCCATGTTTATAGCAGCACTTTCAACAATAGCCAAAATATGGGAAGAGCCCGAATGTCCATCGATGGATGAATGGATAAAGAAGATGTAGTGTGTGTGTGTGTGTGTGTGTGTGTGTGTATGTGTGTGTTTGTGTATATATATTTATATATATATATATACACACATATATACATATATATATATACACACACATATATACATATATATATAAATAAAATGGAGTATTACTCAGCAATCAAAAAGAATGAAATCTTGCCATTTGCCACTATGTGGATGGAACTGGAGGGTATTATGCTAAGCGAAATTAGTCAGAGAAAGACAAATATATGACTTCACTCATATGAAGAATTTAAGATACAAAACAGATGAGCATAAAAGGAAGGAAGCAAAAATAATGTAACAGGGAAGGGGACAAAACATAAGAGCCTCTTAAATAAAGAGAACAAACAGTTGCTGGAGGGGCTGTGGGAGGGGGGATGGGCTAAATGGGTAAAGGGCACTAAGGAATCTACTCCTGAAATCACTTTTGAACTATATGATAACTTGGGTGTAAATTTAAAAAAGAATCGGGGGGGGGGGGGGAGCCTCTGTAAATAGTATCCACCTTTAAAAAGTAGATGAGATTAGGGGCGCCTGGGTGGCGCAGTCGGTTAAGCGTCCGACTTCAGCCAGGTCACGATCTCGCGGTCCGTGAGTTCGAGCCCCGTGTCGGGCTCTGGGCTGATGGCTCAGAGCCTGGAGCCTGTTTCCGATTCTGTGTCTCCCTCTCTCTCTGCCCCTCCCCCGTTCATGCTCTGTCTCTCTCTGTCCCAAAAATAAATAAACGTTGAAAAAAAAAAATTTAAAAAAAAATAAAAAAAAGTAGATGAGATTAAAAACCAAGCACAGCAGCTCAACAGAACAGAAAATGAAGGGTTCCCGGTTATCTCAAGACCGGGGTTCCATTCAGCAAAGTCCCGATGCCTTGGATGGCCACTCCCACAGCACAAGCATCACTGCTAAGAAGAACCTGTCCGAACGGCTCTTTTTCCGGGCCGCACAGAGTGGCACCGAGCTGCACAGCTGCAGAGGCCCCCGGTCCCCCCTGAGATCCTGCGTGCAGTTTCGCGAGCCTGCTTTTTCCGAACACGTCGAAGTCAGAGACTTTTTTCCAAAGCCTGCATCCAAAGCACGTCACCAAAAGGAGAAGTCGTGAGCCACGCCTTTCTGTCCCTAAGAACCGGGCTAGAGGGCACAGCTGCCGACCAGCAGCACCACGTGGTTTGGGACCAGGAGAGCATCTTGCACAACCTGCACCCTGACGGAGGGGCAGCTCGTTGGACCGGAAAGCCCACAGGCCTAAACAGCAGGAGGTTTGTTCTGGTGCCACTGTCTCGGTCGTTAGCTGTGTGACACTCTGAGTCCCACTTTTATCATTTAGAAAGATGGACGCGAGACTGTGCTGCCCAGAATCACGCTGGAAAACTGTATGTGGGGGCCTTGCTGAAAAGGCAGGTAGGTCCATCCCAGAAAAACCTCAGCAGAGCAGCGAGTATTCTGGACCTGGGGCCACAGGGATTAAGACCTCCACATATGCAGCATCTGTGAGGCGCTGGCTGGGTGCAGGATGGCCACAGAGCCCGAAACAGGACCTCTGCTATCAGGCAAGGGGACTCCCATAACCGGGCGGCACAGGGACGCAGACAGGGGTTGAAAGGGAGGCGTCTATAGAGGGGGCTGGGGAGTGAACGGCCGGTGCTGAGCCTCCTCTTGGGCCTCTACACCTCTCTGACCTCCTCGAGGCCCACCTGTCCTGCTGCTACGGTGGCTCTGGGGAAACCCTCCTCCGTGCTGCTCCTGCCGGTGGTGGCCTTTGACTGCTCTCGGTCCTGATTTAGATTCAGTCCGGACCCGGGATTTCCCAGAGCCCCGGGTGGCTCACCGAAACCCCTGTGATGCCCAGCTCTAAACCATCCCTGGCGCTATTTCTTGAATTTCAGACGCATGAGAGTCCCTGTCTTCCTACCATTTAGGATTCCTGCCCCCAACTCATAACGCATGTCCCTGGCAGGAAAATGCAGTGGAAAAATGACAAAACCCAGGGCTTTGAAATGCACAAAGGATTGGACAGCGGCTCTGGGGCAGGTGTTCTGGAAAGCATGTGAAACGAGCAGTACTGAACTCAAAACCACTCAATTTCTGCCTCCATTGAGGTGTCCCGTGTCCGAGCACAAAGGGGAGGGCGGTTAATCACACCTCTCACATAGGACAGAAGTCGTCACCGAGTATGAGCTGGGTCAGTGCGGAAGGCGGAGGAGAGAAAAAAGCCTGTTTGTGCATTTCCCCTTTTCCAGCCAAAACCGAACAGTCGAACTCCAAAAAACACTTTGGTACTTACCGGCATGGTTTTGTCTCCAAAGAAATAGATGGTCTTATAGCCGTCTTTTTCCACATGTCCCAGGCAGTACCTCTTGTCCCATCCATCAGGAAAGACGTCAATGCTGATCTGGCCTCCTGTAGGGCCAGAAACACAAAAGCTAAAGGTAGAAAGGAGGCTAAGGGCCCGGCCCTGAAAAGAACGTGCTGTTTACTCAGCAGCAACTGGACGGCCAAGGTTGATTTTTACTACCCTTGTTTGCTACTTAGGGACAGGCTCTAATCATGCGACATGTTGTTTTCCCAACATGCTTTCACCTAAAATCTACAAGCGAGACAAACTACCAGCTCAGAACGAGGCACGCATCTGTGTTCAAGTGCTTTGCCAAGCGTGTGGGTCTGAATGAAGCAAGCTGGCGAAAGAACTGGTAACAGCTGCATTCAGCTGGGCCCGCCTCGAGCTTTAACAGTCGCTCGTTCTCGGTGGACAGTGCCCAGAAGCAGACGGCGTGTAGATCTTGCAGGAGAAAGGAAAAGCACGTGGAAGGGGATTGCAGACAGTGTTGAGGGCAATGAAAGCCCCGTCAGACCTTTGTCAGGGAGACGAACAGCTCACACCTCAAGGATATTTAAAAAACCTACCCCTTCATCTATCAGACATAATCCCTTTGCAATTCCAGTTTTCCAAAAGCTGTACCCCTACAAGAGGTGGTAAAATGAGGGGGCTTTAAGTAATGACTCACGAGTGCCAGCAAATCGTTTCCTTAGAGCCTCTGACGGGCGTATCCTACCAAAAACCAAGGCGAAGACACCAGCGCCACAGGCAGAACTCTGTATCAGACACCAGAAACGCTCGCACGCCAGTTTGCCCGTGTAGATAAAACCTGTGTGAGCTCAGACAAGTCCCGTTTCCTTCCAGGTCCTGGGTTTCTTGATTTGTAAAACCAACCCTACTGATCGCCAAGGTTCCCTGATACTCAAATATTACTATATTCCAGAATCTTCCCAGCCTCGCTCTATTTCGGGCCAAGGGGAAGGGTCCGGCCGGGTGAGAATTCATAACCAAACCCAGCAGCCTGGGCAAGCCGCCGTGAGGGCTGATCACACAGGAGCGGTTTTCTCCTTGTGGAAGGACGGCTCCCGAAATCCTCCCACCTGCCTTCAAACTGGGCACAGTCTAATTTTAAGAGCACGCTGGCCCACAGCAATCCCATGGGAAACATTACCCGCTCCTGAGGCCCGTCCGCATGCACGATACCTATGGAGAACGTGATGCCTTTTCCTGCAAACTCCTTCCGCAGATCTGCTACGAACTTCTGTCTTATGTTTTCTTTCTGATAAAAACAGAGATACCGATTATCGGAGTGCAGTTTAGAAGGCACCCTTTAGCCGCTGGCCACGTGGCTGCACATCAGTCCAGGCGGGGTCAGGGGGACTCACCTTATCGAGTTCATGAAACTCCATGCGTTCTTCTTGGCTGCAGCTTCTTCCAATGGGGGACACGTTTAACATCCCATTTCGGAACTCAATGAAAGTGCCTCTAGAGAAGACAGGGCCAGACATACGTTATACTTGGGCAATGTTATAGATGGATGAACGGGTGAGGAATTCTAGAAGGCAGAGGCTGGTGTGATCAACATTTCACAGGCTGTGCTTAGCCACATGGCAGGGCCACCAAGCCCAGAGGTGTGGCCAATCCCAGCTGAGATTAGATTTCAAAGATGGAGAATGTCACCATCGTTGGAAATATTTTATCCTGAGTATATGTTAAAATGACTATGTTCTAGATATACTGAGTTAAGTAAAACATGATTAAAATTAATTTCACTTGTTCCTTTGGTTTTTTTTTTAAGTGGCTACAGAAAACTTAAAATTGCACATGTGACTCATGTGATTTCTGCTGGACAGTGAATTTCACCGTTAATAAAGAGCTATGAAAATGATTACCATCTCTCAGGTCCCCCAAGGAGTCTGGAAATTCATGTATCAGATACCTTTGCTACCGACCCGTTGAACCCACTGATCTGACCAAGCAAACCTACGGGAAAATGCTCTGAGAACTGCCCAGTGAGCCTCAGTGATCGCTAAGGAAACACGGGTCACCCGTGGCCAACTGCTATTAAATGGTTGTTTAGTAACTTTAGTTACTTTGGATAAAGATGTTTAAAAAACCCCATTTTCCCCCCACCGTGTTTCCAATTTCCATCTCAAGATAGTTTCTTAGAAAATCAAATACCCATGAGCTTTTATATTCTTAGGATGGAATTTAAGTGTTCTGTGACAAACTGTGCACTCTGAAATGACTTCCAGTTCTAAACATTGACGCCTGTGAACCTCTGACACCTTCTCCCCGGACCCTTTCCATTTTCTGTGCACAGCCCTGATCTCGAGGAACCAGCCACCTGAAAATCCCGGGGACACATGCCCAGTGTTGAGCAGAGGGCTGTTTCAAGGCCAGTGCTGCCTCCTGAGACCCTATGTGACTCAGGGTGCCTCTCAGAGCCTCACAAAGGGGCTGAGGCAGTCTTTGTGGGTACCTCTAAGGGGTCCTGAGAAAATCAGATGGCCCAGGTTTTGTAAGCTGGGAAGCAATGAATACTCATCGCATAAAGTCAATGTGGCAAAATCTCATCACTGCATCCTTTCCCTGGCTGTGCTCAAACTGCACAGGAGGCAAATGACATAAGCACACACGTGCATCTAAGATGCTTCCTCCAGCAGCCCTCCTGCCCCTCCCCCGCCACACATCCTGGAGCTGGTACAGACCAGCCTTGCACCTGTACCTGCTACACGTACCCTGGTGATCGTTCCCAGGGGTGACCCTAGAGCTGTGGGTCCTAAACGTCAAAGAGCTCAATGAGTTTTCCCCAACTCAAGGACACAGTATCCCTCTCATTCCCATGGAAGGGAGGCTGATGCATTTGAGAAAGGCTTCTGTTCTCAAAAGCCAGGATTACGGCACATTTTCTGGTGTTCGATTCCTCCCTGAAGATCTGGACTCCCGTACAGTCTTACTGCACCCACGTGACCCACATGGGGCATACAGCAGCGCTGATGCCAGGGGTGGGCAAATGCTGATCAACGTGGTCTCAGGCCTGCTCCCCAATCGAGGGGGCACCTCGGGCGTCAGTGGAATGACAGCTGTGCACGTGGGTCTCCCTCACTGGGATGACAACCCTTCTGAGGACAGGATTATGCCTTGTCCTTTCTTCTTTTTTAAGCCTCTCTTAATGCTTAACCCAAAGGAAAGCCTGAGTTGACCTGGGATACGTTATATTTCCACTTTCTACTATGGAGAATTGCCACGATACATAAAAGCATACAGAACAGGAAAACGAAGTCCCACGTGCCATTACCCAGCTGTGGCCAGGACTACCCTGGGCCCAGCCTGTCTCGTCCGTAGCCCCTTCTGGGAGATGTGAAAAGGGAAGGCCCTTGCCCCGAGTGGAGGTGCTGGGCAGGGGCACTGGCTTCATGGATTCTGGTGGTTTTGAGCAGTTCCCAAAGCACATGCCCTGAAATTCAGCTGCCGTTTAAAAAACGTTTCTCCCCCTCATCATCAAGGTGTTACGTATTAAGGGCAGAAAACTGAAAAGAAAATGAACATATTTCTAAGAAAACACCCATAACATCACCAAGAAACAGCCACTGTTAGCCTATGGGTTCATTTTCTGCCAGTGTTTTAACTGCGGTCATGTAACATTACTGTTGGTATTATTTAAAAATGGGAATGGAGGTGAGCACAGTATCCAGGGTGAGAGGTAAGTCCCCAAATCAGTTGCTTGCCGAGGTCAGAACGAGGAGGGAAGGGGTGTGGGAAAGCCTGAGGGTGCGGGTGGGGGGAGTGTGGCTCAGCCGGCTCCCGCCGTGCAGGAGCGGGCCCCAGACACCACAGGAGCCGGAAGTGCAGGCACTTTAGCATGTGAGCTCGGGCGTCCAAATGACAGCAACTGATTCAGATTTTATTTCACACTGTGGACCGAGCAAACACGGCCGCGTGCGGGGTCTGGCTGGGCCCCCAGGTGACTCGCGCGTCTGGGAGCTGTTTCACAGGCCTTCCCCGCAGCCTCGGAAAGCACCTGGTGTCAGATTTCCACCAGGTGCAGATGCCATCGTTTCCGTCCTCACTTCCGCTGGAAGGTCTCCAGCAGTTCCTTCCTAAGCACAGGGCCGGGGACTGACTTGGCACCATGGCCCCAAAGGGCACTAGTTCAGCCTGGCTGCCGAGAGCAAACCCACCTCTTTCGCGGGAGCTTAATTTTCGCAATGTAGCTCAGGCAGTAGTTGATTAAATCTTGGATCAGGGCCTCCCCCAGGTGACCCTGAATGTTCTAGACAAAGGAAATACGGGTTACTTGATTCAGAGACAGGCCATTTTCAAAATAACTTTCTCGCGAACCCGGGTCTTCAGCCACTACCGCTTGAGGGTCACGAGGCTGGTGTGGCGGCCAGGGTGACACGCCCACGCTGCCTTTTTCCTTCTTTCCCGTATAAGCAAACCCCGAGGGGCTTTAATTGAAGCATGTTCTGTCTCGTTACTCAAGATTTTTGGACTCATTACCTTTCAAATGCTTCATGGAAGGCCCAAAGAGTACACTACTGCTGCTTTTATCCAATTAGAGTATCTACAGACGCTGACAGAGAATACTGTTGCTCCACTCTGGCCTTCTCTTATGTCTGAACAGACGATCTTATTACAAAGAGCTACACGGTGCCTCCAAAAATGCTTGTAGCAAGGGAGCCTGCCTTACTCTGTGCTATCACTAATGAAAATATTCGATTAGCTATCCTTAAAAAAACAATTACGAAAATTCAGTTAACCGTTTGGAATACGCGAGTCGCATGGTTCAACATGCAAGATACAAAAAACACGGGGTGGAGATTCATTCCTTCCCTGTGCCTCACCTCCCAGGTACATCTCCCCAGAAGCACTCAACATCAAATATCCTTTTAGAAAACATTTTAACAGTAGCATGTAGTTGTTTGCATTTTCAAGAACGTACCTGTTTACACAAGAGTTTCCCATCTTTGTATGCTACCAGGCCATTTTCTGGAAACACATAATCATATTTTTCAACCACTGCAACCGAAACAAAAGAAAACAGCACGTGATGAACTGAAGGCTGTGTTTCTATTTCCCTTTTTTTTTTTTTAATGTTTGTTTATTTATTGAGAGAGAGCACTCGAATGCGCAGGGGAGGGGCAGAGAGAGAATCCCAAGCAGGCTCCGTGCCGTCGGTACAGAGCCCGAAGATGGGCTCAAACTCACCAACGGTGAGATCATGACCTGAGCTGAAGCTAAGAGTCGGACGCTCAACTGACTGAGCCACTCCCACTTTTTTTTTTTTTTTTTTTTACTTAAAGTAGGGTTCATGGCCAGCGTGGAGCCCAACATGGGACTTGAACTCACAACCCTGAGACCAAGACCTGAGCTGAGATCAAGAGTCGCACGCTTAACTGACTGAGCCAGCCAGGCACTCCTCTATTTCTTGACTAATACGCATCACCAATAAGATTGCTGAACTCTAGTAAGGACTGTAAAAGAATACCTCCTCATCACAGATTGGTCGAGTGGGGAAAGAGCTCAAGTTTTTCTTTTTTTTTTTTTTTTAGAAGACTCTCAATTACAAACGCAAAAGACGGTGGCCAGGCTAGAGACTGGACATGTGGTGGGCCCTCTTACACCTGCCTTCAGCCCCCTCTTATGTACACGGGAAGATGGGCGTCCGTGACAGCCCTCAAGCCTCACTGTGGATCCGCATCACTGGGGTGGCAATGGAAATGCACAGATTCCCAGGATCTGCTCACATTTATTTATTGACAGTTTGAGAAAGAGAGAGAAAGAAAGAGAGAGAGAGTACATGCACACGCTAGGCAGAGAGAGAGGGACAAAGAGAATCAGTCCCAACTAGGCTCTATGCTGACAGCGGAGCTTGATCCTACGAAGATCCCATGACAGGATTAGCTGAGCCGAAATCAAGAGTTGGGCACGCAACTGACTGAGCCACCCAGGTGCCCCCGTTCTCAGGCTTTCTGATTACGAATATGCAGGAGCGAGGCTAAAATCAGATTGTTTTTTAAAAAAAGGTCTTTGGGTGATTCTTACAAGCAGTCAGATTTGGAGACCACTCGTGCAAATCTAAATGGGCCCTCAAACTTCAGGTGCTTGTTAAAGTGCGGATTCCTACGTACCATGAGTTGGGTGGGGCCCTCACATCTGTATTTTAACAAGTTCCCCAGTGATTCTGATACGGCTGGACTGTCAACTTTCTCCAGCTTGTGGATGTTTTGATTCTGATGCTTTGACTTACAGTCTTTGAAATATACAGACAGGGCCCTACCCTGACACAAAACCTCTTCCAGCCTGTGGTTTAAAATCTGGCCAGAGGCAGAAAGGGCCATCAGGGCCAGGTAACAGGATTTCTGGGGATTAATGTGCCCCTGTTAAATTGTTTACAGGCTTTCTAAGTAAGGCATCTACAGGAAAAATTAAGTATAAGCAGAACAGGGTTTTAAAGAGAACGCACAGATGATACTTACGGTGACCGAGCCTGTAAATATAGCTTACACAGATGCTGACTGTAAGATATTACAGCCAAAATGCTCGCTCTCAACTGGGGGTGATTTTGCCCCCTCGACGACATTTGGCAATGTCTGGAGACATTTCTGGTTGTCACACTGGGGGTGGAGGGGTACTGGCATTAAGCAGGTGGAGGCCCAGATGCCGCTGAACACCCCACAATGCACAGGACAGCCCTCGACAAGAGAGAAGGACCTGGCCCAAATGTCAACAGTGTCCAAAAGACGATCAATTCATCTAGCTCTCCAACCTCTATTTCTTACAGGCCAGGCACCCTAGAGACACGAGCTGCAAGATGAATAATCCACAGTCCTAGTCTTCAAGAAAAACAGACAAGCGGCCAGTTTCCAACAAGCATGGAGTGTGGCACTAGGAGGGTTGTGCATTAGGCCATCCGGGGGGAGCAGCCGAAATACGATTCCCAGGCCCGACGGACCTCAGAGTCTCCAGTGAAGGGGCCAATAAGTATGCCTGGCTTCCTGGGGTCCTGTGCTGGAGAGTCTGGTTCAAAAGAAGGGGAGCAGCCTGGGTGACTCATGAATAGGGAACTCTGGGAAACACTGTATTAGGGAAACGGACGGCCCCCACACCCAGAGGGCACCTCAACCCCCGGGTGAGAAGGACGGTCAGGAGACAGGGTCTGAGCGGAGCTGGGAGAGTGGACGGGGACAACATAAGCATTCTGGGCAATGACACAGACACTGGAAGTTCTGGGGAAACGCCCCATGTGTCTGAGTACCAAGAGGTCCACCACCGACTCCAGAAATTTACTTATGGGATTAAAAACGGGAAAGAGAAAGCAGAGAGAATGATCCCCCCAACAAGGAAGCATGTGGGGAGGAGGCCTCGGGCCGGTGACACTTAACAGACAGGCCCTAACTGCCTCCTAAGAAGTTAATCTTCTACCGAAAGCAATCAGCAATGTCAACGTTACCGTCACTTCCCAGCTGCTCCTGCACTTTCTCAAAGTCGGACCCGCCCACCACTCCAATCTTGATCTTCCGTCTCAGGTTTTGGAGAAAGCCGTCCATTTCCTTGGTGATTTTCTACATTTCAAGAAGGAAAATAAAAAGTCGTGAGCGGTAAAGTGATCAGGAGACGAAACCTGGAGGGACACAATCCTTCCGTTCATACAAACCAATTCAGGCTCTAGGTCTGTAGACGAGTCCAAGTACATCAGCTTTTCACCAGAAAAGACCTGTTAACGTTTACTTACTTTTACCTAAAACACACAAGTAATACATAAACAGCCGGTGTGTGCTGTTCTGGCTAGTCCTCTCTGCAATTTCTACGCTTGTTTATATGCAGAAAAATAAATAGGTCTTGTTTTTGGAAACACGAGTGGACTCATTCTAAGTCCTGTGCAATGACTCGCTTTTTCAGCCTTAAGTGGTGATTTTTCCAAGCCAATGGACACGGACTAGCGCACGCACTTCCTGCAAATGTTACCCTGCGCTCTACTTACGAATGTAGGTGGCTGATTTTAACGCAAAATAACACAACACAAAGAGGACGTTGAGAATTGATTTGTTACAACTACACAAAACCAAAGCAAAAACAAAAGCCATGAGAGTAAGAGCACTAGATTTTTTTAGTCTCTCCTAAAAGAAAAGCTGCTATCTATAAACAGTGGTCACGACAGTATAATTTTATGCTCGTTAAAATCCAAACTGGGCACTAATTCAAAAGAAATTAGAAAGTCACATGAAAAGACATCTCTGTTAAGACAAATCACAATTAAGTTTTAAAAGTTATGTTGTTAGGGGCTCCTGGATGGCTCAGTTGGTTAAGCTTCTGACTTTGGCTCAGGTCATGATCTCATACTTTGTGAGTTCGAGCCCCGCATCGGGCTCTGTGCTGACAGCTCAGAGTCTGGAGCCCGTTTTGGATTCTGTGTCTCCTCTCTCTGCCCCTCCCCTACTTGTGTTCTGTCTCTATCAAAAATAAATAAATGCAAAAAAATAAAATAAAAAAGTTATTTTGTTATTTTCTGTCAATCTGAATTGTACATTCACATGGGTATTTTTATTTTTATTTTTTTAAATAAACTCTGCCCCCAACATGGGGCTAGAACTCATGACCCCAAGATTAAGAGTTGCCAGGCGCCCCTCACAGTTCTATCTTTAGAAATGAACTTACCAGAAATTAAAAACAAAAACAAAAATGACCTAAATTCAGTACATAAACATCTGGAATTCCATCTTCTCTTTTTCTTAAAAACAAAACAAAACAAACTGGTTTAGAGTAATCCACACATAGGATTAACCAAATTGCACAGAGGGCTTGTAACAGAGTCTTTTCTGTATCTTCAGGGGAATCTTGATGTGGCACACAAAATGTAGAACTGCACTGGTGGCCTCTGTGAGTCAGTGACTGTGAAATGGGTCCTAGACCCCTCTCCCCCCACCCCCCCCACCGGGCCAACTGGCTTACTCTCACCTGAGGTCAGAATGGCAGGAAGTGGGGGAAGACTCCCTGGATTGCAAAATACTAAAAATGCAATACTTCTGGGCGCCTCACTGGTTCAGTCGGTTAAGTGTCCGACTTCGGTTCAGATCGTGATCTCGCGGTTCGTGGGTCCGAGCCCCATGTTGGGCTTTGTGCTGACAGCTCGGAGCCTGGAGTCTGCTTCAGGTTCTGTGCCTCCCTTTCTCTCTGCCCCTCCCCAGCTCATGCTCTGTCTCTGTCTCTCAAAAATAAATAAACGCTAAAATAAATTTTTAAAATATGCAATACTTCCATCTTCAAACAGAAGCCCGAAGCTGCAATTTATGTGATCTTAACCCCTGTGCACAGTGATGAGCTCCAAGGCACTGTGGCCATCAGACATATGTCTGCAATGTGAATGGGTTGTAGAAGGCACCCTTTCACTTCCAAGTGGCAGCAAATATTTTTTTGACAGGAAATAAGACCCAGCTGCTTGTGAACACAACAGGCATCTCAATTACCCATTGTAGGAGACATCTTTAGAGCAAAATAATCACACACCAAAGTTGTTGTGATGTTCCCAAATAACTCTTGTGTTGACAATTACAAGGAATTCTTTATAAATCACCCAGGACAAAATAAACAGAGAATGATTCAAAAGCTTGAGATTAAGGCCAAAGACTGTTAAAAATTCGCCTTCTGACTACTAGGTATTTATTCAAGGGATACAAGGTGTGCTGTTTCGAAGGGACACATGCACCCCAATGTTTACAGCAGCACTATCAACAATAGCCAAAGTATGGAAAGAGCCCAAACGTCCATCGATGGATGAATGGATAAAAAAGATGTGGTATATTTATACGATGGAGTATTACTCGGCAATCAAAAAGAGTGGTATCTTGCCATTTGCAACTATGTGGACGGAACTGGAGGCTATTATGCTAAGTGAAATTAGTCAGAGAAAGACAAATATCATATGACTTCACTCATACGAGGGCTTTAAGATACAAAACAGATGAATATAAGGGAAGGGAAGCAAAAATAATATAAAAACAGGAAGGGTGACAAAACAGAAGAGACTCTTGAAAATGGAGAACAAAGAGAGGGTTGCTGGAGGGGCTGTGGGGGGGGGGAGGGGCTAAATGGCTAAGGGGCATGAAGGAATCTACTCCCGAAATCATTGTTGCACTACATGGTAACTAACTTGGATGTAAATTAGAAAAAGAAAAATTAAAAAAGAAAAATAAATAAAAATTAATAAAAAAAATTCACCTTCTGAAAAAACCAACTATGAGAGACTTTTTTTGGGGACAAGAAAGGAAAACCGACGGCAGCAAAGAGGACTCAGCAAAATAGGGCGCAGGGGACAGCACCGACCCGCTGCCTAGTTCTGCAAGGTACGACAGCAACACAGCGATATCCATTCGTTTGTGGAGTGCCTGTGGCCACCGCAACACAGTCGATTAGTTGTGACAGAGACCACATGGCCCGCAGAGTCTCAACGAGTTATTTGCCATCTGGCCTTGTGCAGAAAAACATTTGCCAACTGCTGGACTAGGGCATTACATAAGATGAGGGAACTGGTGATAATTTTCCCAGGTGTGACGATGGCCCCTGTGGTCATCACAGATGTCCTCAAGAGATGCAGGCTGAACAATTTAGTGGTGAAGCACCATGATGACTATGGCTTAAGGAGTGGTACAGCGCGGAATAAAAAAGTAGAGAGACAGCTGATGTCAATCAGTGCTGAATTTAAGTGGTGGGGATATGGCTGTATACTAGTTTTTCAGTGGTCCTGGTGCCTGAATGTTTTCTGACACACAGCTGGGAAACAACTGTTTCCCATCCAGGCTTGTGCCTCCCTTCTTTTCACAGACTTTTATTCTAAGTCTCAACTGTTTTTGTTTTTATGTTTAGTTCTTTTTTCTTTTCTTTTTCTTTTAATTTTTTTTTTTTTTAACATTTATTTTTGAGACAGATAGAGACAGAGCATGAGCAGGTGAGGGTCAGAGAGAGAGGGAGACACAGAATCCGAAACAGGCTCCAGGCTCTGAGCTGTCAGCCCAGAGCCCGATGCGGGGCTCGAACTCACGGACCGCGAGATCATGACCTGAGCCGAAGTTGGACGCCCAACTGACTGAGCCACCCAGGCGCCCCAGTTCTTTTCTCAAATAAAAAAAAAAATTATTTATTTCTAGAGAGACAGCGTGAGTGGGAGAGGGGCAGAGAGAGAGGGAAAGGAGAGAGAACCCCAAGCAGGGTCTGCACTGTCAGTACAGAGCCCGATGCAGGGCTTGAACTCATGACACCGTGAGATCATGACCTCAGCTGAAACCGAGAGTTAGATGCTTACCGACTGAGCCACCCAGGTGCCCCTCAACTGTTTTTAGATGGCGTGGCAGTTCTTAGGAAAGTATTCAGCCCAAGAAGATTCTACTTAAACAGTAACATGTGCAAGGCTCTGGACTCCATTCGAACTAGATTTTACCTGTTTGCATCATATCGTCCTTTAGCAGCTGCAAGATAACCTATTCTGCTTCCGGATTGTAATGTGCTTATCAGTGTTGGAGAATATATGTATTGAGGAAGGGAAAGGTTGTATAATGAATAGATCTGTTGGTAAAGTATATTTGCTTTTACCTGGAGCACCCAGCACACAGAAACAATTTTCTTTTAAATTAACACTTTTTTTTCTTCAGTGTTAAAATTGTTTGCTGCCAAGAATATCCCATTTCAGGTATTTTAAGGGAATACGTTGTGGGTTTCTTTGCTACTTCATACTGCACGCTTATCTATCCTGATTCCTTCTGGGAGTCAGAAGCACCTTCCGGAATGGCAGAACCAGGAGCCAGAACAGCATCCATCTTACCGCAGCGGCAGCAAATGGGAAACTTAGCAAAGAACAATGCCCAGTAGCCCAGAAACTTGTACCAGATTTGCTGTGACAAATTGCGATCATGGTTTCCCTGAATCTCAGTTTCCTTTATTTAAAACGGTAACAAAGGGGCGCCTGGGTGGCGCAGTCGGTTAAGTGTCCGACTTCAGCCAGGTCACGATCTTGCGGTCCGTGAGTTCGAGCCCCGCGTCGGGCTCTGGGCTGATGGCTCAGAGCCTGGAGCCTGTTTCCGATTCTGTGTCTCCCTCTCTCTCTGCCCCTCCCCTGTTCATGCTCTGTCTCTCTCTGTCCCGAAAATAAATAAACGTTGAAAAAAAAATTAAAAAAAAAAAAAAATAAAACGGTAACAAAAATTATCCTATTTGGAGGGTGCCTGGGTGACTCAGTCAGTTGGGTGTCTGACTTGATTTCAGCTCATATCAGGATCCCAGAGTTGTGGGATCGAGCCCCCATCAGGTTCCACAGTGAGCAGGGAGCCTGCTTAAGATTCTTTCTCTTTCCCTCTGCCCCTCTCCCTGGCTCATGCTCTTTCTCAAAAAAAGAAAAAAAAAATCCTACTTGGGTAAAAGAGGGAGACGGCTTGAGAGGGAGAAGGTTCTAAAAAGGTTTGGAATGTGAACCATAGACCATTACAGCCAATGGGCCAAATGGAGCAGCTGTTTGTTTTCATAACAAATCAGTAAAGTTTTACTGGAACCGAATGAAGCTGGTCTACCTGTCGTCTATGGCTGCTTTTGCATTAGAGTTGATTAGTTCCTACAGACCACGTGGCTGTCAAAGACAAAAATTCTTGCTACCTGACCCTTTAGGAACAATGAAATGCTGACTCTGGCTCTGGACCAGCAAGAACTTGTAGCAGTCCACAAGTGCAGGCTGGTCGCTGAATCTGTGTCAAAAGGAGCCTCTGAAGAACAAGGCAGTTGAGTATCACCACTAGACCCACTGAACCTGCGGGCCAGAAAGGCAAACTGATCTAAAACCACATGCATTTAACGTGGAAATGTGGAGCACACCATTGCCACCACTCAGCCCAAATCAAGAAGGTAGGGATACAATGTGAAGACAGTGAGGTCACTTCAGTGACCAGTCTGTGCAAGGAGGAGGTCAGAGTGAGCTTCGTCACAAATGCAGACCTTAACTGAAACCTATCCATGCCTGTAGCAGCAAAATCAGGAAGTGGGAAGCAAGCTTCCAGGAGTCCAAGGAGGCTCTCAGGAGGCAGTCTGCAAAAATCTGGGCCTCCTTGATCACTTCTACTGGAGAAGGGGATGGAGAGGGGAGGGGTGCTAGCGGCTACTATTTATTATTACTGAACCCAGCCTATCGCAGCCAAGATACTTTAGTGAATTTGTTCGATTTCATTCGAGCCTCACCAACACCATATGGAACTGGGAATGCCCCCATTTGAAACCACTCAGGGGAGGGTTATGGGAGGAGCCAAGATGGCGGAACAGCATGTAAGTTTTTTTGTGTCTTGCATCCATGAAACGCAGCCAGATCAACACTAAACTATCCTGCACAACTCGAAAACCGATTTGAGGATTAATACAACACCCTGCACAACCTGAACCACAGAACTCAGCAGAGAGAAACTTCATTTTCAATTTTTATTAAAAATATTTTTCGTTAATTTTTTCTACTGTATTTTTTACTTCTGTGTAAATTTTTTTCAAATTCTATTTTACTTTCATCATTTCATTTTATTCCATTTCAGTGTATTCATTTTTTTCAAATTTTCAAACGATTTCGTTTTTTTTCCTTTCCCCTTTTTCTTCTAATCTATCAAGTACAATTGAACACCGGGACCAAAACACACCTAGGATCTAGCATCATTTATTTGATTTTTGTGTGTGTTGTTTTTAATTTTTTAACTTTCATTTTTTTAATTTAGTTTTTTTAACCTCATTAATTCCCTTTCTCCCTTCAAAATGATGAAACAATGGAATTCACCCCAGAAGAAAGAGCAGGAAGAAACGACAGCCAGGGAATTAACCAACACAGATACAAGCAAGATGTCTGAACCAGAATTTAAAATCACGATAATAAGAATACTACCTGGAGTCGAAAATAGTTTAGAATCACTTTCTGTGGAGATAAAAGAAGTAAAAGCTAGTCAGGATGAAATAAAAAATGTTGTAACTGAGGTAGCTGCAATCTCGAACGGATCCCAGGGCGGCAAGGATGCACGAGGCAGAAAAGCGACAGACTAAGGCAAAAGAGCAGGATTCAAGGATTAGAGAAATCAGTGACTCATTTAAAAGGGACAACATCAGAATCATAGGGGCCCCAGAAGATGAAGAGAGAGAAAAAGGGGTAGAAGGGTTGTGTGAGCAAATCGTAGCAGAAAAGTTTCCTAACCTGGGGAAAGACACAGACATCAAAATCCAGGAAGCACAGAGGACCCCCATTAGATTCAACAAAAAACGACCATCAACAAGGCATATCATAGTCAAATTCGCAAAATACTCAGGCAAGGAGAGAATCACGAAAGCAGCAAGGGAAAAAAAAAAGTCCCTCATCTACAAGGGAAGACAGATCAGGTTTGCAGCAGACCTATGCACAGAAACTTGGCAGGCCAGAAAGGAGTGGCAGGATATATGCAATGTACTGAATCAGAAAAATATGCAGCCAAGAATTCTTTATTCAGCAAAGCTGTCATTCAAAATATAAAGAGAGATAAACAGTTTCCCAGACAAACAAAAATTAAAGGAGTTTGTGACTACTAAACGAGCCCTCCAAGAAATTTTAAGGGCGACTCTCTGAGGGGAGAAAAGACAAACAAAACAAAACAAACCCTAAAAAAATACATAAAGACCAAAAGCAACAAAGACTAGAAAAGACCAGAGAACACCACCAGAAACTGCAACTCTACAGGCAACATAATAGCAATCAATTCATATCTTTCAGTACTGACTCTAAATGTCAATGGACTCAATGCTCCAATCTAAAGACATAGGGCAACAGAATGGATAAGAAAACAAGATCCATCTATATGCTGTTTACAAGAGACGCACTTCAGACCTAAAGACACCTTCAGATTCAAAGTAAGGGGATGGAGAACCATCTATCATGCTACTGGTTGACAAAAGAAAGCCAGAGTAGCCATACTTAAATCAAACAATCTAGACTTTAAAATAAAGACTGTAACGAGAGATGAAGAAAGGCATTATATCATAATTTAAGGGGTCTACCCACCAAGAAGACCTAACAATTGTAAACACTTATGCTCCAAATGTGAGAGCACCCAAATACATAAATCAATTAGTCACAAATGTAAAGAAATTCATAGATAATAATACCATAATAGTAGGGGACTTCAACACCCCACTTACAACAATGGAAAGATCATCTAATCAGAAAATCAACAAGGAAACAATGGCTTTGAAGGACACAATGAACCAGATGGACTTAACAGATATATTCAGAACATTTCATCCTAAAGCAGCAGAATATACACTCTTCTTCAGTGCACATGGAATGTTCTCCAGTATAGATCACATACTGGGACACAAATCAGCCCTCAACAATTACAAAAAGATCGAGATCATACTGTGCATATTTTCAGACCACAATGCTATGAAACTCGAAATCAACCACAAGAAAAAATTTGGAAAGGTAACAAACACTTGGAGACTAAAGAACATCCTATTAAAGAATGAATGGGCTAACCAGGAAGTCAAAGAGGAAATTAAAAAGTACATGGAAGCCAATGAAACTGATAACACCGGACCCCAAAACCTCTGGGACACAGCAAAGGCAGTCATAAGGAGAAAGTATATAGCAATCCAGGCCTCCCTAAAGAAGGAAGAAAGGTCTCAGAGAGACAACCTAACCTTACACCTTAAAGAGCTGGAAATAGAACAGCAAATAAAACCCAAAACCAGCAGAAGACAGAAAATAATAAAGATTAGAGCAGAAATTAATGCTACTGAAACCAAAAAAAACAAAAACAAACAAACAAACAAAAAACAACAACAACAAAAAAACAAAACAGATCAATGAAATCAGAAGCTGGTTCTTTGAAAGAATTAACAAAATTGATAAAACACTAGCCAATTTGATCAAAAAGAAAAAGGACACAAATAAAATCAAGAATGAAAGAGATCACAACCAACACAGCAGAAATAAATAAGAAAATATTACGAGCAATTATACACCAATAAAATGGGCAATCTGGAAGAAATGGACAAATTCCTAGAAACATATAAACTACCAAAGTTGAAAGAGGAAGAAACAGAAAATTTGAACAGACCCATAATCAGTAAAGAAATCGAATTAGTAATCAAAAATCTCCCCAAAAACAGGAGTCCAGGGCCAGACAGCTTTCCAGGGCACTTCTACCAAACATTTAAGGAAGAGTTAACACCTATTCTCTTGAAGCTGTTCCGAAAAATAGGAATGGAAGGAAAACTTCCAAACGCTTTCTATGAAGCCAGCATTACCTCGATTCCAAAACCAATTCCAAGAATACATTAAAAAAAGTATCCATCACGATCAAGTAGGATTTATACCTGGGATGCAGGGCTGGTTCCATATTTGTAAAACAATCAATGTGATTCATCACATCAGTAAAACAAAGGATAAGAATCACATGATCCTCTCAACAGATGCAGAGAAAGCATTTGAAAAAATACAGCATTCTTTCTTGATAAAAACCCTCAAGAAAGCAGGGATAGAAGGATCATACCTCGAGATCATAAAAGCCATATATGGAAGACCCAATGCTAATATCATCCTCAATGGGGAAAAAGTGAGAGCTTTCCCCCTAAGGTCAGGAATAAGACAGGGATGTCCATTCTCGCCACTGTTATTCAACACAGTATTGGAAGTCTTCGCCTCAGCAATCAGACAACACAAAGACATAAAAGGCATCCAAATCAGCCAAACTTTCACTCTTCGCAGATGACATGATACTCTATATGGAAAATCCAAAAGATTCCACCAAAAAACTGCTAGAACTGATTCATGAATTCAGCAAAGTGGCAGGATAGAAAATCAATGCACAGAAATCGGATGCATTCCTACACACCAACAATGAAGCAACAGAAAGAGAAATCAAGGAATTGATCTCATTTATAACTGCCACCCAAAACCATAAAATACCTAGGAATAAATCTAACCAAAGAGGTGAAAAATCTATACACTGAAAACTACAGAAAGCTTATGAAAGAAATTGAAAAAGACACATAAACAAAAGGAAAAATATTCCATGCTCCTGGAGAGGAAAAATAAATATTGTTGAAATGTCAATACTACCCAAAGCAATCTACAGATTCAACGCAATCCCTATCAAAATAACACCAGTATTCTTCACAGAGCTAGAACAAATAATCCTAAAATTTGTATGGAACCAGAAACGACCCCGAATAGCCAAAGCAATCTTGAAAAAGAAAACCAAACCAGGAGGCATCACAATCCTGGACTTCAGGCTGTATTACAAAGCTGTCATCATCAAGACACTATGGTACTGGCACAAGAACAAACACTCAGATCAATGGAATAGAATAGAGAACCCAGAAATGGACCCAAAAACGTATGGCCAACTCATCTTTGACAAAGCAGGAAAGGATATCCAATGGAATAAAGACAGTCTCTTCAGCAAATGATGCTGGGAAAACTGGACAGCGACATGCAGAAGAATGAACCTGGACCACTTTCTTATACCAGACACAAAGATAAACTCAAACTGGATGAAAGACCTAAATGTAAGACAGGAAGCCATCAAACTCCTCAAGGAGAAAGCAGGCAAAAACCTCTTTGACCTTGGCCGCAGCAACTTCTTACTCAACACGTCTCCGGAGGCAAGGGAAACAAAAGCAAAAATGAACTACTGGGACCTCATCAAAATAAAAAGCTTCTGCACAGCAAAGGAAACAATCAGCAAAACTAAAAGGCAACCGACGGAATGGGAGAAGATATTTGCAAATGACAAATCAGATAAAGGGTTAGTATCCAAAATCTATAAAGAAGTTATCAAGGTCAACACCCAAAAAACAAAGAATCCAGTGAAGAAATGGGCAAAAGACATGAATAGACACTTCTCCAAAGAAGACAGCTAGATGGCCAACCAACACATGAAAAAATGCTGAACGTCACTCATCATCCGGGAAATGCAAATCAAAACCACAATGAGATACCATCCTACACCTGTCAGAATGGCTCACATTAACAACTCAGGCAACAACAGATGTTGGCGAGGATGCGGAGAAAGAGGATCTCTTTTTCATTGCTGGTGGGAATGCAAGCTGTTGCCGCCACAAACAGTATGGAGGCTCTTCAAAAAATTAAAAATAGAATTATCTTACGACCAAGCCATTGCACTACTAAGTATTTATCCAAGAAATAAAGGGATGCTGTTTTGAAGGGGCACATGCACCCCAATGTTTACAGCAGCACTATCAACAATAGCCAAAGTATGGAAAGAGCCCAAATGTCCATCGATGGATGAATGGATAAAGAAGATGTGGTATATATATATATATATAATGGAGTATTACTCGTCAATCAAAAAGAATGAAATCTTGTCATTTGCCACTACGTGGATGGAACTTGAGGGTATTATGCTAAGCGGAAAAGCAAAATTAAACAGTCAGATAAAGACAAATATCATATGACTTCATTCATATGAGGAGTTAAGACACAGAAGGGATAAACACAAGGGAAGGGGAGGGAAGCAGGGAGGGATGTGGGATTTCGGGAACATGGAGGGGGACAAAACATAAAAGACTCTTCAATATGGAGAACAAACAGAGGGTTACTGGAGGGGTTGTGGCAGGGGGATGGGCTAAATAGGTAAGGGCATTAAGGAATCTACTCCTGAAATCATTGTTGCACTATATGCTAACTTGGATGTAAATTAAAAATTAACAAATAAAAAACAAAAACAAACAAAAAAAAACCACTCAGGGGTTCAGTGATTTGCTCTAAGTCAGACAGCTGTCAACAGAGTGAAGTTGAGACTCTATTAGGTCTGTTTGACCTGGAAACCTATGTTTTTCCTATTAGGTTGCAAGATGCAGCTCATAGGTGACAGGACTGAGGAGGGAACATAGCTGGTAAGAGGGCTGAGCTGGGGTTCAAATTCAGGGCATGCGGTGAGAGTCCAAAACTGCGTTTTCCAACCCCATACACGTTGTTTCCTTTCAAGGGTTTTCAGCCCGTCTCATCTCTCCGAGCATCCTGAGGTCTTGGGGATGTGTTTCGAGTTTCCGTTTCACCCCTGGAAGGCACCCAGAACGGAGTTCAGCCTTGCCGAGGAGGTAGGCGGCCCTCGGCCGCCCCTCGACCCCCACCCTGGGCGGCCGTCGGCCCCAAATGTGAACAGCAGGCGGCTCTGCACCCGCTGCCGCCAGCCGGCCGGGTGCCGCCTACCTGTCGCGGGGCGGTCAGGGTCCCGTCCACGTCGAAAAGGCATAGCGCTGGGCCAGACGCCGCCATGTCCCCGGTTTCCAGCCGCACTTGATGAGACTCGTTGGCAACCAGGAACTCGGCCCGGAACTTCCGGGCTCGGCCCCCGTGCCACAGGGCACGCTGGGAGAAGGAGGATCCATTCCCACGTGTCTGGGACTAGAGTCAGTTGGTCTTTAGGAACCACAAATCCCAGAATGCAATGCGTCGACACGCCGACCTCCTACGGCCGAGCAGGCCCTCTTAGAGGTTCCGGGGGCGGGGGGAATCACTTCCGGCGGCAGGTATCCGCGCGATGGTAAGAAGGCGGGTGAGGGGAAGTACGGGGGGGGGGGGGTGAAGCGCCTTGGGGGTCGTGGTCAAGGTTAGGCAGGCAGGCGGATTTCTGGGGTTCTGATTTGGAGGATCCGCGGGAGGGAGCTCCGGCGTGGGTTAAGGCTTGCTGTGCCGCGCCTTTCTACGCCCGGGCCACGTGGGCCGACAGGGCACTCTCCGATCATCACAAACCTGGGGTCCATTGAATGCATTTGAGAGCTTTGAAACCATGATCTCATGTGGTATGTTGTGAACCCCCATTGTGAAAGGCGAAGAAACCGAGGCCCAGAGAAGTGAAGTAACTTACACAAGGAGCTACAGCTAGTGACTGGCCCCCAAGTCCAAAGCATCTGTCGCTGCCCTACTCAGGGTGTAGAACGGTGCACCTAATAAAAACCTTGTGCTGCGGGTTGGCGCCTCCCATCCCCGCCTGCTTTGGTCTTCCCCCTCCCCCAAACAGGGCTAAGAAATCAGCGGTTCCCTTCAGCACCGAAGATGGTGCTTTAACCTGACAGAATGGGGAAGTTATTATGGTAAGTATCGCAGAGATTTGTTACCCATTTGGACATTTGTTGTTTGGCTTCCTGCTGGGGAAAACGTTCATATAGCCTTACGTCTTCAGTGCCCAGCCCAGAGTTGGTCATCCCTAGATACGTGTTGAATGAATGAAGGCTGTGTCGCCTTTCTTGTACCTCTTTGAACTCCCTGAAGGATATAGGACCAGTTTGGGGGTCAGACTCTGCCACACTCACTGGGTGTGTGTCTTTGGGTATGTTTCTAGCCTTCTCTGGGTTTAGTTTTCTCCGTGGTAAAGTACAGTTGACCCTTGAACAATGCGGGTTTGAACTGTGTGGGCCCACTTCTTCGCAGATTTAAAAAAATACATATGTTGTGAAGTTTTTTTTGGAGATTTGCTCCAATTTGAGAAAACCAGCAGATGAACTGCATAGCCTAGGAATACTGGAAAAAAAAAAAAAGATGTATCATGAATGCATAAAATATATGTAGATGCTAGTTTATCATTTACTTCCATGAAGTATACACAAGTTTGTTACAAAAAGGTTTATCAAAATGTACAGACTGTACAAGGCATCATTCATAGTTGAGAGAAATGGAAACAAAGATGCAGTGTTAAATAACTGCATAAAATTAACTGCAGTACATACTCTACGACTGTAAGAATATCATAGCCACCTCCTCTTGCTGTGGTGATCTCAAGTGTTGTGATTTCCAAGCTTAAAACCGTGTGTTGCTAATCCTCTCCGCGAGATCAGTTTGTCACTCGTAAATTTCAAATGGCTGTAAAAAGTGATCCCGTGGTTCTTGCATATTTTTCATCATGTTTAGCGCAATACTGTAAACCTTGAATAACACCATGGGACCCATACGAAACACCACTGGTGATTCTGGAAGCGCTCCCAAGAGGCAGAGAAAGGTCATGACATTACAAGAAAAAGTCGAATTGCTTGACATGTACCGCAGATTAAGGTCTGCGGCTGCAGTGGCCCGTCATTTCAAGATGAATGAATCCAGCGTAAGGACCATTGTAAAAAAGGAAAAGGAAATCCGTGAGGCTGTGGCGGCAGCTACGCCAGCAGGCGCGAGAACGTTGCACTTTCTGCGAGACAGCTTTTTATCTCGTATTGAAAATGCAGCTTTTACGTGGGTGCAGGATTGCCATAAGAAAGGCATACCTATAGACTCGAACACGATTCGAGAAAAAGCAAAGTCATTGTATGACCACTTACAGCAAAAGGAAGGTGAAGGATCCAAGGCTGGAGAATTTAGTGCCAGCAAAGGATGGTTTGATAATTTCAGAAAGCGGTTTGGCTTAAAAAATGTCAAGATAGCAGGGGAAGCAGCTTCCCCCGCCCAAGAGGCAGTAGATGAGTTGCCACCTCAGGCGCCCAGAGTCACCACACCAGAGGAGTTAACAGAGGGTGAGTCGGCGGAGGCGAGAGCTTCCGGACCGGTGCCGGATGAAGATGTGCGCGAAGCGGCGCCAGAAAACAAGTTGACGTTAGACAACCTGGCAGAAGGGTTTCGATTATTCAAGACGGCTTTTGACTTCTTTCACAACATGGACCCTTCTGTGATACGGGCACTGAGACTAAAGCAAGTGGTGGAAGAAGGGCTGGTACCTTATAGAAACATTTTTAGAGAGATGAAAAGGCAGAGAAGTCAAACGGAAATTACAAGGTGTGTCCGTGAAGTTACACCGGGTGTGCCTGCCCCTCTTGCCTCCTCTTCCACCTCCTCTTCCACCTCCTCTAGCTCTGCCTCCGCCTCCCCCGAGACGGCCAGACCAGCCTGTCCTCTGCCTCGCCCGCAGCCTGCTCAGTGTAAAGATGACGAGGACGAAGACCCCTTCCACGTAGTAAATACTAAGTAGTCGTCATGCCGTACGGTTAAACTGACCTGTTGTGTGTGTGTGTGCGCGAGTGTCTCCGTGTGAAAATCTGGTAACTGTACGGCAGGAACTGTGTAGGACTGCATCATCGCCTGGGTGTTCATTGGGCAGGACGTCATATGCAAGATTCGCCCGCAAGTGGATGGCCTGTCCTTAGAGGCATAAGGTGGGTGATAATTCAATATAAAATTAATGATGTGTCTTATTGTTTTGTCACGTTGCTCTCAAAGAGTTACGTTGGGGTCCAGTATGCCCCCCTCTCCTATCTGGAGAGACGGCATATCAGCCTATCGTCACAGCTAAGTGGTTTTTTAAAAAACAGTGTTTCCGGTAGTGTGTATTGTGAATCCAACTGGAACACGGTAGGCCACGAAAACTTTGTAACCATTCATTCCTTAGTGTATAGGCGAGGCCCCTGTGAAACAGCCGTGTGGTCACACAGGGTTACACTAGGCTACCATCAAAGGATCCTACTAGTGCGTCTTTGTTATCAATCCTTGAATCATCCTACTTGTAAATAAATAGGCATCCCCCTTATTATCTTTCTATTTTGGTGTCTAGTGTTGGCAGGTAACAAAACACCTGTTGATGTTTCGTATCGTAAGGCAGTATCGATTTATGTACTGACAGACGATTCATCTTGTGAACAACGTAAACTGAATGGTCCGGATGATACAGTACAGCTCCGTAAATGTGTTTTCTCTTACGGTTTTCGTAATCTCGTTCTTTTTTCTAGCTGACTTTGCTGTAAGGATACGGTGTATGATAACATGTAATACACAAAATATGTGATAATCGACTTATCGGTTTAGGTCCTGGTCAGCCGTAGGCTATTAGTAGTTAGGTTTTTGAGGAGTCAAAAGCTACATGTGGATTTTTGACTGCATGGGGGTGGCCGTCCCTCACGCCTCCGTTGTTCAAGGGTCAACCGCAGGGGGCGCCTGTCTTGCACCGCTTGTATGAAGATCACGTGAGTTAAAGCATCTGGCTTTCTCTGTCCCTCCGTCTCTGGCAGTAACGGCAGCCTCGCAGGGTTGGCGGGAGCTTGTGGGTGAGATGCTCCGCAAACGTTCGTCGCGTGATCAGCATGGCTGAGTTCCCTGAGAGCAGTGGTCTCCTTTCTCCCTTCCAGGCTGCCCTCCTCCGCGCTGTGCTTCGGCGGCCCGGCCCGGCCCCGTGGAGAAGGCCTGTCTGCGGGCTGTGGTGCCGCACAGCCACCGGCCGGGATCCGGGGAGGTGGGTGGGGAGCGGGTGCCCCGCCCCGAAGGAGAAGGCGGCAGGTGCGGAGACAGAGAACTTCCAGATGGTCTACCGGTTTGACGCCATCAGAGCCTTCGGGTACTTGTCTCGGCTGAAGGTGGCACAGACGGCCCTCACGGTGCTGGCCCTCCCGCCTGGCTGCTACTGGTACTCGCAGGGCTTCGTGACGCTCGGCTCCCTGTGTGTCGCGGGCGGGGTGGCTGGCTTTGCCCTGGCCATGCTCTGCTGGATGAGCTATTTCTTCCGGAGGCTGGTGGGCATCCTGTATGTGAACGAGGCGGGCACTGTGCTGCGGGTGGCGCACCTGACCTTCTGGGGCCGGCGGCAGGACACGGACTGCCCCGTGGCCGACGTGATCCCCATGACGGAAACCAAGGACCGGGCCCAGGAGCTGTTTGTGCGTATCCAGCAGTACAGTGGAAGGGAGACCTTCTACCTCACCCTTCGCTACGGACGCATCGTGGACCGAGAGCGTTTCGTGCAGGTGTTTGGGACGCTGGACTCCCTCAAGTGAATTGGGAGCTGGGTCTCCAGCAGGAAGGCCGAGGATGAAACAGGGGATCGGGCACCTGAAGACTTCGGCAGGGCCTCTGGGCACCCGTCTTTTGGGATGCACAGAGTCCTAAGACAGAAGCTAGTTTCGGAAAGAGGCCCTTAGTACCAATTCATACTGCGTTTGTGTGACATTTAGTCAGATAACGGCCAGAAGTTCACAGCTGGTTCTCGGAGGAAGCTGTGTCCGGTTCACTCAGGCAGGGCAGTGCTGCGAAATCGGAAGTCAGGGAGGTGAGGCAGAGCAAGCTCAGGACGTGGCTTGAGCAGACACGGGTGCTGTCAGTTCTCGACTGCCTGTCCTGGAGTCACCGTGTCTCTCAACCCTGGTTTCCCCATCTGAGAAAGGGAAAAATCCTGTCTCCTGGCATGGGTGTGAAAATAAACAGTAAATGTCAAGGTCAGTACAAAGGTGATAGTGTGCTGAAAAGCTTCCAGGCAGTCAGTAGGGCTTACCCGAGGCCTGTGCTGCCCCCGTCGGGGCCTCAACAGCAGGAAAGGACGGGAAGAAGCCCAGGTAGAGTTGGGTTGCGTGACCGCGGCGGAGGGTGCTGGCCAGGCGAGCGCAGCATCCCTTTGCCAAGGTTGTGGCCTGGGGCCCTCCTGTCTGAAGGCTCTGGTGGATAAAACCAGGCGAGCTGTGTTCTGGTGCGTTCTTTTATAAGCTAAAGCTAGTTGTGTGCACGATTAGTGGTTAGTAAAAGATGTTTGTTTCACAGTCTGTAGCAAAATAAAGAGGAAGGAAGAGATGATCGTCAACAGTTCCACCACTCAGAAGTCAGTGACCAGATGCTTTATCGTGGGGACTTCCAGTCTTTTATTGTGTTAAAACACACATCGTGTAAATGTATTCCTTCAGCCATTTTTGAATGTACACTTCAGTGGTATTAAGGACGCCTACAGCGTTGTGCAGCCATCACATCTGCTCGTTTCCAGAACGTTTTCATCATCCCAAGGAGAAACTCTGTACCCATTAAACGGTCACTCCCCATCTCCCCCTCCCTCCAGCCTCGTAACCAGTCATCTGCTTTCTGTTTCCGTGGATTTGCTTTTTCTGGACATTCCACATAAATGGAATCGCCCACTGTGGTTTTGTGTCTGGCTTCTTTCACCTGGCGTGATGGTTCCAACGTGCATCCATGCTGTAGCCTGTGTGAGAGCCTCATTGCTTTTCGTGGCTGGATAACCACAGTGTAGACTGCAGTTTGCTTATCTGTCTGTCGATGGACATTTTGATAGTTTCCACCTTTTGGCTGTTGGGAGCAGTGCTGCCGTCAGAGTTGGCGCACGAGTCCCTGCTGTCGCTTCTTTTGGGGCTCCTGGATGCCGACCGGCAGACAGGCGGAAATATCGGATCTTACGGTGACTGTGCAAGTTTTTGAGGAACCGCTGAACTTTCCCACAGCCGCCATGTCCTTTTTTACCCGTCTCAGCCGTCCACAAGGGTTCTGGCTCCTCCACATCCTCCTGATGGGCAGGAGGTCGTATCTTACCGTGCTTTCAGGCTTTTTACAAACATAGATGTTATCCTGTACCTGGAATTGGTTTTTTTTTTTTTTTTTTTTTTTTGCTTCATGTAACATAGCTATCTTACTTGTAAACACATTAAAAATATTCTGTCACAAGAAAAAAAATACCTCATTACTATGTGAGATGCCTGATGTTAACTGACCTTGTCATAATCGTTTTGCGATATATACGTGCATAAATCATTACGTTGTACACACTAAGCTGATACGATGTTATATGTCAATTCTATCTCAGTAAAACTGGGGAAAGTTAATTATTTTTGAAGGAGAGAGAGACCGAGTGTGAGTGGCTAACGGGAGAGAGAGCGGGAGACAAAGAATCCGAAGCAGGCTATGGGCTCTGAGCTGTCAGCACAGAGCCTGACACGGGGCTCGAACTCACAGACCACGAGATCATGACCCGAGCCAAAGTCAGGTGCTTAACTGACTGAGCCACCCAGGAGCCCCAAATCTCCTTAAAAAAATTTTTTTTTGTCTATTTATTTTTTTTAATATTTTTAAATCTTTGAGAGAGAGAGAGAGAATGAGAGCGAGAGCGTGCACAAGCGACCAGGGGAAGGGCAGAAAGAGGTGGACGGAGGATCTGAAGTGAGCTCCGTGCCTACAGCAGAGAGCCCGATGTGGGGCTTGAACTCACAAGCTATGAGATCATGACCTGAGCTGACGTCAGATGCTTAACCGGTTGAACCACCTAGGTGTCCTTTATTTTTTTGAAGTCGACTCCACACCCATCGTGAGGCTCGAACTCCCCAAGATCAAGAGTCGCACACTCTACTGACTGAGCCAGCCAGGCGCCCCTCATTCAAATCATACTCTTTATGCAAAAACAAATTCGGAAATTGCAAAATATTCCACCGAGTGGATGTGGTTGGTCCTTCACTTTTTATTTTCTTTTTAAAATTTATTTACTTAGTGTGAGCAAGGGAGGAGCAGAGAGAGGGGGAAAGAGAGAATCCCAAGCAGGCTCTGCACTGTCACGGCAGAGCCCATCGTGGGGCTCGATTTCATGAACCATGAGGTCATGACCTGGAGCCAAAATCAAAAGCCTGTGCCCTGAAAACAGCACCGTTTAATTTGTGTTCAGTTTTAGTTAAAGATGCAAATGAAAGGTGGTAGGATCATGGATTTGAATTCTTTATTAAATTCCAGCTGGTGTGAATTCACTCCTGTGGCTGGAGACCGAAGTCTGGGGAGTGTGTGGTTGTGTCCCTCAGATGTTTGGGGACACTGGGCACCCACTGCCTGGGCATATCTGTGGTTTTCCCACACACAACGGCTCTGCACACAGGAGAACCCCCACTGAGCAGTGACCCAGAGCCTGGGTGTGGGCCTGGGCGTCCCCGGGGCCTCTCTCTTCAAGGTTTATAAATGGCATGTGGTTCCATTGACTTGTTTTATGCGACTTTATTTAAACAACTTTTTTTTAATGTTTACTTATTTTTGACAGAGAGAGACAGAGCATGAGCGGGGGAGGGGCAGAGAGGGAGACACCAAATCCAAAGCAGGCTCCAGGCTCCGAGCTGGCAGCACAGAGCCCGACGCGGGGCTCGAACTCACAGACTGTGAGATCATGACCTGAGGCGAAGTCGGATGTTTAACCGACTGAGCCACCCAGACGCCCCAATGCTGATTCTATTTTATTTTTATTTTTTTTTTCAACGTTTATTTATTTTTGGGACAGAGAGAGACAGAGCATGAACGGGGGAGGGGCAGAGAGAGAGGGAGACACAGAATCGGAAACAGGCTCCAGGCTCTGAGCCATCAGCCCAGAGCCTGACGCGGGGCTCGAACTCATGGACCGCGAGATCGTGACCCGGCTGAAGTCAGACGCTTAACCGACTGCGCCACCCAGGCGCCCCCATGCTGATTCTATTTTAAAACCACGACCAGAAGCTGACCACCTCTCACCCTGTCCACCTCCTGCCATTCTGATTCACACTGCCCTCTTATGTTCTCTGGGTTGTTGCAGCCTGCTGCTTCTATTATCCTTACCCATCTGGAGCCTGTTCTCACAGCAGCCTGTGATAATCAATAAATAAACAAACAAACAAAGCACGGCATTGCGGTAAAAACTGAAGTGCTCACCGTGGCCTACAAGGTCTAACGTGGTCTGGGTCCACCCCTATCCCCAGCTGTGTCTCATCCCCAGCTCTGTCTTCAACCACTGCCAGTCACATCCAGTTTTCTGTTCCTTCAGTAATCAAGGGTGCTCCAGCCTCAGGGTCCTTGCATTGGCAGTTCCCTCTGTCTGGAAACCTTTCTCCCCAATGTCTGTATAGAGCACTCTCACGCATGTGTGCTCTCTCCCCCTCTCTCCCTCTTTCTCTGTATAACAGGTGTTCTTTATGCTCAAGAAGTTGTTAGTGAAGATTCACTTGTATAGAGAAGAGTCAGTTACATAGCAATTACATGTAGCTCTTGGTTTCCTTCCATACTGTTCCCTCACCCGCTTACCAGCTCCTTCAAAGACTGTGAACCCCTTTCCCCAAAGACAGTCTTTGCCTATGAAATGTCTCAGGCGGTATTAATGATTTGACTTTGACCTCATTAAAGATAAGAATTAACTCAAATAGTCCCTGGTGTTGGTCTAGTTCTAAGCTATTAACCTGAGTGAACATCACCCCTGGAGATTTTAGTTATGTCAGGGGTGGGTCCCCAGAATCTGTATTTTGACAGAAAATTGGGACAGCCAATTCTGAAATGCAGCCAGGCTGGAATTTTAGTCTATTTCAGTCTACTTCTGAAATAGACTCTAGTAGACAGAAAACACCAGAGTAACTCATGCCTCTGTGGACTCTGTGTTCCCTGGCCAATTTTTCCCCCCTTAAAGAATACATTCTCAGCTCTGGTTCTGTGTGCAGAATCACCTGGGGAGCTTTTTAAAAATATTGCTGCCCAGGCCCACGACCAGCCGTTGCCATGGTCAGGGCGATTCTTACCTGTAGCCTGGGTTGCCAGTCACTGCTCTGTAGTATCACCACCCTGGGAGGTGAAAACCCCGTCCTCACCAGCCCACCAGCCGTGGCATGAGAGAGCCTCCATTTCGATGTGTGTCTGCTCACACAGTACCAGCAGAGGGCACTCACAGCAAAGGCATCGTGCATGCGTTCATTTCCGAGCCGGAATCGCGATCTCCACCTGACCGCGGCGGGACTTCAGCAGCACCACGAGGGCGGTCCCTGGGAGCCGCCCAGGCTCTCCGGATCGACACCAGCAAAACTAGCAAAACCTGTGCTGAGTCCCTAAGGACGGATTCCGGTAGATGCTGGGGGGTTTGAATCTTTATGCTTCCCAGGTAACTCCAAGGCACCCTGACTTTTGAGAATCCCTGCGTGGGATTTACCCTTCCCAAAAGCTGTGCAGCAGATGAGAAAGCAGTGTCTCGGAAAATGCAAGTGGTCTTTAGATTCAGGTGATGGATATGTGGGTGATTCCCCCACTTTGACAACAAATCCAAAATAATAATCTAATAGAAATACCCAAGGAGACATACGAAGATGTTCACTGAGTGTTCCTAATAGCAAAACAAACAGCAATGACAAAACTGGAAATAAACGTTTTTAAAAGAAAATTTTTTTTTTTTTAATTTTTTTTTTCCAACATTTATTTATTTTTGGGACAGAGAGAGACAGAGCATGAACGGGGGAGGGGCAGAGAGAGAGGGAGACACAGAATCGGAAACAGGCTCCAGGCTCCGAGCCATCAGCCCAGAGCCCGACGCGGGGCTCGAACTCACGGACCGCGAGATCGTGACCTGGCTGAAGTCGGACGCTTAACCGACTGCGCCACCCAGGCGCCCCTAAAAGAAATTTTTAAGGTTTATTTGTTTTTGAGAGAGAGACAGAATGTGAGCAGGGGAGGAGCAGAGAGAGAGGGAGACACGGCATCCAAAGCAGGCTCCAGGCTCTGAGCTGTCAGCACAGAGCCTGATGTGGGGCTCATACCTATGAACCGTGAGATCATGACCTGAGCCAAAGTCGGAAGCTTAACCGACTGAGCCACCCAGGTGCCCCTAAACAGTTTTCATTAGTAGGCGACACGGTTAAATAAATGTCGGTAGTGCCTTACTATGGAATATTGTATGGCCCTTAAAAAGAATGAGCTTGAACAGTATCTGCTGATGTGGAAAGGTAACCATGGCAACCACGATCAGTAGAAAAAGCAAGTCACAGAACCAATAGAGTTTTGTGTGGTCTTGTGTTTGTAAAAACCCCCATACACTGCAAGTTCACAGTGGTTACCTCTGGGGAGAGGGTGGAGGGTGTGGGGGGGTGGGTGGAATGGAGGGAAGACACCCATCTTCAACGTTATAACCTTCCAATACTGTCTTTAAGTATTCACGATGAACATCTTGTCTGTCTTAACAAGTGAAAGATGCTGTAAAAAGCTCGAGATCTCTCAAGTCAGCTTTTTAGGTGAATCCACCGTGAATTCCCATGCTGGCCTTGGAAGCTGGGCTGACATTAGGAATCATTCCGTTGTGGAGAGCATCGGTGACATGGCTATGCCTGTCCCTTCTAGAGTGGTTTTCCTGCCTGTCTGCTGAGACCCGCCTGCACGCCCTGGGCTGTGTAGAATTTAACTGCAGGGAATGGTGTGGTCTGTGCTATGTCCATTTTCGTACAGTACTTGCTGTGGACTGAACATGTATATCCACCCCCACCCCTGAAAACTCCTGTGTGGAAACCGTAACCCCCAATGTGATGGTGTTTGGGGTGGAGCCTTTGGGAGGTGATTAGGGTCCCCTTCGTGTGATCAGGGCCCGTACGAATAAAGAGGCTGTGTGTGTGTGTGTGTGTGTGTGCGCGCGCGCGCGTGCCCCAAGGAAGGCCATATGAGGACATAACAAGGGGCCTCACCAACCAATCATGGCCTTGCAGCCTCCAGAACTGTGAGAAATCTGTCTTTAATGTTTAAGCTGCCCAGTCTATGGTTGTTGGGGAGGTCATCAAGAAGGCATGACTGCCAGTTGACCCTCAGGCTGGCCCTGGGCAATCGGAGGCTCCCCACCCCCTCCCCTGTCCTTGGAATGTAGGTTCTACTTGGCTTCTCTGTTTCCGGAAGCTGTCCAAGGACACAGCCTTGAAACAGTGATGTGGGGTTGAGGCCATCTGCACGGTAGACATGCCTGAACCCAGTTAAGGCCTCCACATAAACCCAGATTCTGGCAGGTGTGTGTGGAGGCCTTATCTTGCAGCCGCCCAAGACAAGCCTTGTAAGTTAAGTCCCCTCGTGAGTTAAGTCCTCTTGCAGGTATTAGTGAGTCCTGCCACCTGCCCACTGGAGCGGCCTCCTCTCTCTCCAGCCTCTCTCTGCCTTCCGTGTATGGGAGCCAGTCTCAGTTTGCACCCAGGGAGCTGGCGAGTGGGTTGTGGGCCAGCAGTGGTATTCGTATCCCGTCATAGCCCCCTGGGCAGACTGAGACGTGGTCCCCCAGACCGCGGGGAGGTCAGCTCTAGCTGGGGACGTCTGTGGTCTGCACCGCTGGGAGCTGGTGTCCTACCTGCACTGGTGATCCAAGATGAGACTTCCATGTTACAGGGCCGGGTATCTACCATTCAGTGACCATGTTGAATGCACTCCCCAGAGCCGATGTGGGGGACTTAGCCGCTTGTGGGGGTGGGGGCAGCCGGGGGAAAATTGCCCAGATGGCCAGGGCTGGGGGCTTTCATTTCGCTGCTGCTCTGTGACTTCAGGACTTGTGAGTCCCCAAATGGAAAGTAACAGGGTCCCTTTGAGCCCCAGGCAGAGTCCAACTTTTATGGCTTTGTTTTGCTCCTGTGGCATTCAACTATAAAATCCTGTCCGATTAATCAGGCAGGGCCATGTTTTACCAACTCTGGAGACAAAACATCCATTTTACTGATTAACAGTTGAGATACACTCCGAGACTCCGAGACTCCGTGGGGCTTGTATCTGCATTGGGAAGTAGGTTTACTGCTGTGAGCGGGAACTGTAAGGTTGACAGAAATGTATCATTGCGTGGAATCATGGGAGGCACTATGCCCTGCCACGTTGTAGCTGTGGCCAGAGAAGTTCTCCGTGTGCCTTGGGTTCTTCATCTGGGAAGCAGTGGCAATAAAAGTACCCACCTAAGGGGGTTGGGACGATGGACTTAGTACCTGGAATCCACCTAAAATAGCGCTTGGTCCAGGGAAGCATTTGATACGTGCTAGGCTAGCAGGCTAGCATTACAGAGGAGGCTCAGGGGTGATGGGCCACCCAGCTAGAAAGTAGCAGGGTCGGGTCATTCCACTGCCGTATCCTGCCTCCCCAGCATGGAAGGAGAACAGAAAATAGGAAACAGTGCCTGGTTTTATTTATTTTTAGTTTTGAGAGAGAGAGAGAGAGCAGGGGAGAGGGGCAGAGAGAGAGGGAGAGAGAGGAAGAGTCTCAAGCAGGTTCCATGCCCAGTGCAGAGCCTGACACAGAGCTCCCTCCCACGACCCTGGGATCATGACCTGAGCCAAAATCAAGAGTCGGACACTCAACCAGCTGAGCCACCCAGGTGCCCCACAGTGACCATTTGTAACGAGGAGTATTTGAGGTTTTGGTGCCTTCCAATCACCCACCGGCTCTAAGAAGGTATGCTAAGAGCTCACGCTGATGTTGACCAGTTCAGATGGACCTTCCTAGGCTGGCGGCCAGGCTGGCTGTGAGAAAGGTCCTGGGGTGGAGGACAGCCCCTGCCCTCACCCGATCCCAAGCTGGCTGGCGCACACACACACGCATCTGTTGATACACTAGTATGCCATCTTCCCTGCGTCTGCGTTTCAAATCCTAGCTCCTGAGCTGAATGGTTGGGCGGGCTCCCCCAACCTCTCTGAGCTTGTTTCCTCATCTTGCAAGTAAGCACACAACGGGCTCCTGGGTGGCTCAGTTAGACGTCCGACTTCAGCTCAGGTCATGATCTCACGATTCACGGGTTTGAGCCCCGCGTCGGGCTCTGTGCTGACAGCTCAGAGCCTGGAGCCCGCTTCGGATTCTGTGGCTCCCTCTCTCTCTGCCCCTGCCCCACTCACACTCTCAAAAATAAACGTTAAAAAAAAAAGTAGGCACAGCTCATAGGTTTGTCATGAAAATTATAAAGCACCTGCAGCCTATGCTTGCACATAGGAGATGGTCAACAAACGATAATTGTTACTGTATGTGATTATTTAAAATTTTTCTTTAATGTTTATTTTTGAGAGACAGACATGAAGCACGAGTGGGAGAGGGGGGAGGGGGGAGGGGCAGAGAAACAGGGAGATACAGAATCTGAAACAGGCCCCAGGGTCTGAGCTGTCAGCACAGAGCCCGACGCGGGGCTCGAACCCACGAACCACAATATCATGACCTGAGCCGAAGTCGGACGCTCAACCGACTGAGCCACCCAGGTGCCCCGTTTATATGTGATTTTTAAAAAAAAAAATTTTTTTTAACGTTTATTTTTGAGACAGAGCATGAACGGGGGAGGGGCAGAGAGAGAGGGAGACACAGAATCGGAAGCAGGCTCCAGGCTCTGAGCCATCAGCCCAGAGCCCGATGCGGGGCTTGAACTCACGGACCGTGAGATCGTGACCTGAGCTGAAGTCGGACGCTTAACCGACTGAGCCACCCAGGCACCCCAATATGTGATTATTTTTAAAATTTGTTTTGTTTAAAAAAATTTTTTTTTAAGTTTATTTATTTGAGAGCAAGTGAGCAGGGGAAGGGCAGAGAGAGGGAGAGAGAATCCCAGGGTCAGCACAGAGCCCAACGTAGGGCTCAAACTCACAAACTGTGAGATCATGACCTGAGCCGAAACCAAGAGTCGGACACTAAACTGACTGAGCCACCACCCAGGCGCCCCTAAACAATACATGTAATAGTAAACCTTGCCTTCGACGATAATCTTATAGACGCGTTGAGTGTCCACGGTGGAAGGAACCTGGGAAACCATCCAATCCAAACCATGCATTTTGCAGGTGAGAAAAGTCAGAGCCACACGGGGGTCACTGACAGCTGGGAGCAGGAACCCATGGTCCCTGTCCAGGTTGGGTCCTAGACACTCCTGACTGATGTGTCGGTCTCTCCGTCCCTCATGTCCTCGGCATGTTGGATTTCCCCCCTGCTCCGAACCTGCACGTCCTGCACCCCTGCGTGGAAATCCCCTGCCTCGCAGTGTGGCCCCAAAGGCCCTCTGGGGCCCACTCCTGCCTGTTTCTCTGGTCTCTGACTCTTGTGGTCTTTCTCTGGTCCACACCCTGGGATGCCTGCCCTCACCGTGCCTTTGTGTCCGGGGTCTGGAATGCCCTCCATCCTGCCTCTGAGTCACTGGTGCAGTTTCTGCTTGACCTTGAAGATGAAACTCAGGGACCAACTTCCACCCCAGCTGGGGCCCGCCCTTTGTTAATGTGCAGCGTCCAGGGTCTGCCCGTGTCGCTGTGACCTCTGCCCCACCAAAGATGAGCTAAGCGTAAGGACCACGCCTTGTCCATCCCTGTGCCCCCGTCACATGGTAAGACCTTGATGAAGCCTCGTGAAAATAATGGCCTCACAGTATGTCCTGAGTCCAGGCAGACTTGGGCAGGTAGAGTATAACCCCCCAAGACCTCCCTAAGAGGTACAGAGTAGGTGCTTAATGTGTGCTTGTCAGACAATTATTCAACAAAACTGTTTCCAAACCCAAAAAGGACACATTCACTGTTTCCATTATAAATTTTTTTTTTAAATTTAAGAATACTGATTAACACAGGAAACATTTAATTTCACAGAATTGTGCGTATGGTCATCAGTTACATTGTGACACGTTAACTTCTTTATCGTTTATTCGCACTGTCAACAGAATACCGTAAACAAGATTTGAATGCATTAGTGGGCGGTGCTCCCTAGCTATGCTTCTCTACCATGAGCTGATATATGTATACATTTATATATATATGTATAGAGATAGGTATAGATATATAGATGTTTTAATGTGCACAATTTTGCATGGTTACTGTCAGTAAAAATTATAAAAAAACATTTACAATAAAAGTGAGGATGTGCTAAGACTTGCTATTACAGGACCTTGCTTTCTGTAAAAGACTTGCTGGAGATAGTTACTAAAGTCTACAGCACTGATGGGAGATGGGTTCCTTCCCAGACCGTCGGCCACAGAAGCACTCCGCGGGCCCAGCCCTGGACAGCAACCTGTCGGCCGGGCTCCCCGTTGTTACCCACCTCTCCATAGTTTCTACCTTGAGCCTTGCCGAGAGTCCTCTGCTTTGAAATCCTTCCAGCTATACCCCCACCCTGAAAAGAAGATGCCTCAGGAACTCCGAATACACCCTGAGCCAACAAGAACGTGTTGATAAATGGCTTAAAAAGTTTCACGAGAAGTAACTTCCCTTGGTACGGAGTGAGTAAGTCTGGACATGACTTCCCAGATAAAACGATTTCATTCCTCTATGACTGCCCCGTGGGAGAGAACAAAATGTCTATGGCCACTCTCTCCACCAAAGAGAGCCCAGTTTCTGGTCGTGCCCTGGCTCGGAAACCTTTGGGACCCCAGGAACCTTACTGGATGTTTGTACCCGACGTTAAAGTTCTCCAGAGAAAGCGTCCTTATGCCAATAAATGAATTATGGTTTGGTTTGCATCTGGCTTGTTAAATAAGGCCTTGAATCTTGGGATATTGCCTTGGGATATTGAGAATCTGGATCCCCAGCGAAAGGTGCGAGACTGTGGGCTGAGGTGCCTTTGAAAGTGTGTTCCCTTTCCTGTGACACTCTTCCTTGCCTTGTCTGCTTGGAGAACTCTTGCTTGTTCTGCAAAACCCTGCTCAAAGGTCACCTGCCCCCTGAAAAGCCCCGCCCCTGGCGGACACTCCCTCTGATTTCCTGACGTTCCAGTACATTCCTCTCGGCACAGCACTTGCCCCTGTGCTTTGACTACTGACTTAAGAGTCTGTTGTCCCCGATGGCATGTGAGTCCCTCGAGAGGAGGGACCATGTTGTATTTCCCCTCTGTATTCCTAGGGCTTTGCACTGGGCCTGGGGCAGAGCAGGTACATAAGGACAGTCCCATGAAGGAGTGACCGGTTAAAGGGACGAGTGAACAGACGAGTGGCATCCCGCAGAGAGAGGGGCGGACACCTCCATTTTGCTGGCAGAGCAGATAGCCTGACACACGACAGAAAACCAAAAAAAACAACCGGGTTGAGGTCTTTGGATGATTAGTTATTGAAAGAACAAAGTGCCGAACCGGGAACCTTGATATGCCCCTGTCCCGAGCCAGCCGGCCAGGCAGCAGGGGGTGGGCCGGGAGGACAGCCAGGCTTCCCGAGTCTGCACGGCTGCAGGACAGCCAGATGCTCTTTTTAGGGGCATCTGAAGTCCAACGAGTCCCAAGAATGCCTGGCCTCCAGAAGAGGCCCCTGAGCCTCAGCCACAGGCCAACTAAGCATTCCAGTATCCTCCGCCTGGAAATCTACACGCTCTTTCATGTCAGGAACAGCTGTCCTCTGGAGTGGCCAGTATGAGGATGCCACCTTGAACCAGCGGGCAATCTGGTTTCTGGGGGAGTTTTGGCACCCAGTGTTCTAGGTGCTTCTTGAGGAAAACACCTAGCTCAGCAACTGACTGCCTGTGATGGAGTCCGGCAAGGGCCGCGCACAAGTGGAGCAGGGGTGGGTGAGGAGAAGCTAGAGAGCCCCCCGGGCGAGGGGTCCACAGGTCAGACCCCAGATGCCCCGGGGAGACAGGAGGACTTGGCTCTGCCGCTCCCGGGAGACTGGCTTGTGCTTCTGACCCTCCGGCTCCTGTGTGTCCCCTTGGGTGCTCAGGCTGCAGTCCCGTCCCCTCTCCCCCGCCACCGACGTCTGGGTTCACATTTAACAGAGGGAACAGAGTGGGGAACAGAGGGTCGGTGAGTAAGAAGTGCCAGTAATGGCACAGAGATTCTCCAAGGCAACAGCCCGTCAAGGACAGAATTCACAATTTAGAGGGTCCCCAGATGCACCGAGCAGGGTGGCCCCAGTCGTACGTAAGGAGGCCACAGGACCCCTTCCCAGACCACAGCTCAGTCCTAATGTCCTTGCTCTCCTGCCCCCGTACGATCTGTCCCGTCCGTCAATGAACTGTGCACGGCACCTGCTCAGAGCTCCAGGGCTGGGTGGGAGGGGAGAGCATGTCTGCCAGGGCGAGGGGTGTCAGCATCCTCGGTCACAGAATATGGCACTTGAGAGGGACCGGAGCCCAAAAGTCCCAGGAGCAGCTGTCATTCCCTTGCCTGGCTTCCAAAGAAACGGTTGGGGTCGAGGTGGGCAGACATACGGCCAGAACCCTCATGGCCCTGCCTGAGACTACGTCCAGGGCTCAAGCAGAATATCTGGGCTTACACCAATGTACATCATTGGCTCTGCAGGGAGGAGAATCAAAGCCAGCCCCTCCCGCCCGCCCCCCCACCCCCCAAGCCACCACAGACGTCCCCTCCCTGCAAAGAACCCTATAGGTCACGCATTCGCCTCTGATCCTTTAAGTGAAAACATGAATTAGGCAAACTAATCAATTTGACAACTGTTGAGATCGGGGCTTTCTCAGAGCGCAGGGGAGATGGCTCCTTTACTTGAAGCCTGCTAAGATGTCACTGAAGATGTTGAGGAACAGGTGTGCGTGGTGATCCCTGAAGACCAGAGTGGGGCGGAACCGGATGGATTTGTCCCCGCAGCCTCCCAGCACCACGCCTGAAAGCGGGCGAAGGAGGGAGGTCAGCCGCCTGGGCTCAGAGCCGCACGCGGGGCACCTCCCGTCCGTCCATCTGTCCTTGCCTCCCTCCCTCCCACCTCCAACACCTACTCTGCTGCCCCTGGGCGAGGCCCACTGAGACCTAAGTCCCGAGGCAAAGCCCCTGCCTTCCAGGAGCTCGTGGAGGAGCCGGGACGGAAAGCGGCAAACAGGTAAACGCAGAAGTGCAGGCGGGCAGCTCGTGCGAGGGGCAGACTGTCACCCGAGAGGGACGGACCCGCTGATCTCAAAGGCGCCCTGGTCAAGGTCTCGGGGCGCCTCTGAAACTCCGTTTCTCACGGGGAACAGGAGGCGAGTTACCCCTGCTCCTCTGGGATCCTGACCCGGAGCAGGGTGCCTGCCACACATCCGCCCTCTGACCTTCCCGCCTGGAAGCCCCTCCTCACGCTCCTTTCCAGAGGCTTCCGCACCTCTGTCGGCTCCACCCTGCCTCCTGTAATTGCACCCATCCCTTCCTCTGCCCGCATGCCCCTCCCCACCTTCAGCTGGCCAACCCTGCTCACGCGGCTACACGTAAGGTAAAACGCCTCCTCCTCAAGGAAGCCTCCCCTGGTTTCCTCCTCCCGACACCTCCCCCAGCTATTCCATCCTTATCCCCTTTTCCTGCTTCCTAGGGTGCACAACTGCAACCGATGGTTTACGAAAACTGTCTTCCATGCCCCCTTCCTGCTAGACCGGGAGCTCCATGAAGGCAAGGCCCCAACGGTCTAGTTCACGACCACGAATCTCTCCTGTGTCACTGCAACTCACCTTCTCAGTGCGTATCTACCGAGTGAGTGCATAAGGAAATCCCGCTGCCCACATTCTCTTTTGAGAAAGAACACTCAGACGCTGTCCAGTCCCCCTGCCGCCCCCTGCCCCACAGCGCCTGCACCAGGTGACGGGGGACGGGGTGGGGAGGACCCTGCTGGAGCTCAGCTTCCGCTCCTGGTGGACTTACCTTTGTTTCTGGCCATTGAAACGAGTTTATTCCGTATGGACTCATCGGGAGTGTCGAAGGAGCAAAACGTACCTCGTCCTCTCACCCTGCTGATGAACTGGGGGTACCGGGCCTGCAGTGGGGAGACAGGCCGGCGTCAGAGCCTGGCACCCATGCAGCAGCTGGGAGCTTCCTCGAATGCCCCCCTGGGTCTGGCCTTCCGGCCTTTGCAGGACCAGCCAGGACGGCTGCGGTGTCACAGGCTCGGGCCCTGGAGACCTCCAGTCCTGGGTTCAAAACCCACTCTGCCTCTTTCTCCTTGGACACCTGTGGGCCAGTCACGTAAGTGGCCCGAGCCTCAGTTTCCTCTTCTGCAAACTGAAGGATGTAAATGCTACTGCCCCCAATGGGCCACAGTGGGAATTTAGTGAGACAAGATTCCTGCATCAGGCGCTGGGCCTGGTACTCGGCAGGTGCTTGGGAGACACCGGCCATCTTTACTTTCCTTTTCTAGAAAAGCGGTGGTTCTTCTAGAAGCAGCAGCTCAGCCTCACTGCAGGGTCTGAGGCTGGGAGCTGTCCTGGGCTGAACGGTGCCCCCCTCCCCAAATTCATGTCGACCTGGACACTGCGAAGGTGACCTTACTTTGAAATCGAGTCTTTGCTGATGCAATTAGGTTAAGAGGACATCATGCTGGACGAGGGTGGGCCCTAACACCAAGGACAGGTGTCCCTGTAAGAGGGAAATCTGGACAGAGACACAGGCACACAGGGGAACATTGGGGGCAGAGGCCGGAAAGGGGCACCCACAATCCTTTGGATGCCACCAAGGCCTGCGGACCACCAGAAGCTGGGACAGAAGCGTGGCATGGGCCCTCCCCCACCCCTGCCCCGAGCCTCCAGCAAGAGTCAACACGCACGCTGCTCTCTTGATCTCAGACCTGTGGTCTCTCGAACAGTAAGAGAATGGTTTAAACCACCCAGTTTGTGCTCATGTGCTCCAGAGCCTGAAGAAGCTAACACAGACACTTGGTGTGGAAGCTCGTGGTCCTTCTCCGCTCCATCGTTCGCACAAAGGATAATGAACAGGGCTGGATGAGCCCAAATGATCTCAGGGCAGTGGGGGCAGAGCCCGGGGGGCCAAGGTCATCTCCCTGCAGACCCGTGGTACAAAGTGGAGACAAAGCCACATCCTGGTGGCAATAGAGGCCCATATACGTGCCACGCATGGTCTTGAATTCTCATTGCACCAGCGGAGAAGGGACTATTTGGTGTCCGCGGGGCGGGGGGGATCTGAGGCTCGGAAGTCACGTCAGCACTTCCTCTGCTTGGTCTGGCCCCTGCTGATTGCTGGGAGCCTGCGCTTTGAACATACTCCTCCCTTCTAACCAGAGTGTTGTCTCTGGGGACAAGGTCTCATCTGTTCAGACACCCGCCTGTGCGCCTGTGCGCGTGTCTGGTGGCCGCTGACGTGATTAAATGGTGCAGGACGTGGAGCTCCCTCCCCACCCCTCCTCATGGTGGGGCCTCGACTGTTGCCCCAGCCCTACAGGCATCCTTTTCTTTCACCCACTCTTTCAGGGGATCCTGTAATCTGAACTCCTCCTTGCCTGTAGCTTTGTAAGGCCCTGCTAGGGACCCCTGACCGTTTGCATCCCTTGAGATAAACCAGTCGGGCCTCCCAAGGCACCATGCCAGGCTTGGCAATGGGGTGTTCTCCCAGAACCCTTAGCTGTGGCACCGTCTCGCATCTGGAAGCCGCTTAGGGTGATACTATCCACACCCCTTTTCAAAGCCAGGGGCCTTAGTCCAGGGCCTTTCGAATTGCCTGGTGCTTCAGGACCTGCTCTCATGACTAAGGATGGCTGGCATTAATTGGGACATTTAAGAGACCTACAAAGAAAACATTTCTGGCGCCCTGTCCGCCCTGGGCCTCGCTTTGCTGGGGTGGCAAGACGTCACTCCCAGGGGCAGACGACCGCGTCTGCTGTTTATCCCTGGCCTCTGCCCAACCCCCAGTTTAAATGTAAATCCAGACCAAGAGAAGAGAAAGAAAAAACTTCCACACAGAGCACACGCACCCACAGCCACTGGGAGGTCTCAGCTGTTCTAAGAGCCACACTTGACCCCTGCAGCGTCTTTGCAATCAGGCGGAACTGGGGTTAAAGCCTGGCCTCCTTGCTGCTGCTCACCTCCCCGGGCTTCCCTTTTCTCATCCGGAAAATGAGGATAAACATCATTTCTCAGCCTTTGGGCTGAGATCAAGTGCAGAAAATGAGGATAATTATGTTTTCCTAATTTCAAACTGTTCTGAGCTAGGAGTGCCAGAACAAATACAGGACACCTGGTTAAATCTGAATTTCAGATCAACAACTTATAATGTAGTATAAGTATGTCCCAAATGGCACACAGGATATACTTATACTAAAAAAAAAAAAAATCCGTTGCCGTTTTTCAAATTTAACTGAGAGCCCTGTATTGTAATTCATTAAATCTGGCATCCCTATCTTGGGGTGTGCGGGTTGTCCCCAGAGCTCCTGCCACTGCTCTGTGTCTGGAACCATGTCCTGTGCCTGCCCCTCCCCAACCCCTACCTGGCCTCAGACTTAGCAAGTTCTCAATTAATGGAAATAATAATTACTAGGTCATTGATCATATCAGGGAGGTAAATGCCGGCAAAGAACATGGACTCTGAAGTCCACCAGAATCAGGTTCCAACCCGAAGGCCACCACATGGAAGCCGTGTAGCTCTGGACAAGCTAGTAACCGCTCCATGCCTCAGATGCCTCATCTGCAAAATTGGGACAACAGGGGTTACACTCGCAGTATCACTACCGGACATAACCCGAATGTATGACAGCCCCCGGTACGGGCAAGGGCATACAGCAGGCAATCAATAATTAGAAGCTGTTACTATTGCCAACCACTGTCACCACCCCTTGGCGGTTCTGCTCAGGTCATGGGATCCTCCAGAACCCCGGCAGAAGGACTCTTTGTAACCATCTGAAGAAGGTCATCTGTCCTCCAACTCCTGGGCTGGACTGGCCAGTCCCGGAAGCACCATGGCTCCCGACAGCTCGCACCCCGTCTAGGAGAGCCAGGCGTGCGTGTGGGTTGGGGTGATGTGTGGGGCGGGGGGAGGTCAGGCAGACAGAATAAAACTACGAAGACACCTGATTATAACCGAGAGCTATGCTGTCCCATGCGGGATCCGCACGTGGCCTGAAACGTGGCCAGTCCAAGTTGAGGCGCACACAAGGGACTATGGGGGCACGCGGGTGGCTCCGTGGGTTGAGCGTCTGACCTGACTTCGGCTCAGGTCACGATCTCGCGGTTTGCGAGTCCGAGCCCCGCGTCGGGCTCTGTGCGGACAGCTTAGAGCCTGGAGCCTGCTTCGGATTCTGTGTCTCCCTCTCTCTCTCTGCCCCTCCCCTGCTCATGCTGTGTCTCTGTCTCTGTCTCAAAAGTAAATAAACATTTAAGAAAATTTTTAAAAAGCAGGGAACGTGAAAAACCACATTAATTATTTCCTCCATTGGTGGCAGGCTGAAATCGTAGTACGGATAGAAGGGGTTAAAGTAAACTACATTATCACTAGCTTTGCTTCCTTTTGTACTTTCAGTCTGGTTGCTAGAACATTTAAAGTCACTTCGGAGGCCTGCAGAGTCTCCCACTGCACAGCGCTGCTTGCGGGGGGGGGGGGGGGGAGTACATGGAGGACGGGACCCACAAGGGAAGAGGGACGCATCGGGGACGCTGTGAGTGGGGCGTGTTTGCGAGGGTTCTCTAAGGACAGATGTCGCAACCTGGTGTCAGAGGAGAGCCAGGTGTTCAGGAGCCGGGGATGGGGGTGGGGCGGGGTCCACGGAAACGAGGCTCAGATGTTGCCCTGGGGGTGTGTGGGGAACCATGGGTGGGGGTCCGGGAGGGGTACCTGGAGGTCCAGCAGCCCCGTCAGCAGGACCTTCCCGGCGCGGGCCGCGTTGTTCAGCAGGTCCTCCCGCTTGATGATGTTGATGACCTCGGCCAGCAGCAGGTTCTTGGACGGGTCCCCCAGCCAGGTGTTAAAGATCCGGTACGGCTGGAAGGAGGCACGTGGCGTCGGCAGGTTCGCACGCAGGCGCACCCTGGAGGGGCCCCGCTTCGCCTGGACACACCCTGTCCCCCGCTTAGGAGGAGAGAAACTAACCCAGGGAGCATCTCCCGAGGCCAGGGAGGATACCACACGGCAGCTCAGTGCATTCCTTCCACAACAGCTACCCCACAGGCCGGCACTGCCATTAGGGAGACCAAGCTGGTCCATGCCCGGGACAGTCCCTCAGTCCTGGGGACACCGAGACAGCTGGCTCTGAACTACTACAATCCTCGTTTTATAGGGAAAGAGCCGAGGGTGCTCGCTTCGGCAGCACATATACTAAAATTGGAGAAAGAGCCGAGGTTCTGAGAGGTTAAGTGATTTGTCCTGGAAAAATACAGCCCGTAGGTAGTGGAGTCAGGAGTGGACTGAGGGCAGGCTGACCCACAATGACCACCCGATATATCCCTCCTTCAATTATTCGGGGTGTCAGTGCAGCCAACTAAAACATACTTCCCAGCTCCCCCTTGCAGATAGGAGTGGCCATCTGACCAGATCTCAGTCAACGTGTTAGAAACAGAAATGTTGTGAAATTTCTGGGAAGGCTGCTTTATAAAGACAAGAAGGGGGCTACTTTGTCCTTCCTTCCTGTTTCCTTCCTACTGCCTAGAATTGATATGTGATGGCCAGAGCTCCAGCAGTGATTGTGGATCATGAGGCAATCTTGAGGGGGGAAACTACATGCAGGATTGGTAGAAGAAAGGATCCCAGGGCCCTGGTAACTGTGTGTGTGGCGGGGGGGGGACTCCCTATGTATATCTGGCAGTGCAGTGTAGTGGTTTAGAGCATGGGCTCCAGGTTTGAGCTTTGTCACCAAACAGGCTGTGTGACCTGGGACAACTTACTTAACCTCTCTGTGCCTGAGTCTTCATTACTAAACTAGGAGAGAAAAATAGCATCTACTTGGTTAGACTGTTGTGAGGGTTACAAGTACACGAGGACTACTTAGAACTGGGCCAGGACATAGCAAATGCTCGGTCCATAGCAGCATCGATGAGCTCTATCATTGTACGTGCACAGGGAAATCAGGAGACGGACAGTGGGCTGCTAGGAAGCCTCCCTGCAGAGAGCTGGGCGACCACTACCGCTGGCTAGTTACACTGGTAAACAGCGGGCGTCAGGAGACCTCAGGGACCCGTCTGGTGTCTACTCAGCTCCTGGTTTGGAGAAGGGAGCGGTCCTGAGTGAGGAGACGAGGGCAGGGCTGCTACTCACGGCGTTGGGCCTGAACTCCTCCTTGTGGAAGTAGCCTCCTGTCATCATTTTCTTGCTGAAGGTCATCACGTCCGCCGGGTCAGCCAAGCCCCAGTGCTCGTGGGCCCAGAATTTGCCAGTGCAGCCCCCTCCTGTCTGGACCTCATCCACCAAGAAGGCGCAGCCGTGCTGACCAAGATGGGAGAGAAGAAGGAAGTCAACACCCACCACCGCCAACCAGCCCGGAACCCCGCACCCAGCCCGCCTCTGTGACCAAGCCCCCGTTCCGGGGCCGTGCGAAACGAAACCGGGCAGCTCTGAGGTCTGAGCTTCAACTTGTCCTCAGACTGCTGAGCTGGAACAGTACCGTGACGTCAGGTACGCCCTGAACCCCAGAGCACAGCGACACTGCATTCGGCTCAGGCTGGAGTTGGCCAGCTGACTTCCTCCGCTGGCCTGCTGTCCCAGCAGAGAGGCCGAGACGTGCCTCCCAGGCCCCGGCTGTCCTGTCTGCGAGTTCTGTCACCCCCTGAATGCTAGTTCCTGAGCACTTGTGCTGAGAGCAGCTCCCATCTTACTGGCCGGACGTGCCCGTTCCGTGTGCACGACAAACTGAAATACACACACGGAAGCGACAACGTGTGCTCACTAGCGTCTGTTGGGTGTGGCTGAGAGATGAGGTGGGCTCTCCAGAGAGAACAGGGAGGAGGCTGAGGTCTTCCCAGGCATCTCTTGAGTGGGAAAGTGCCCAGCTAACACTGCAGGGTGGAGGCTGATTCTGCAGTGAGATTTTAGGGAGAAATTCCCTCCCTTCCTCCTTCCCTACTTTCCGATGCCTCTACCTGTGAGGCCACCAGGCAGCCTCTGACCACCTGCACATGTACAAGGACCCCGCGGCTAACACTTTGCTCTGGGAAAACCGTTGGAAACAGCCCATGGCCCCATCCTGTTGGGGGCCCCATCCCGTTGGAAACAGCCCATGGCCCCATCCGGCCCCGGCCCTGTGCACTGACCTTCCTGGAGATGTCTCTCAGCTTCCGGAAGAAGTCATCAGATGCGTGGTTGTCGCCGCCCTCGGACTGGATGGGCTCCACGATGATCCCGGCCACCGTCTTCTTCTTTTTCCGATATTTTACGATCAGATCCTCTACCTGCATTCCCAAGGGGGAAGTAACCATAGCTGGCGGGAGCCCTAGAGCAGCATCCGCGGATGGGGATGTGGGTTCCACGACCCCCTGACACGATGCTGAGTATGTGTTCGTGTGCACTCCGGTGAGGACTGTGGTGTCCACTCGGGGCCGCCCCTGTGGGTGGCAGTGTGCCCTACCTGGGCCCGCTGCTGCACCTGTGGGACAGAAACTAAGGGCTCGGGTCACAGAGCGAATGAATGAAACCATGCAGCATGGGGTCCGGCGTGCAGGACGGCGTAGCTGCGGCCGTTGCTGGTAATGCCATCGCTGTATCCTTAGTGTGATATTACTGTCGGCGGGAGAGTCCTTTCCGTGCAGAATCTGAGGCATGTATTTGCTCAAAAGAACTGTTGCAAAAGTCACCTCTCGTGATAGGAATCTAATCGGTCGTGTCATGGAGCGGGGTAGGGGGTGGGGGTCATGGGTTGAACCTTGGATTGACCTGAGGGTATTTTGTGGGGTGATAAGAGGCCTTTGATCAGGGTGGTAGTTCTATGGGTATATTTGCTTGGTAGGGCTTTTTGAACTAGACACTGAAATGAGTGCACTTGGTGGTAGATAAGTGATGTGTTAGTGAATTAAAAATAATTAACTAAACAGTGACAGGGTACTCAGAAGAGCACCTTTTTAAAAAAGTGTTTGCTTATTTTAGAGAGAGAGAGAGAGAGAGACAGTGCGAGTGGGGAAGGGGCACAGACAGGGAGAGACACAGAATCGGAAGCTGAAACTGATCAGAATCTGAGCTGTCAGCACAGAGTCTGACACGGGGCTCAAACCCACGAACCCGAGATCATGACCTGAGCCGAGGTCGGATGCTTAACGGACGGAGCCACCCAGATGCCCCGAGCATCCGACTCCTGATCTCAGCTCAGGTCATGATCTCGCACTTCATGAGATCAAGGCTCAAGTCGGGCTCTGTACTGACAGCACAGAGCCTGCTTGGGATTCTCTCTCTCTGCTCCTCCCCCACTCATACTCTCTCTCTCTCTCTCTCTCAAAATAAATAAATAAATGTTAAAAAAATAAAATGTTATTAAAATTAATTTTACCCATTTCCTTCCACCTTAAAAAAAATTTTTTTAACGTTTATTTATTTTTGAGACAGAGAGAGACAGAGCATGAATGGGGGAGGATCAGAGAGAGAGGGAGACACAGAATCTGAAACAGGCTCCAGGCTCTGAGCTGTCAGCACAGAGCCGGACACGGGGCTCAAACTCACGGACGGTGAGATCATGACCTGGGCTGAAGTTGGATGCTTAACTAACTGAGCCACCCAGGTGCCTCTCCTTTCACTTTTCAAAAATGTGATTACTAGACACACTGCAGTCACACATGGGGTTCACATCTCTGTTCGACAGGTCTGTACTAGACCCCCTGTAGGTGTTAACCATGAATTGATTGAAAAGGATGATGATGGGTCTAAGAGGCAAACCAGCCTCAAACCAGCCTCACTTGAGCTCAAATTCCAGACCTGAAGAGTTTCCAATTTCTTTTCCCCACCAACGGAATCCTCCAGTGTCTAACACGGAACCCCAATATTTGGAACAGATCAAAGGAGGGGTGCTAGCTGTGTCTGAGGCATGGCAAGAGGGGGCTCCCTGTCCCTAGTCCCTCCCCTGGCCCCACTTCAGCCCCCAGGGAGCCCCAGGACTTGGGAGAAGGCTGAGAAGTAGTGGACAACAGGGTCCTGTGAATGTACTTTTCCTACGGGCTGCCTCGTATTCTCATAAATTCCCTCCTATTCTGCAGTCAGTGAAGCTTGCCCCCAAAGAAACCTAAATACAGACATCAGTATCACAGGTGGGGTGACAGACGCCAGGTGGAAAAATCAAGGTGCCCCCTTACTTTTCCTGATGTGCCTCTCTGTCCCTACGACCCTCCCAGGGAGCACCACGCGGGTCCCACATAAACCCTGTGTTCTTCTTCCCCTGAGCCGAGCCTTGCGGCGGTGGTGGGGGGACGGGGGTAAGGAGACAGGGAGGGGAAATCTGCAGGGTCCGCTGTTACCTCTTCCAGACAGCGGGCCTCTTCTTGCTGGTTCTCTTTCACAAAGTCTTCCAGAGGATATTTTAGCCGTGGGAATGGTGCGATGGGCCAGTCGAAGGAAGGGATGTCGATCTTGTGAATAGCTTTGGAGTGCGTGGTCGCTAAGCACCCTAGGGAAGCAGGAGGAACAGTCTTGGAAAAGGGGATCACGGGCAATTCAGGCCACGTCTCGCAACACCCAGGGAAGCCGCTGCCTGCAGTTCCTGTAACGTCCCGAAGCTGACCCCGTGAACCTGTGTGTGCGCGCGTGCGCCCTTGGCTTTCTGATTCATCACAGATTAAGCTCGGGCTGCGAAGGCACAGGGCCAGGGTTTGAATCTGGCTCTGCCCCTGGACGGCCTTAGAATGTTCCTTCCTTGCTGGGCCTCCCTTTCCGTGTCTGCAGAGCAGGACTAACAATCCTCCCCCCGCAGAGAACAGTGTGGAGTCCGTGAGAGACGCTAGGTGGAAACTGCCAAGGTGAAGATCGAAGCCGCCTACTGTGGTTGCTCTTATCTAACAGCCACCTCGGGGTCACGCTGCTCCCTCCTTACCCAGGGTCCTCCCGTGGAACGCGCCCATGAAGGAGAGGATGCTGTACTCGGGGCAGCCGGGGGCCTAGGACCAAGAGACAGTGGTCACATCAGTCACCGCTGTGAGGACTGGAGGACCGTGTTGCGGTCCCCACACACCCACAGAAGTCCATCAGAAGAACCTCAGTCCCTTCGCACGGACAAGTTACACACCAGGTCCCGAGACGTCCAGCCCACAGACGTTCTGTTTTGTCAATAAAGTAAAAGTTTTTTTGACTTTTTCTTTTGTTAATTTTAAGTAGGCTCCACACCGAACATGGGGCTTATTGAACTCATGACCCCAAGATCAAAAGTTATATGTTCTACTGACTGAGCCAGCCAGGTGCTCCAGTAAAATTTTTTTTTAAATTTAAATTTAATTTTTTATATGTATATGTTTTTCTTATTTGCGAGAGAGAGAGAGAGAGAGGGAATGTGAGTAGGAGACGGGCAGAGAGAGAGAATCCCAAGCAGACTGCACTGTCAGCAGAGTTTGACTCAGGGCTTGTTCTCAGGAACAGTGAGATAATGACCTGAGCTGAAATCAAGAGTCGGAGGCTCAACTGACTGAGCCACCTAGGTGCCCCCCATTTTTTTTAGTCAAGAGATTTCACTGAACTCTCCAAACTTCTGCCTTCTCACAAATTCCACATAATTTGGGCCCGTTGTAGTCAAACACAAAGGCTGGGCGAGCCGGGCTGCCCCAGGGCCTGACACCTGCCTTCTGCCCTGATGTCACCTGCCTGGGCTGCTGGGGCTGTTGAGTTTTCGGCCCCCATCTCTCGGCCCTGCTGGGGCTGTTGAGTTTTCGGCCCCCATCTCTCGGCCCTGCTGGGGCTGTTGAGTTTTCGGCCCCCATCTCTCGGCCCTGCTGGGGCTGTTGAGTTTTCGGCCCCCATCTCTCGGCCCTGCTGGGGCTGTTGAGTTTTCGGCCCCCATCTCTCGGCCCTGCTGGGGCTGTTGAGTTTTCGGCCCCCATCTCTCGGCCCTGCTGGGGCTGTTGAGTTTTCGGCCCCCATCTCTCGGCCCTGCTGGGGCTGTTGAGTTTTCGGCCCCCATCTCTCGGCCCTGCTGGGGCTGTTGAGTTTTCAGCCTGTCTATGGGCTCTGCAAACTCCTCCTCCTGCAGATTGCCCTGACTTCCCTGCCCCAGGTGGGCCTGGTGCCTCCTGGGACAGGAGGCCGGACCAGCCGTCTCACTGGAAATGCCCCAGGGCTTTGGAAGGGGTCTGTGGGGCTGGGGCCGGAGCGGCTGCCTCTGGGCTCAGGAGGGACGCGGGGACTCCCCAGCGAATGGCACAGCTGCATTATTTCCTGACCCTCCACCTGGCCAGGGAATGAGATGGGTTTTCAGCTGCTTCAGGCACACTACCAGGGACACCGCTGCAGAGGCAACCACGGGGCCCAGAGTCGCTGGGAGGCTCACGTAGTGTTTTCTCAGGCTGGCTGATCTCCTCTAGGTCCCTGAGATGCCCCCGGGAGAAGCACCAGGACCCCCAGCCCCAGGAAACCCTGGAATACCCCCCCCGTCATTTTCCTTGTTTGTCCCCTAATGCAGCCACTAAACGTGAGGAATGGGGTCTAAAAGTGCTGATGGACTGGATGTCCGTGGGTATCAGATGAGAAGGAGGGAGGGCACCATCCACTGTTTTTAAAGATGGTCAGAAGAAAAAAAAGAAAATACTTAAGTTTATGGAGGTTTGTATGAACAGAGAGAAAGGGCTGGGTAGATGTGGCCGCAAGAGATGGATGAGGAACCAAAACATTTAAGGAAGCATGAAAAAAACCAATCTTACCGCCCAGAGGCAAGGCCTGTAAACATGTGAGCGGGGTTTCTTCCAGTAATCTGTGCATTTATTTACATGGTTGACAGCACAGCATCCGTGTAGTTTACATTCTCCCGTTTTCACTAAATTACGGCATGCGTGTCTCCAGGCCAAGAAAAACCCTCTGTGACTATTTCTGCACAATACTGTGGATGTATGCAGGGGGGTACTTGAGTTCAGTGGCTCTTGATTCTTTTTTTTTTTTTTGAGCAGCAGACATTTCTGTCTAAATCATAAGGGGGGGAGGGGCCCTCGCTGAAAGGGGGAGGACAGGCCAGCTGGCTGGTGAGCTTGGGATGTACCCACCTCGACCCCTCGCCTCCGGCATTGGCCGCCTTGCTGCCTCTGTGAACTGCTAGGGTTCCGTGTGGAACCCCTACACTTAAGTCCTCTTTCCCCGTTACTGGCTGTAAAGACGGGTTTCCAATCTTTTCTGGTTATCACGACTATAAACACCAGTGGGGTGACACCCTGGTACATACCTTTGTGTTGACATTTTGAATTATTCTAGAGAATACACTAAAGGCTCCTTAAACAGTCCAAGTCAGGCAGTTGTCCTGGGAAACTGAGGAGTGCTGGTCAGGAAGGGCTCCCCTCAGCCTTGACATGGGGAATGGACCCCCCTGTATGACAGACTGTGTCCTTTCCAGTTTGAAGCCCTCTCCCTCAGTGTGATGGTGTTTGGAAGAGGGGCCTCTGGGAGGTGATGAGGGTTGGATGAGGTCATAGGGTGGGGCCCCTGTGATGAGATCAGTGTCCTTACAGGAAGAGACCCCAGAGTTCCTGCTCTCTCGCTCTCTCTCCTGCACACGTGAGGACACAGCGAGAAGGCAACGTCTGCAAGCCAGGCAGAGAGCGTGCCCCAGGGAACCAAATTGACCTCGACCTTGGACTCCAGCCTCCCGAACCTCGAGGAAATACATGTCTGTCGTGTAAGCCGCCCAGCCTGGGTGCGGAATTTGGTTACCGGCACCGAGCTGCGTAAGACCCCTCCTATTTGAGAAGGCCAGGGTCAGCCAGGGCCAGCTGGAGGGACTGTGGTGACTGACCCCCCGCAGCTGAGACCAAAGGGCCCGCTGCCCTTACCTGGTTGATCATGCACGTCTCCAGCTCCTCTTTGGAGAAACCCGTCTGGCCCCTTTCCTTGTTCTGACCAAACAGAAGAGACAAAATCTGAGTCGCTCCGGGGGGACGTGGGGCTTCCACTTTGCACTCAGAACCCCCACAAGTGCTTTCTCAAGGCTGACTGGAGATGCCGACCGTTCCGCTTAGGTACTAACACATGAGATTGTTCAGCACACTTGCAGCAAAGTAAGTACACGAATACACAGGTGTGCTATTACTCTGTCCGCAACAACCCAGGGCTGCTAGGATGGGGTCTGTGATGCCGAAGAAAACCCGTGTCGTCGCATCGGGTGACGGCTCTCTGCACCACACCCCAGGGGCCGTCTGGAGAGCCCTGTCCAGGCGGTGGCCCTCTCTGGATTTTGACCGTGGCCAGGCGGGGTGAACAGCTGGACAAGGGGTGAGCGCGTGGCTGGGGGCTGGGCGCGTGTGCACGTGTGTGTGCGTGCATGTGTGTGCACATGCTCATGCCCCAAACCTCACCCGGTACCACATGAAGATGGTCTTAAAGGCATTTTCGTTGGAGCAGGAGCCGCAGGACATGGTGATGAGCTGGGACATTCCTCTGGGAGCCACCTGCAGGGAGGGAAACGGCTGTAGGCTCGCTCCATCTGGACTCCCGCTTGGCCCAAGCCGGAGCTGAGCCTTTGCAGGGGTACAGTCTGGGCTGGCGGAGGCTGGGCAGGGGTGGGGGGGAACCAGGACCGTCCCCCAGAGCAGCGGGACTGGGGAGAGTGGACGGAGGCTCTTCCAGGGGGTGGAGGACGAGCCCAGGAAGGCCCCGGGGCTGGAGGGGACGGAGGAGAACAGCATGAGGAAAAGCCCAGACTGTCCTGCCCGGTGCAACCGCCATCCCCCGAGGTGCCCATGTTTTACAGGTAGGAAGTTGAGATTCAGAAGGATTTGAATCGTCATAACAACTAAAACCGAACCGTCGGGGAGGGTTGAATCACACGCAATGCTCCTATCGTGGAGCAAATATTCATTTCCCCTGGATCCTTTGTTCCTGCGCACAAGGAGTCCCTTCCTTTCCTTTGAAAGGAAAAGTGAAAATACTCTTCAGGAAAGAAACAGCACAAGAACAAGACCCAAGCAGACACATGGCATCCTCTACCCTTATGGATCTCGGTCCTTTCCTTTCCCCCTGCTGGCAGTGCCTCCCCGAGATCGGCTGGCCTTCCCGCAGGGCTGGAGGGCAGGGGGTGGGGGGTGAGGATGGCGTTGCTCCCGGGGACTCACCGAGAGCAAGGACTCCCGGAGCTTCTCCACAAAGTTCTCCGGGGGAAGGATTCCGAGGGCAGGTCTGTTGATGAAAGTGCTCTGCAAAAAGGTAGGACACCGAGGGTGACTTCTCCGGCTACTACAGGTGACTACTCCCTGTCGACCAAAGACCAACCAAGCTTTTCACAGCGGGTGTGTTCACACAGGCTCACGGTGTTTCCTAGGGGGTGGGATCGGCCGACCTCCCCGCACTCTCCTGAGAAATCCCCTGGGCTTGCTCTGGGTGTAAAAGACGACTGAGACATTTCTTTCTTTCTTTCTTTCTTTCTTTCTTTTTTTTTAATTTTTTTGTTTTTAATGTTTATTTATTTTTGAGAGAGTTAGAGACAGAATGTGAGTGGGTTAGGGGCAGAGAGAGAGGGAGACACGGAATCCGAGGCAGGCTCCAGGCTCTGAACTGTCAGCACAGAGCCTGACGTGGGGCTCGAACCCACGAACCGTGAGATCATGACCTGAGCCGAAGTCGTACACTCAACTGACCGAGCCACCCAGGCGCCCCAGACGGAGACATTTCTTGGTTGCAATATCGCATTGCAGTTACAGATACTACCACTGGGGGACGGGGGTGGGGGGGGGTGGGGGATACACGTCGTACTATTTTTTGCAACTTCCTGTGAATTAGAATTCAGTTAGAATTTTATAATTATAATATTATCATCGAACTGTAATGATCATTTTAACAGCCCACCCATCATCATGGCTAAAAAACAAAAAGTGGACGACAGGAGGAATGGGTGAGGGAGCAGGGCCGCCAGATCCCCGGTCACAGCCGGAGGGAACCAAGTTTGGCTCTGGGAGGCAGCTGGCAGGGCTGTTTCTTACAACGATGAACACACACACCCATCACTGGGCAGTTCTCCTCCGAGGTATTTACCCACGCGAAACGGAAGCACACGTCCACACAAAGCCGTGAACGTACGTGCATGTTTACAGTGGATTTTATTTTTATTTGCACCAAATGTCCCTCTGCTGGGGGAAAGATAAGTAAACTGGTCCCTGCACACTGCGGGAACACCAGTCAGCGACGGAACCGACCAATCCGCTGACACGCGGTGACGTGGAGAAACACGGGAGTCTCAAGGTCACGATTCTGCGTGAAAGCGCCCAGAATCAGAGTTGCACACTGGGGACTCCTGGGTCAGTTAAGCGTCCGACTTCGGCTCAGGTCACGATCTCAGGGTTTGTGAGTTCCAGCCCTGCGTGGGGCTCTGTGCTGACAGCTCAGGGTCTGGAGCCTGCTTCGGATTCTGTGTCTCCCTCGCTCTCTGCCCCTCCCCCGCTCACGCTCTGTCTCTCTTTGAAAAATAAAAATAAAACATTAAAAAAAGGGAAAGAGTACACACTGTATGATCCCCTTCATAGGACATTCTGAAAAAGCTAAAACTATAGGGACAGACAACAGCTCCTGGCTGCCAGGGGCTAGGGTGGGACTGAGTACAAATGGGCTTGGTGTAATGTCTGGGTGATGAATTGCTGTTTGGATATTTTTAAAAATTGTGGTTAAAAGAAAAAACAGGTAACATAAAATTTTAACCAACTTAGCCATTCCTTTTTTTTTAAGTTTATTTTTGAGAGAGAGAGAGAGAGAGAGTGAGTGAGAGAGGCAATGTGCACGTGCAAGCAAGGGAGGGGCAGAGAGAGAGGGAGAGAGAGAATCCCAAGGAGGCTCTGCATGGTCAGAGCAGAGTCTGCTTCAGGTGTCGAACTCCTGAACTGTGAAATCATGACCCGAGCTGTAATCAAGTCGGATGCCCAACTGACTGAGCCCCCAGGCGCCCCACCACCTTAACCATTTCTTTTTTATTTATTTATTTTTTATGTTTATCTTTGAGAGAGAGAGAGAGAGAGAGAGAGCGAGCACTAGCAGGGGAGGGGCAGAGAGAGAGACACAGAATCTGAAGGAGGCTCCAGGCTCTGAGCTGTCAGCACAGAGCCTGATGCAGGGCTTGGACTCTTGAACAGTGAGATCACGACCTGAGTGGAAGTGCGATGCCCAACTGACTGAGCCCCCCAGGCGTCCACCATCTGAACCATTTCTAAGCGTCCAGTTCAGTAGTGTTAAGGATACTGTTGTGCAACCATCCGTCCACCTCCAGAACCTTGTCATCTTGCAAAACTGAGATTCTGTTCCCATTAACCACTAACTCCCCGTTCCCTCCTCCCTCGAGCCCCGGCAACCACCCTCTACTTCTCTGGCTCTGTGAGTCTGACGACTCCGGGTGCCTCATAAAAGTGGAATCACACAGCATTTATCCTTTGGTGGCTGGCTTCTTTCGCTGAGCATCATGTCCTCAGCGTTCATCCATGTTGTACCAGGTGTCAGAATGCCCTTCCTTGCTAGGAGCTCAGTAATATTCCACTGCATGGGTAGATCACACTTTGTTAATCTATTTCTCCATCCACTGATGGACACTCTGGTTTCTTCCACCTTCCCAGCAACTGAACGGTGCTGCTGTGACTGCGGGCGTCTGGGTGTGCCTCAATTTTGGCAGTGACTACATGACTGTGTGTTTGGTGAAACCCACAGAGCTATACAGCGCAAAGGATGTGTTTTATTGCATGTGAATTACATTTGAAAAAAAAAAAATGGGGAAAAGGGCATTAAGAGGCAGTGGTGGCTTCGGAATTTCTACCCAGAGCAGGGCTTAGGAGACCAGTCTGATCCAGGAGCTGGCTGCAGCCCTTCAGAAGTGGAATGGGTTGAGTGTGAGAAGAGCGATGTTAGAAAGATCACCTGACTCCTTACATGTTGATGTTTTATTCTAATTTTGATCGATGTGGGTCCAGAGATGTATTTCCCTCGGCAAGGAAATCAACAGTGCACGCCTGATTCTAAATGGACACTTGCTTCTGATAACCCAAAAGGGAGGGGGGCATGGTGGCCACTGAAGTCAACCTGTCCAGCTGGCCAAGGGTCGGTCAGCCCTTACTGTCACTTCAGAGCAGGAACTCGGGCCAAGGGAGCCAGGGCTTCCAAATTTGAAAAGGGAAATGCAGCTTTTAGTGGGAAATCACCTCACTTTAAAATGCTGGCCAAAATTATCTTTTTTTTTCTTTAAAGTTTATTTATTTATTTTGAGAGAGAGAGAGAGAGAGAGCAGGGGAGGGGCACAGAGGGAGGGACAGAGAATCCTAAGCAGTCTCCGAGTAGACAGTGCAGAGTCTGACATGGGACTCGAACTCAAGAACTGAGAGAACAAAATCAAGAGTTGGATGCTTAACTGACTGAGCCACCCAGGTGGCCCTGGCCGAAATTACCTTAAAATAGCCTCTGGCCAAGGGGCAGTCCCACACTCAGGTAGCTGCGTTCTTGGAGAGAACGGGGACCTGCCTGCTGGCTTCAAATCACAGGCTGCCCACACGACAGGGCCCACGCAGAGGCCCACGCAGGATCAAGGGCTCCAAATCTCCCCATGGACTGGTGCACAAATACTTGCTTTAAAGCGAGGCTGAAGGATAGCATTCAATTCTGGAGACGCTGACCTCAGTGGGGTGAGGCTCCCAGCATTTCATACTCTGACCCGGCTAAGCTCATTTCTCCACCTCCTCTAAAGAAACAATTTCCGTGGGGCGCCTGGGTGGCGCAGTCGGTTAAGCGTCCGACTTTAGCCAGGTCACGATCTCGCGGTCCGTGAGTTCGAGCCCCGCGTCGGGCTCTGGGCTGATGGCTCGGAGCCTGGAGCCTGTTTCCGATTCTGTGTCTCCCTCTCTCTCTGCCCCTCCCCCGTTCATGCTCTGTCTCTCTCTGTCCCCAAAAAAATAAATAAAAACGTTGAAAAAAAAAATTAAAAAAAAAAAAAAAGAAACAATTTCCACCATGGACAAAAGTTATGCATCTAATTATTCAGGTAGCCTGAAAAAGGAGAAACACTCAAAATGCCAACATCAGGTTAAGTAAACTGAAGCACGCTAACTCAAGAGATATTCTGTGGCTAGTCAAATAGTCTTTCTCTTTCTTTCTTTCTTTCTTTCTTTCTTTCTTTCTTTCTTTCTTTCTTTCAATTTAAATTCAAGTTAGTTGACATACAATGTAGTATTGGTTTCAGGAGTATAAAATGGTGGGTTTCTTTTTTATGTTTATTTTGAGAGAGAAAAAGAGTGCAGGTGCAAGTTGGGGAGAGGTAGAGATAGAGAGAGAGGGAGAGAGAGAATCCCAGGCAGGCTCTGTGCTGTCAGAGCAGAGTCCAACATGGGGCTCGGTCCCACGCAACTGTGAGATCATGACCTTAGCTGAAGTCAAGAGTCAGACACTTAACCAACTGAGCCACTCAGGTGGCCCTAAAATGGTGTTTTTTAAAAAGGTTACAGCTGTCCATAAGGGTTCACTCTTGGTGTAGTACATCCTACGGGTTTTCACAAATGGATAATGACATGTGTCCATCATTCCAGAAAAGACACAGATGGGAGTGCAGACGGAATAAGACTAGAGCCGTCTTCCCCCTCGAGGTCCAGAGTGCCCTGGGCACGGGTCAGGAAGAGTCTGGGAGGGGTCTGCACAAGGGTAAACAAGGAGGATGGCACAAAAACAGACACTCAGATCAATGGAACAGAATAGAGAACCCAGAAATGGACCCACAAACGTATGGTCAACTCATCTTTGACAAAGTGGGAAAGAATATCCAATGGCATAAAGATAGTCTCTTCAGCAAATGGTGCTGGGAAAACTGGACAGCGACATGCAGAAGAATGAACCTGGACCACATTCTTACACCATACACAAAAATAAACTCAAAATGGATGAAAGACCTAAATGTAAGACAGGAAGCCATCAAACTCCTCAAGGAGAAAGCAGGCAAAAACCTCTTTGACCTTGGCCACAGCAACTTCTTACTCAACACGTCTCCGGAGGCAAGGGAAACAAAAGCAAAAATGAACTGTTGGGACCTTATCAAAATAAAAAGCTTCTGCACAGAAAAGGAAGCCATTAGCAAAACCAAAAGGCAACCGACGGAATGGGAGAAAATATTTGCAAATGACATATCACATAAAGGGTTAGTATCCAAAATCTATAGGGAACTTATCAAACTCAACACCCAAAAAACAAATAATCCAGTGAAGAAATGGGCAAAAGACATGAATAGACACTTCTCCAAAGAAGACATCCAGATGGCTAACAGACACATGAAAAAATGCTCAACATCACTCATCATCAGGGAAATACAAATCAAAACCACAATGAGATACCACCCTACACCTGTCAGAATGGGTCACATTAACAACTCAGGTAACAATAGATGTTGGCAAGGATGTGGAGAAAGAGGATCTCTTTTGCACTGCTGGTGGGAATGTGGTACAGCCACTTTGGGAAACAGTATGGAGGTTCCTCAAAAAGCTGAAAGTAGAACTACCCTACAACCCAGCAATGGCACTACTAGGCATTTATCCAAGGGATACAGGGATGCTGTTTCGAAGGGGCACATGCACTCCAACGTTTATAGCAGCACTATCAACAATAGCCAAAATATGGGAAGAGCCCGAATGTCCATCGATGGATGAATGGATAAAGAAGATGTGGTGTGTATACACACACACACACACACACACACACACACACACAATGGAATATTACTCGGCAATCAAAAAGAATGAAATCTTGCCATTTGCAGCTACGTGGATAGAACTGGAGGGTATTATGCTAAGCGAAATGAGTCAGTCAGAGAAAGCCAAATATCATATGACTTCACTCATATGAGGACTTTAAGACACAGAACAGATGAACATAAGGGAAGGGAAGCAAAAATAATACCAAAACAAGGAGGGGTACAAAACATAATAGACTCTTAAATATGGTGAATAAACAGAGGGTTGCTGGAGGGGCTGTGGGAGGGGGGATGGGCTGAATAGGTGGGGGTGTTGGTGGGTCTACTCCTGAAATCATTATTGCACTGCATGCTGGCTGACTTGGATGTAAATTTGGGGTGGGGGGGAATAAAATAAAATTTAAAAAAATTAAAAAGAAATAAAAATATAATAAAAATACAAAATAAACATGAAAAATTAAAATAAGTAAAATACTTAAAAAACAAAACAAAAAACAAGGAAGATCACCAGCAGGTGGGTTTGGTTATGAGAACGGATTGTGCCAAACGCAACGTGGGACCCTGGACTGGATCCCGGAGCCAGGCAATGAGCATTACTGGGGAAAGTGGGGAAATCCGAATGCGGACTGTCCTACAGAACGTGCCCTCGTTAATGTCCTAGTTTTGACAAAGGTGCTGTGGAGAGGGAGGTATGGGCACTGGGTGAACTTGGGGAAAGACAGGTGGGAACTGTCTCTGCACCTGCTGTGTAAATCTGAAACTAGCCCACAGCCGAGTCGCCCGTCAAAAGTGGGAGGCACTGACTGGGCCTAGAGACTGCTCGGGTACCTCTCTCCTGGACATAATCAGTGCAGTAAACCCAGTGCAAATCCGAATAGCGGCTTCACTGCATCAGAAGGCCCCAGAATGCGATCTCCTTGGTGGCTTTGGAACTTGCCTTGGACTGCTAGAAACTGGGGCAGATTCATGCTGCTTTTTCTGCTCTGTGACCACATGGGTGAGTCTAGGGTAAGTAGCGGGGGACGGTAACCCTCCTCGCTGTAGAACTGGGGAAAGTGAGGAGCAGAGAGGTCAAGCTACCTGCCCCGAGTCACACAGACAAGGAAGGGGCAGAAGCATGGCTCCAAGCGGGCTTGCTGACCTCAGATTCCATCCTCTGCCCGACCTGCAGGCAGCATCCGCCTGTAGATGTTGATGCGGCATCTGAATCCGAGTCTGCTTGGTGCAACCCAGAGACTTGGCCGGCCTGTGGGGGCCTTTGCAGGCACCTCCTGAGAAATCTAGCTCACTGTGAGACCAGGGTCGAGGCGAACTGCCAGCACCGGTTCCGGGGGAAGCAGCTCACGGAGGGGACGGCTGGGATGGCGGGCTGGCCGCCTGACTGCCTATCTGGGACCACGGAAGATGTGGGGGTGGTGTTCCTGTTCGACAAAGTGTGACATTAAGAACAGAAGGTATCTGGGACTTTGGGGAGTGGGATCCAGTAAGGACAGGTTTCTAGGAGCTTTGCTGTCAGGCTCAGCAGTCCTGAAGTGCAGTGTGAAGGGGATGGGCTTTGGTTCAAGCGGCTGTGCAACCTGGAGCAAGTCACTTAGCCTCTCTGGTCTTCACAGTCCTTATCTGCCGAAATGGGGGCTCCTCCCTTGGTGCTTGTCGGCAGCCAGTGAGACGGCAGAGCAGAAGCTGAGGCAGCAACTTAGTCTAGACGAATGGTCAGGAAGGCGGAAAGGCCTGGGGGTCACGGTGATGGCACGTGTCTTACCTGACCAGGTCCACACTCCCCCATGTCACGGACGTCAGACTGCACCCATCACTCAGTGCAACGACTGTGCACTGACCATCGTACAGATAAATGATCACTGTACAAATTGTGGGCACTGTCACGAGTGACCCTGGTGACATAAGAAATTGTAACTGGAGCCCAGAAATTGGATCCAGGGGTCGTGCCTTCATTTTTGCAGCCACGTGAAATAATTATGTTGGAGTATGAGGATCGCATGGTTGGGGGACAAATGGGTTGATCAGCCCCTTCACGGGACCTCAACGGCCTGGCAGGACCCTGCCCTCCACTTGCAAATTACCATCATCACTGAGTGAGTGCACCCCCAGCCAAGAATTTGGAAGACGCAACATGTCGGCCAATGGTCCCCCAGCCTGATGCCCGGGGTGCACCCGGCTTCTCTAAGACCGTGCCGGGGGGCTCCTTTCACTTGCCCAAGCCCAGACTTCTGCAGCAGAATGACGTCAGCAGGGACTATGGTCCCGATCGATCTAGACCGTGACCTCACCGGCACCCAGAACGGTGCCCGGCACGCAGTAGGTATTCAATCAATAATCGATGACTGAACAAATGTCAAGAAACGAGGCTGAAGCAGCAGGAGCCAGACCGCGAAGGGCTTTGCATCTGAAGCGGGGGAGGTGGGGCGCACTCTGGGGGCCGCGGGTGCAGTTTGGAGGCAGTGAGCGCGGGCCTGACGGGGTGGGGGGGGGGGCGGTCCACAGGGGCCACTGGGAAGACGCAAGGTCAGGACAGGTCCCGACAGGGTGAGGGTTGAGAGGTGGGTGGGAGGAAGGGAGGATAAAGCGGCTCCCAGGTTCCTGGCACAGACAGGTGGGGGCAGGGCATCCCCGAAGTCAGAATCCCCGAAGTCACGTGTTTTCAGGGAGGATTCTGCCTCTGCAGGCAGCTGACACTGCAAATGTGTGTGACATGTTTGTTGACACATTTTTCCCAGCACCAACTGCCGAGGCATCTGGGATCCGCACAACGTTTCGAAACAAAGCCAGGCTCTGGATGTAAACACACCCGCGGAGCCTCCCCAGTGGCCTCGCCAGGCACCTTCAGAGGGGGACCTTCAGAGGGGGACGCCCTTTCTGCTCCCGCAGCTCCTGAATTTGTGCGTCCCCAAGCCCCTCGCCAGCGGGGCACAGCCGTTGGTGAGAAGGGAAATGTAGCTCTTTCCTATTCTTTTCAACTCTGCCAGTTACAAGGGGCTTTAAGCTCGGGGAGTGGGCTCCCAATGCTCCGCGCCCCCCCCCATCCCTGCTGTCTTAGATTCCTCCTTTTAGGAGTCACACTCCCTGTGCCACCCTGGGTAGGACGAAAGTCCCCCAGGGACACCCGGTGTGGCTGAGGATGTGCAGCAGCAACGAACTCACACGCTACTGGGGGCAGGAACGTCCACAAGCAGCTGGGGACGCTGGCAGGAGCCGCTGAAGCCGCTCTCGTGCGCGCACGGCCATGGGCAGGAGGGTGGCTTGGCCTTGAGTCCTGTGGCCGCGCATGCACGTGTTCCCCGGAGCACACGTGTTCCCCGGAGCACATGTGCTCCGACATTCTAGAAGGATGCAGCCCAAGGGCCCGTCAGCAGTAGGATGAGGTGGTCCCTGGCAGTGCGCGCACACAATGGAAGGCCGTGAAGCCCTGAGAGTGCACGGTCTGCGGCCACACACAAGGATGGACCCCGCAGACGGACTTTGAGGGAAACAAGCCACCGGGCACGCTAAAGACCATGCATGCTGTGGTTCCATGTACGCGGGTAAAGAACGGAGGAAACGCACGTCTGCCGTTAGGGGAAGGGCATCCGGGAAGGGGTGCATGGTGGGGAGACCAGGTGCAATTCATGCATTCCCAACTGGGGTGAGAAACCGCTTCCCCCCTGTGGTGTGGGGAGCACAACCGTCTACACGGTATGCGTTTACCATATTGCAGAGGGGTGCTGTAGATGGCACAATTTCTGCCCATCCTGGGACCCAGAACTTGTAGATGCGATTAAGGTTCTTGATCAGCTCAGATGGGGACAGTGTTCTGGATTTTCAAGGTGGGCTGAGTGCAACCACATGAGCCCTTGGCTAAGAGCAGAAACAGGAGGAAGGCAGAGAGGACCGGCCACTGCTGGCTGGAGGACGGAGGGACCGCACGGAAACCATGAGAACGAGGTGCCAGGGACCTGCATGAGCACAGGAGCAGATTCTGCCCCAGAGCCTCGGCTAAGAGCTTCTGTGCGCCTTGTGAGACCCTACGCAGAGCCCGCCAGACCCCTGGCCCACAAAATCCGTGCCAAGATACCTGGGTGTTGTTGCAAGCCTCTAAGCCGGCGGTAATTTGCGACGGTAGTAACAGGAAATGTGGCGGCATTAAAACTGCGTGACGGCGGGAACAATTAGGAAAATCGTGTCTAAAAGGGCTCCTTAAGGAAGTGATAACAAAGCAGAACTGAGACAATTCACTGAGCAGTGCGCTCAGGGCTGGAAGGGATGCGCGCTTCTGCGCAGGTTATATCCAGTGTGACTGATCAGCGGCTTCCTGCCCCTCTCCTGCAGGGGTGCTCGCCTCGGGGCCCCTCCACCCCCTCCGCTCCACTAGGGGCACCTGGCAATGTCTGCAGACAGGTTTGCTTCTCAGAGCTGAAGAGAGATGCTGCTGGCACCGAGCAGGTGAGAACCTGCTTGCAGGTTCTCTCCCTCGCAGAGAACCACCCCTGTAACCATCACCAGTGCCGAGGCTGACATCAGCCTGTGTGGTCCCTAAATCTGCACGCTGTCAGGTCCCTCCGGCTTGGCTCTGGCCACGCTGTCCTCTTTTACTCCTCAGCCTCGAAGCTGCTCTCCCACCCTCTCCCCTCTCCCTGCAGGGGCCCTGGAGGCACCTCCTCCTTCAATCTCAGCTCAAAGGTCACTTCCTCGGAATCCTTTCCTACCCCCCCGCCCCCCGCAATCCCCCAAACCCCCAGCTCCTGTGGCTTTTACTCCCAGCACCTCCTCCTGCTGTGTGACCTTGGATAAATACTTAACCTCTCTGTGCCTCAGTGTCCTCATCTGTAGGATGGGGATGACAGCAGAACCTGCCTTGCAGACTTGTCAACATCACAGCTGTGAAGTGGTGAACATGGCGTTTGGCACATATTATGCTCTCAAAAAATGTCCACCGTTGTCACCACCGTGACTGTTTCGCGCCCACACAGCACTGTTTGCCTCTCTCTGTAGCACTTAATATGGATGCAATTCGCTACTTACCTGTGTGGTTACCTACTGCCTCTGTGGGAGTGGGCACTGTGTGGCTTTGCTCACCAAGGCATTTCAAGTGCCTAGCATATAGTATGTGCTCAATAAACATTTGTGGAATGAATGAATGAATGAATGAGTGAATGGGGTATTTCCCAAGGCTGCCCAATGACACTCTGGATCTCCATGAACACTGCGTAACCTGGGACTCACCGCGTTTTGAGGCTGTTGGACCAGCTTCAGGAGAGCGGGGTGGCTGTAGCCTGTGGAGAGGGGGCACGGTTAGGGTCTTGGTTAGAGGCCCACACGGCACACAGGGTCCCTGTGCTCCTCCCCCACAGCCTGCCCCTCCCTTCACAAGGGGCCCTGTTATCTCTTGCAGACAACAAGACCCACTCCTTGGGTCCACCCAGACCTCTGGACTTAGAATCACTCAGGCTGCCGCCGGAAACCTTCACCAAATTCTCTCGTCGATCCTGAAACCCGGGTGTGAGCCCTACCGGGCTAGAACCCTAGACAAGGCAGTGAACGAAAGGTTAAGGCACATTCAGGACCGGGGCTGGGAGTGCTTCCCCGGGCCAGTGTGATGAACCATGGCCCTCACCTTCTTCCCAGGGCCGCTGCTAGAGTCGAATCCCAATGCCCGTTTGCTCAGGAACTGAGCATGTCAACGATGCAGTCTGCAACCCCGTGACATGCACGCCTGACCCTTCGTGCGTTTGCTGCTTCCTGGAGCCCCGCTGCCTCGACTGCCCAGCATGAAAGGGCTTAGGATACCCCTTGACTCAGCAACTGCCCTGCTATGAATTCGCCCTCCGCACGCGAATGTAGACCAACGCACAAATCTTAACCATGACGCTTCAATATCTCCAGGCCCAAAAGCAACCTAACACACGCCGGAAGCCTTAAACCAAGAGAAAGCCCGCGATACTCTGTCAGCAGGAGCCTTTATCGGAAAGGAGGGAAACTCACTGGGGCCAGAGCGCCCCGGCCTCAAAGCCTGTGCTTCTAGTTTCTGTTCCTCGTTCCCAACGCTGGCTGTGACTCCCGCGGGATGGCCAAGTCTGGGGGGGGCGGTGCGCGGGGGCCACAGAGGTCAGGAGACCAGACTGGAAGACCCTCCAAGGCAGTGGCCAAATGTGCCGCTCAAAGGACACCAGGTGAACGATGAATGACGTGGGGATCTGTGACACGGCGAGAGCCTGGAACCTTCGCAACAGGAGAGACCTGTTTTCTTTAAACCAACTCACTTTTTAGTTTAGATGCACTTGCTCTGAAAGGAGAGAGGCCCGCCCGAGGCTCTGGGCCTGGGACCTGCTCTGGCCTGTGAGAGGAGAGGAGGCTAGCAAGCTCAGAGGGGAGGGGAGGCCCCAGTGTCACCCCGGGCAGACTTTCTCCTCTGCGGCATCGCAGAGTGAAGGGGCTTGAAGAGCCTTGTGGTTTCACTCTGCCTGGTGGGAGGAGGGTGGGCCCCGGGGGGGGGGGGGGGAGGGGACCTGGTGTCCCAGGGGACAGAGCTGTGAGCAGCCTCTCTGATCTCCCACCCAACTTCTTGGCCTGCTGGGCCCACAGCTGCAGGGTGTCTGTTAGTCAAGGAAGCAGGCTTGTGTGGGTTTTTTCCAACCGTACTGTGGCCAGAGGCTTTCAGTTCTGGTTCTTTATTGTGCTGCCTGGGTGTTTATGACTTTCTTGCCTCAGTAGATAAGTCAGTTCCAGGGAAATCTTACTAAGTCACAGGTGCAGCCTGTCTTAGTGGTTTCAGAAGGAGAGATGAGAGCAAAGCCAGTCCATATGGATCAGGAAAATCCACGCTGAGCTTTCAAAGCCGTGGGACCCCCACACTGCAGGGCAGGGGTGGCCGTCTGCAAGGTGGCTATCACAGGAGTAAACTTAGAAGGCAGACACTGTTTGCTTCAAATCCTTGGGCTCCCTGGACATGCTGGGCAGACCCCATGGCCTCTTGAAACCTGGCCCCCGTGGGCAAGGTGGAGACGATGATGAAAGGCCCGATGTTATGGGGCTGCTGCAGGGGTCTAACGGGATAATGTGTAAGGTGCTTAGCAATGTGCCTGGCATCTGGCACATCCCCAGTAGTGACCCGTTAGAAAAAAATCCCATCAAAGACTAGAGATAGGGGAAGAAAATGGCCGCAAGAAAACTTTCACAGCTCCCAGTATTTTCCCAACTTGTGCCGGCCTGTTCCCCAGGACCCCACACGTTTGGCGGCCGGCTGGGGTTGAGAAGTGAGGGAGGCCTTCGGGGGCTTGGGGGGGGGGGGCGCAGGGAGGAGCCAGCTGGGAAGAGAATGGCCTGCAGCCCGTGGCCGATACATGGCAGAACCGGGATCTGACCCTGAGAACTACAGCCTGGCCCTTCCACTCCGACACAGAGCACGGACCGGGTTGTGCAAATCACAGAACCCCAGACACCTTCAGAGGCCAAAGCATCTCTGAATGATGGGCTTCCCAAAAAGAACGAGTCACCTTAGTGTCTAATCGCATCTTAACGGGAAATAAACAGGGGCTGGCATCATGCACCAAGGGACAGGCTTCACCAGACGAGACGCTTAGCCCACAGACCACTAAGCACAGCAGCAACCTGCGTGTCTGAGTCAGCCCTACGTGCCCCGTGTCTGCCGCGCCCTCCTGCGGCAGCGAGCCCGGAGGTGAGCCTGGTGAGGCAGACGCGGCCGTGGCCCCCCACCGCTCACCTTGACTAGGCGGCCACCCCTCTCCTGGCTGCCCACGTGGGGGTTGGGAATGGCTCCAGCCACCTCCTTCTCTGGAAATCTGCCCTTGGTGAATGGAAGCTCCTTTGCCCAAAAGACGAGCCACGTGCTTCCTTCTGGCAGCTAATGGGCAATGACTGACTAGCACTGGGTACAAAAAGGCCAGCCTCTTTGGCACAGTCGGGGACCAACTCTAGGGTGCAATTCATGCTCCAGAGCCACCCCCCACGCCCCATTGTGGGATCAGACTGTGGCTAGTCTCTGGCTGAAACCTCACCCTTCTTACCCTTCCCTGCCTCCCCAGTCTCCTGAGAGTGTGCCCTTAATAAGCGACTTGCACAGAACCCCTGCCTCAGGCTCTTCTTCCAAGAGACCCAACCTAAGACAGCTGACATTGGAGGCTGTGGTCCCGCAGACCTGGGTTCACGTCCTGGCCATGCTTCCCCCGCAAGCTGCATCAATCCCCTCTCTGAGCTTTGCTTATCTATCAACAAAACGCGGGTATTAATACACACTCACCTTGCGGGTTTTCCAGGAAGAATAAATAAGAGAAGACATCTAAAGTCCCTATGATAGACCCTCTACCCATGACTTGTTCTTTTTCTCTGCCCTTGAGGAAAGAGTCTGGCAACACACAGGGATGGGCCTGCTGGAGGGAGCAACTAAAGTCAGGACGGCCACAACTAACGGAGAGAGGACACACATCCAAGGGCGGATTTCCCAGCTCTTACCTATGGGGACAGAGGAAATCTGGGAGTAAAGGTCCAACATCCGGTTGCCATCCACATCGACCAGGTAATTGCCTCGGCTCTCTTCGTAATTGCAGAAAAAATGCACAGCATCTGCATTCTTGGGGAAAGTAGAGACTGGTTCAGGATCGCTACAATCCCCTAGACTCCCCATCTTTTGGGATGAAGCTTGAACTGGTGAGGTAAGCCATGTTTTGTCCATTCTATGGTCACACAGAGGGTATATTTGGTTGCTTACACGAATGGTTTGCTTTATAATGGCTTATTAAGCTGTGAATTAGTATTTTATGAGTTTTTCTGTATGTGTTTTATATATCATAGCAACAGAAGGTTCAGATATAAATCTGAAGAAGATTCTGATGTTAAGGTGTACATGGTAAGCATTAGAGCAACCACGAAGAAAACTGAAAAATATATAGTAACTATAAAAGAAATGAAAATGGTACATTAGAAGATATCCACTGAATGTAAAAAAAAAAAGAGGAACAAAAAATATGAGACACATAGAGAACAAAAGGTAAAATGGAAGATGTAAATACCACCATATAGGTAATACATTAACTGTGTGCACATGAAACAGCCCAATAAAAAATCAGAAACTGTCAGACTGGATAAAAAGATACAACTATATGCTGTCTACATGAGACATACTTTTGGTTCAAGGATACAAATATGTTGAAAATAAAAGGATGGAGAAGGGTACATGATTCTCACAGCAATCCTAAGAAAGCTGAAATGGTTTATGCTAATCAGACAAAATCACCTGTAAAACAAAGAAACAAAAATGCTTCTGGAGTTGAAGTCCACTAAGAAGATATAACAATTATAAACATGTAAGCACCCAATAACAGAGCCCCAAAATACAGGAAGCAAAAATGGGAAGCATATAAGAAAAATATAGTTATAAGAGAATAGCTGGCAAATTTAATATTTGGTTTTTGATAGTGTATAGAACAACCAGGCAGAAGATTAGCAAGGAAGGGGAGCCTGGGTGGCTCTGTCATTTAAGTGTCACACTTCGGCTCAGGTCATGATTTTGTAGTTCGTGGGTTCCAGCCCTGCGCTGGGTTCTGTGCTGACAGCTTGGAGCCTGGGGCCTGCTTAGGATTCTGTGTCTCCCTCTCTCTCTGCCCTTCCTAGTTCTCTGTCTCTCTCTCTCAAAAATAAACATTAAAAAATTAAAAAAAAAAAAAAAAAGAAGATTAACAAGGAACCAGGACTGGAACAACACTCTCAACCGACAGATCCCACAGATACTTTTACAGAACACTCCATCCAATAGTGGTAGAGTACATGTTGTCCTCAAGTGCCTGGGGAATATCTTCCAAGACAGACCATATAAAAGCCTCAGTGAGAGGATTGCATTCACACAAAATATATTTTCCAACCACAACAGAATGAAATTGGAAATGAATAACAGAAAGGAGAAGCTCACCAAAAAGTGGAAATTAAACACCACATAAGTAACAAATGAGTCAAAGAAGAACTCACAAGGGAAATTAGAAGCAAAAAAACAAAAAAGGTTTAGAACAAAGTTGCATTTTTTTTTTTTTTAAAGAGCCAGCACAGAGGAAGTGTGTCTCTCAGCTAAGTCATAACCGAGAAGCTTGGAGGGTGAGCTCATCCTCACTTACCTGAATCATATTGAGCTGTTTCATTAACTCCTGCAGGCAAGAATAACAAAGCATTAGAGCAAGGACACACTCTTGCCCAACTAGCTTCAAGTCTTTCATATCTTCCCAGGTCTTGGGGCATCTCCCCCTCCCCCACCACTTATACCAATAACTTCACAGTCAATTAGCCAACAATATTATAAATATTTAAAAATTGCTTAATATAAATAATTGGCAGGAAACTATTCCTGCCAGTTACATTACCAGGATAGCAGGGATTTAGCAACTTGGAAAATAATAATAAAATAAACTAAAATATTTAACACAAAAAAAACTTAAGCGAAAGGGGTTTATCTGGTGCTCATAAAAGCATAGGTTCCCCTTTTATTTTGGGGGGAAAAAGGCTTTAACACCCTGTTAGAAAATATAAAATCAACGGAAAACAGAAACTTGCACATCAAAGAACGATTTGTAATTATAATCTAAACACTCCATAAACCACATGCACATATAGAAATTGGGAATTATAAATTGGGAATTGGGACCTAGTTGCTTTACTATTACAAGTATTTAATCTTTAAAAATAATCCAGCCTAAAGTCAACCAATAGCAATGACAAGAATATAAAAAATTATTCCAGGTACTTCTCCACTATGAAATGAAAATCTGCCTCTCCTCCATAGAAATATGCATGAAAAAGTCTTTCCTTCTGTTAGCAAAACACTATCAAAATAACTACAATCACTTGCATTAATACAAAGATTTCTGGATTTATAAAGTGGTTGCAATGACAAAAGGCCTATCTTTTTTTTTTTTTTAAACAGGAGAAAAGCATACAAATTTAAGTTTTACATGACATGGGAGTCTTCACAAGGAAATGAAGACTGGAAGAAACAAGTTAGAAACTTGTGAGAACACTAGTTAGAAACTAACATTTTTACGTTAGTTTCGATAAGAATGGACAGTCACGTAGAAACACGGTAGGTTAAGGAGTATGTAGTAATTATAATTAGCACTGTCATCTTCTAAAAAATTCATTTCTGCTTGTTGCTGGAAGATATAGATGCCAAATGACTTTTGTACCCACAAAACTGCTAAACTCTCATGTTCATCTCAGTAAGTTATATACATGTTCTTTTGAATTTCTTTTTTTTTTTTTTAATTTTTTTATTCTTAAGGTAGTTATCGTGCAGTGTAGTCTTGGCTTCAGGAGTAGAACCCAGTGATTGATCGCTTACACAGGACACCCGGTGCTCATCCCAAAAAGTGCCCTCCTCAATGTCCATCACCCATTTACCCCATCTCTCCACCCACCTCCCCTCCAGCAACCCTCAGCTTGTTCTCTGTATTAAGAGTCTCTTATGGTTTGCCTTCCTCTGTTTTGATCTTATTTTTCAAAAAGGGGCATCTTCTGACAGTAAAAAAAAAAAAAGAAAAAAAGTGACACTGCGGATAAAATCTGCAAAACCTGCAGAGAAAAAAGCCAGTGTGTATTAAAAAGGTTTACACTGCTGTTTTTTAGGTGCGAACATTAGAAACAGTATTGTACATCACAACACAGAGTCAAGGTTAATCAGCCTCCTGAAGTGTGTAATATGCAGGCTTTGTAGTATCTTTGAGGAGAAGTCCCAGCCTCCCTCATCAGACTCGTCTTGTGCCTCTTCCATCTCACACAATAACATCTATCCCAGTGTGTCTCATATGCCACGTCCTGTCACCCTGCACGCCTCTCTCCACCGGGTCTACAACAGAATGCACTCCTCTGGTGAATTCTTCCTTTTTATCCTTCAAGGTCAAGACCAAGGGCCTTTGCTACCCTCGCCCTGCGCCATCTAGCATTGCCATCTGACTTGGTTTCAAGGTCAAGAAAATGAGGTAGGAGTGGTGGCAGACCGGAGTGGAGCCTAGACCTCATGAGACTCCTCGTGTGGTCACCTCGGCCATCACCGTGAGGACGAGCCCGGCCCCACTTGCTGGAGGATGCTAGAGACGTATGGAGCAGCGCCACGTCACTGCACTGGCCAAGACAAGCTTAGCCTAGATCATCCCACAGTGGCCAGTCATCCCACAGGCACATAGATGGACCCACCAGAGCTGCCTGGCTAACTCCCAGTGAACCCTAGATGCAGCAGCAAGCTGTATGCTACGGAGGTTTTGTGCTCGTTTGTTACACAGCAGTATGGTGACAACAAATAACGGATACATCTCCTCTGAGAAGCCTTCTTTGACTTGTTACGGCAGAATGTCTTGGAACTCGAGTGGTAAGCTCTCTGAAAGCAGCTAAGAATACAGGTCTCTAAGCTCGGCTGTGTTCTTGCCTCATGGACCCTTCTCACTCTGTTCTTAAGGACACCACTCAAGTGTGCTCAACTCACCCGAGATCTAGGCCCAGGGACTTCGGTCTTCATCAGGGGCCCGTCATAATCAAATTCGACGTCGATTTTGGCTGCGGCCTGACTGATGTGTCTGGAGCCTGGCAGTAAAGAAAGATGATGAGGATCCCTGGAGATGGTAGATATGAGAATTCTGCCCTAACAGATGCCCAACGTCCCCAACGGAAGCCATGCCAGGACCTCAACCCCATCTGAGCCAGACCACCCACAAACACAGAGTCTGGCCAGACCTGGGCACCACCAAAACACTGAGGATTCTAAAAAACAGGAAAGCCCAGTGCTAGTGAAGTTGTGGGCAAACAGGCATTCTCATGTCCCGTTGGCGTGAGTATCAGCTGATGCTGCCTTCCTATTCCTTTCGACTGAGGCATCTCATTTCAGGGTTCATCCTAAGAGAATGATGGGACCAGTACACAAAAATGTAGGTTAAAATATTCATCCTAATACTCTTTTAACAAAAAGAGAAAACAGTGGACGGCAGCTAAACAGACTATGACACGTTCCACCATTTCGTGGACAAGGAACATCAGGTATCTGTTCATGGTACTGAGGTGGGCAGTTTGAATATTTATGGACATGGAAAGATGCCCGCAGCATTAGCATGTGAAAGGTCAGATTATAAAAACTACCCAAATTTTGTCAAAATTTAATCCGTATGCAAGTGTATATCCAAAAGTACATAGAGACCAGAGTTTCTCAGCAGCACCACTGCCATTTGGGTCCAGATAATTCTGTTGGGGGGTCGTCCTGTGCCCTGGAGGATGTTTGGCTGGATGCCAGCATCACCTCGTCCTGAGTTGTGCCCGAGTTGTGACATTCAGAAATCACCTGGGAGTGAATAATCAAATGGCTCAATACAGGCGGTCCCCACTTACAGATGCTTTTTATTAAAAAAAAAAAGTGTTGGGTACAAGTCATTTGGTTGAGATCCATTTCACACTTTTGCATGGTAATAAATGTAGAGAGGGGAGTTCCCAGGCTAGACCCGCAAGGCTTTTGAGCTCAGCATGTTGCTGAAGTGAAGGGCAGTCTTAATCCCAAGTCTTTTTAAAAAGAATTAAAAATGACATTTACCATTTTTTAAGAGAGCGTGAGCAGGGGAGGGTCAGAGAGAGAGGGAGACACAGAATCCGAAGCAGGCTCCACGCTCTGAGCTGTCAGCACAGAGCCCGACGCGGGGCTCGAACTCACAAACCGTGGATCATGACCTGAGCTGAAGCCGGACACTTAAGGTCACCCAGGCGCCCCTAAAATGTTTTTATTTTAAGTTTATTTATTTATTTTGAGAGAGACAGAGAGAGTGTGAGTGGGAGAGGGGCAGAACGAGAGAGAGAGAGAGAGAGAGAGAGGGAGAGAGAGAGAGAGAGAAAGAATTCCAAGCAGGCTCTGAGCTGCCAGCACAGAGCCCAACGCAGGGCTCTTTCCCATGAATGGTGAGATCATGACCTGAGCCAAAACCAAGAGCCGGATGCTTAACTGACTGAGCCCCCCAGGCGCCCCCCAGGCTTGATCCCTTACTGAAAGACAGCTGTGGAGAACCTACCATGGTAAGTGTGGGGTGACTAACCATCAGTAACCCCCAGAGATCCCTTCAACGTCCCTGCTCATCTTTGGCCTTCCCAGGACGTATGTGGCAACTGGGAAATGTTCCCTCCTCTTTCTTGGCACCTTCCATTAGACTGGGGAATATAACTAGACACTGTATTATCGTTTCCTTTACATGAGAGAGAAAACCAAAACTCAGAGAAGCAAAGAACCATTCTAGGATAGGTCTCTCCTTCCATCCCTCTCTGTCGCGCGCATGCGCGCGCACACACACACACACACACACACACACACAGCGTGCCAAGCTATACAATGCAATGATATGAAAAAACCTATTTAAATGCATTCTTAATTTTCCATAATTGCTTTGGATATCAAAGAGGGTTTTTGAATTAATTATGTAACACAATGGAACCCTGTGAACGTAAAGTCCAGTTAAAATCCAACGCTGCCCTTATTTCAAGGCATGAGGCAGCCGGCTTTTATTGTCTTCTGTTTGATCTTAAAATGAAAAGGGAGTCCCTCCAGAGTCTGTTCCATTAGCAGAGAGCTAAAAGGTCGTGGAACATACTGATGACTTCTTTTTTACATTAAGCTGTTTATTTCTTCCTTGGCCAGAACTCAGGGCTACAGGTCAAGACTGATTCCAGCTAGACCTGCATAACACGGGGACGTGTGTTTGGATAAAAACAGTTCTTAACTGGTGCTGATCCTGCTTTGTTTCCAGTAAGGGGGAGAGTGCAAAGTTCAAAGTTTGCAGGTTATCCTCCAATGAGGACACGTAAGTCCTCTCTTCCTTCTCCAGAAAGTGTCCTGACGCCATGCTGCGGCAGTCAGATGTCCCGGGGTCTGCAAGATGGAAATGCTGGCCCCGGAAGCAGGTCCCAGTGGGAGCTGCGGCTGAAAGGGTCTCAGGGGAATGACGGGGTGAGTGGGGTCTTGTGGAGCTACAAGTATGGGGACGCCGAGGCTGCGGGCAGACGCAGGGCGGGGAGTGGAGAGGGGTGAGAACCCGTCCCTGGGGATTGGGGACGGGTCAGGCACGAGATGGGGAAGCTGAGGGCCAGGTGCCAGGCAGACAGGTCTGTACCGAGAGCTGCATTGGTTCCTTCCATGTGCCAAGTCTTCGCGGGTGTGGATGGAAGAGGGCCCAGGGGCTCTGGGCAGAGATCCTGGAAACCACAGCCCAGTACATTTGCTGGGTTCGTGCTATCGAACAAGGGAAGACGGGGTAGCAAACACAGATTCAGCATCCACTGCGTGCTAGGCAGGCAGACTCCCATCTCCCATCTGTGTTAATCCATCCACAACCCTCTCGAGTGATGGTTCTCAGGTTATAGATGAGGAGCAGAGAGGTGAAGCGACTTTCCCAAGGCCACACAGCTAGTGAGTTGCAGAGCCCAGATTTGAACCCAGGTCCAATACTTTTGCCTTTCCTACACTATCTCAACTTTGACCTCCTGTAGAGGAAAATAGCCAAATTCCAATACAAAGAATGTTCTCCTAATGATAATATATAGTGCCATAAGCCATGAGAAGAAAGAGCACAACTTAAATTCCCTGGGATCGCTTCCATCAAGTCACATGAGCAGAGAGGCATGTGACTCTGCGTGCCGGGCCTCGTCCTGAGCACTGCACACGGACTGCCTCACTTAAGCTTGAATCCCCTCTGGGAGGTAGATGTTGCGATTGCTCCCATGTTACGGAAGCAGACACTGAGGCCCAGAAAGGTCAACTAATCTGCCCACAGTCACGCAGCTAGTAGGCGGCTAGGCGGAACATTTGACCTCTCCTGTCCCAGACGCTCTGAGTCTAAGTGACGCTGTTCACGTCAACTTGCGCCGGTCTTTGAAATGAAACGTTTATACTCAACCATCCGGCATTTTCACTCACGAATGACACAGGACAGCCGGGAGAGCCGGCACGGTGGGGAAGTCCAGCCCAGCCCTCTGCCTCTGAAACGAGGCCGGCCACCCTCGCGGCCTTGACCAACTGGAGTCAGTGTTTAACTCCAAGCTATAGAAACAGCCATCAGATGCGTTTAATGTTCTCTTGATCTTTATACTGAGAGTAATAAATGGATGCTGTTTTCCCAAACAGCAAGGGCTCCATAGGTGAGCCAGGCCAAAGTCAAGGTCAAGTTCAATCGGAGTTGGGTGCTCTGCTCTTCTTTTAAAAAATCTCCCCCTCCCCAACTGTCCACCCCATTTATTATTTTTTTTAACCAATTAAGATCTGTATCTTTAATAAACATCTGGAGAATACCAGTAGCCTAAATTGCTATATTCCATGCTGTCCCGGAGAAGTGTCATTCCGTAGAATCCGTTTACGTCTGATAGACCTCCAGGAAGAACGTGCAGTGTAACCTACCATCCCATACAGGTGCCCAGACTCATACTGGAGGCACAGCTGGCTGGAACCCTCTTCCCAAGACGGGAGGCCAGAAGCTTCCTGGTTCTGTGTTATCCAGACTCTTTGGATCCTCTCCCAGCAGCGAGAAAGAGCATCACACGTCTTCCAGCAACGTATCAGGGTTTGAACATCTGGATTCGTGTGGTCAGTGAGCAAATGTGGTTTTGAATGATCTACACACGCTGAATATCAGAGCGTAACCGTGCCACGGACAGCGGAAATTCTGCGGCGGATTTAGCCTCACAGCCTGAATGCTGGCGTCATATCAGCCAGTATAAATCACACTTTCAGGGAAGGTCGTGCACACAGTCTTGTCTTTGTGTCCTCCATAAACTTGCAATTGCTGGTGGCAACGTAACTCACAGACACGGACACATTTCTCCAGGTAAGTGGTGACCATCGCTGTTCCTAGGGTCCGACACACTCTCGGTGAGATCGTGAGTTTCACAGACCCACACACGGTCACCAGTATGGATACTGTGGGCATGGGTGGACTGATCAGGGCTGCAGCCACTGAACACAAGGTCATGCACCCGCTTCGCGCAAAGCTCGGTTTGCTGGGGCCCTCCGGAGGACCCAGAGCAGGAGCCCATTCCGTGCATTTAATGCTACAGAATGTGAGGCCTGACCATAAGCACCTTTGGGGCACCTTCCTAAACTGTGGCAAGACAGCTGACAGCCCGAGGGCCACAGCGTTCAAAGATCTCAAGTCGTGGGGCGCCTGGGTGGCTCCGGAGGTTGAGTGCCCGGTTCTTGATCATGGCTCAGGTCACGGTCTCACGGTTCGTGCGACCGAGCCCCGCGTCGGGCTCTGCATTGAGTGTGGAGTCCGCTCAGGATTCTCTCTCTCTCCCTCCCTCTCTGCATCTCCCCTGTTTGCGTGAGTGCACGCTCTCGCTCAAAATAAACCTTAAAAAAAAGATCTCAAGTCATTTATTGTTCTTCACGTTGAAGGTGACCACAGTGCCACCTGCTTGTCCCGCAGAGAGGATTCGCCATCTAGAACGAAGGCAGAGAACTCTTGTAGCTGAGGCTGTTGCACGCACTCTCCCGTCTTAACACTGTAGCAGCGGATGGTGTGGCCACTGGAACCAGCGTAAAGGGCAACACTCTTTCAGCATCCAGGAGGCAGCTCACTTTGGAGACATGGCCAACGCTCATGTCTAAGGGCTCCACAGCGGTCGATGGGTGGAGATGCCACACAAACACCTAAACACCGTGAGCGTGGTGGTGGGCTGAAGCAAAGTTCCCTCCCTCCCTCCGGGGAACACAGGTGCCAGGCTATGAGCTGCTCTGTGGAGATGTCCACGTGGCACCAAATCCAGCCAGTGCCATGAGAACGAGCTTGGAAGCAGAACCCCCAGCTTCCATGGTGAGCCTTCTGATGAGACCACAGCCCTGGCTAACAGCTCAGCTGTACCCTCATGAAAGACCAAAGCACCCAGCTAAGCTTCCCCCAGACTCCTAGACCACAGGAACTGTGACATAATAAATGTGCATTATTTTAACCAGCTAAGTTAGGGCTATTTAAAAAAAAATAGTTTTAACGTTTATTTATTATTGAGAGACAGAGAGGCACAGAGCATGAGCAGGGGAGGGGTAGAGAGACGGGGAGACATAGAATCTGAAGTAGGCTCCAGGCTCTGAGCTGTCAGCACAGAGCCTGACGTGGGGCTCAAACTCACAAACTGTGAGATCATGACCTGAGCCGAAGTCAGTCGCTCAACCGACTGAGCCACCAAGGTGCCCCAGGGCTATTTGTTATATGGCAATAAATAACTAACATAGTGGTTAAGGTTGGAACTTTTGGGGCCAGCCAGGCTTAGCTCAAAGCCAGGTTCAGCCACTTGCTAGCACCAAGGTTCTGAGAAAGTTACGGAATTTCTCTGAGTCTCTGCTTTCCTCTCCCAGGGGACTAAATGGGTTAAACGTTAGCTACCATTTTAAAACTATTTCCCCTGGGCACCTGGGTGGCTCAGGCAGTTAAGTGTCAGACACTTGATCTCAGCTCAGGTCTTGACTCAGGGTCGTGAGCTCAAGCCCTGCCGCACTGGGTGTGGAGCCTCCTTAACACACACACCCCCCCCCTAAAAAACTATTTCCTTATTGCTACTTACCTATGAGCAGTGTATGAACACACATGCTCCTCTATCTTTGCCAACACCGTGGTTTAGTATTAAAAAACTCCTATCTCTGGGGCGCCTGGGTGGCTCAGTCGATTAAGCGTCTGACTTCAGCTCAGGTCACGATCTCGTGGTCCGTGAGTTCGAGCCCCGCGTCGGGCTCTGGGCTGATGATGGCTCAGAGCCTGGAGCCTGCTTCAGATTCTGTGTCTCCCTCTCTCTCTGCCCCTCCCCCGTTCATACTCTGTCTCTCTGTCTCAAAAGAATAAATAAACGTTAAAAAAAAAGTAAAAAAAAACCTCTTATCTCTAAATCTGGCACAAGTGTGCCAAAAAAAAAGATTTAACTCTTGCCAAGAAAATGCAGACCTGATAACTCTGATTAGTCATTTGTCTCTTTTTTTCTATGCATGCTTGTGTAAATATAAACGAAGGGCGTTTGCATTGTTAAAAAATATTTACTTATTTTTTGAGAGCAAGCGTGCCTGCTGAGAGAATCAGAGTGCCCTGGCACCCCTTAACTGTTCCTTCTGATAGAGAGGTGTGCGAAGCAAGTAGGACCCCAGCACTGCCCTCAGTCTCCCGAGGAGACCCACTTTCCTGATGAGAAACAGAGGCTCAGAGTTCTGCCCGTGGCGGAGGCTGACTGGGTGGAATGTGGCCCAGGTGTAGGAGCCTTGACTCAAGGCTCTCCCCTGCCCTTGAGAATGACCTACAAAGGCGGAGCCCCACAGGCCACGCTTTCTTGTCAGTGAAGCGTCCCCAGCACCTAGTACGGCACCCCGCCCCCGGCGGGTGTGAGCAGTACTAGTTATGGCCGACTCTCCCTCCTGCTAGGGGCACACTACTTGGGCATCATGCGTCGGTTTGGGTTTATTTATTTATTTATTTATTTTTAAATGTTTTTATTTATTTATTTATTTTTTGTTGTTCTTTTTTTTTTTTTTTAATTTTTTTTTTTTCAACGTTTTTTATTTATTTTTGGGACAGAGAGAGACAGAGCATGAACGGGTGAGGGGCAGAGAGAGAGGGAGACACAGAATCGGAAACAGGCTCCAGGCTCCGAGCCATCAGCCCAGAGCCTGACGCGGGGCTCGAACTCACAGACCGCGAGATCGTGACCTGGCTGAAGTCGGACGCTTAACCGACTGCGCCACCCAGGCGCCCCTGTTTTTATTTATTTTTGAGACAGAGAGAGATACAGCATGAGCAGGGGAGGGGCAGAGAGAGAGGGAGACACAGAATTCAAAGCAGGCTCCAGGCTCTGGGCTGTCAGCACAGAGCCCGACGCGGGGCTCGAACCCACAGACTGTGAGATCATGACCTGAGCTGAGGTCGGAAGCCTAACCGACTGAGCCACCCAGGCGCCCGGGTTTGGGTTTATTTTTAACATAATAATGGGTAAGCGTTAAGATGCTTCTCTTATAACTGAATAAAATAAAACAAAACCTCAAACCTACTCACTTCTCAAGGCGATCAGGGTCAAGAACAAGGGAAGACAGACACGGTCACAGACCGGATGATACCGGGGAGCTGGGACCCCAGAGTGCACTGTGGGAACTCACACTGGATCCTGGGAGGGAAAGAGGCTCTAAGGGAAAACCTGGTGAAATCCCCAGAGAAGTCTGGAGTTCGGGTAGCAATAATGTACAAGGTCAGCTTCTTAGTTATTGACAAGAGCATCCTCGTGATGTAAGATGTTAACCAGGGGGACGCTAGGGCCTATGGGATCTGTCTGTACTGTCTTAGTACTTTCACTGTACTTGTAAAATCATCCCAAGTTAAGAGATTTATTTCAATATTTTTATGTTTTTTTTTTTTTTTTTTTTTTTTTTAATATTTGACAGAGAGAGAGTGAGCATGAGCAGGGGAGGGGCAGAGAGTGAGGGAGACATAGAATCTGAAGCAGGCTCCAGGCTCTGAGCTGTCCACACAGAGCCTGATGCGGGGCTCGAACTCACAGACCGCGAGATCATGACCTGAGCCGAAGACAGACACTCAACAGACTGAGCCACCCAGGCGCTCCTAAAAGGTTTATTTTAAAGTAAAACCTGCTAATACTCCTGTGTGTATGGGAGAGCATGCCTGCTTTTTTACCCCACCCAGGATATAAACCCCAGCATTAAAGATGCAGACCAAGGTTGTGGGCAGCACTCTGCCTTCAAAAGGCAGATGAGACTAACAAAGGGACATCGTGATGGCAAAGCACGAAGCTCTGAGAGAGCTGGGACAGACGCGGGTGGGGGGGTGCAAGGTGCCCACAGGAGGCCACAGCCAGCCCCTGTGTCTCCCAGAACCCCAGGGAGGCACACGGAGGAGGGATAACAGCCCGGCATCTGCAGCCAGACTGACCTACATTCAAGTGGCCGTGTGACTTTGCCTCTCTGAGCCTCAGCTTTCTCCCCTATAAAATGGGCTTCATGCGTGCCTTCCTCGTGGAAAGGAGGGAGGGAGGTCTATCGTGAGACCTCACCGGCAGGGCGCTTGCTGATGGGGCCGGCCTGGCTAAGCCGCCTGAACTCAGTGAGGCAGAGAGAAACAGAAGCCCCGGAGAGATGTGGCCAGCGGTGCCGCGGGCCGGCTGGGTGCGGGTGAGTGGAGGTGAGGGACAGGGCAGCAGGGGGCTGCTGTCTCCTGTCCAGGGCTCTGGAAGCACACTTTGCCTTGAGGTCAGTCACAAGGACGCTTGTAGCCTTCCCATTTCCTGGCAGCAAGCTCAGCTGTGTTTCCCCCAACAGTCCCTGTGAGGGCAGCCTGGAGCCTCCCGGCTGCTGGGGCCGCCCCCTCCAGGCCGCATCAGCTTCCTGCCCGACCCAGAGCTGTCCACGCAGGGACAGGGCATGTGGCGGAGATGGGAGACAGGGGTGGTGGTGATGGGGACAGTTTTACTGCGTGTGTGGCTGGGGAGAGGGAACAGCCCCAGAACGTTGACTGGCTGGTCCCTTCACCCACCAGGGCTCTCCCAGCCCGGATTGTGTTTCCCATCAGGGCCAGTTCTTGCCAAGACCCCCAGGGCTTACTGGGCACGAGAAGGCGGTAGTTGTGCTGGAAGGTGCAGGCCAGCCGCCGGGTGAGCAACATGAAAGCCATGATCCCCTCCTTCAGGAACAGAGGCTCCCTGCACACGCTTCACCCTGAAAGAAAACAGAAATGCACAGTCAGACCAGCCAAGGGCTCGTCCCTGCAGCCAAGTATCCCACGCCCTGCGATTTCCCACGTCGTGGAGAAGGTGCTTCTGACATCACATCCTTTGCTTTCATGCTGAATATACACTTGAAAAAGGCAGGGGGGCACCTGGCTGGCACGTGACTCTCCACCTCTGGGGCGCGAGTCTGAGACCCACCGTTGGGTGCAGAGATTTACTGAAATACAAACCCGTTCACAAGTGTTTTCATGGGACCCTGGCCACACCACAGGCAGGGTCATTATGCCTATTTCCTAGATGGAAAACTGGAGAAAGGGGACAGAGCTGGCTTGAGAGCCCTCCGTAGGCAAGCTGATAAGTTCAGTGCGTCATCCAACGGGGGGACAAGCAACTGCACTCGGTGAGATGGGGGGGCTCAGATGGAGGAGGATTCAGAGCAGCTGGGAGCCCCCCTGCCCTGCCCCCCAAGAGAACACTGGTCTCCCCAGGGCTGTCTGGGAATCTGGGACCCAGCGCAGTATCTGGTGGTCCGTTTTGGGGAGTGCATGTCTCCAGCGTGACCAACTGTCTAGAGTTTGCTGGGGACGGAGGGGGCTCTCGGGATGCGGGGCTTTGTTCTGAAACCCACGGAGGGAGGGTTCTCGGCCCCCACACTACCAGTCTGTTGGCTGCCTCCAGACGGCTCCCCAGTCCCGCACTCCCTGGCTAGATCTGCTAGTCGCCCTTTGTGCTGTGGGCCTGGAGCAAGCCCCCCACTTTGTTTTCTTTTATCATCTCCCCCCGCCCCACCCCAGGCTACCCCAGGCAGAACAGTGATGGAGCCCTTCACGACTCGCGGACCCCATTTCCTTTCTGCAGCTGCACACCGCGCCAGGCTCTGCGTGCGGCACAATTAGTATTCGTCATTGTTAGGAGTGCCCACAACAGTGCTCTGTGGTCCCCTTTTTGCAGATGAGGAGACTGAGGCACAGAGAGGTTAAGAGTGGATCTGTAAACAGATCTGTGTGACCCCAGAGTCACTGAGTCACAGGTGTCCCTCATTCACTCTGCAACGAAGCACCAACTCGATGACAGTATGGAGGAAGTGCCAGCTGGAAGTGGCAGGCGGGCTTCGCAGCACAGGTGAGGAAATGTGTGGGCATCTGGCACCAGGCTCAGGAGGACGGGCTGGCAGGACTCCCAACCCAGTGCCCCCAGAGCTAATGGGACGTCGGGCTGTATTATTAGAAGCAAAGACGGAACAAAGGAGCGTAGGCGGATGGCACTGGCTTGAGGACGCACCAATTCTGTGGACATGCACGGAGCACCTACTATGTGCAAGCTGCCCAGTGGGCACTGGGCACAGGGCGCTGGGATCAGTCAGGAGCAGCGCTTGCCCTGTGAGCATTATCACGCCCTGAGGACCTAAATGTGCTGCAGATAGCACCCTGTTTCACCCCAGGGCCCCGGGAGATACGCCATTATCTTCACAGACGAGGCAATGGAGGTGCTCTCTGGGAAGCGGGCACAGGAGGTACTTTCTGGGGTGTCTGTTCCGCACACCATGCCTCCCCGCCATCAGAGGCCTCCCCCTCTGTCCGCAGGGGAGCAGACCTGGCGGCCGCGTCCGTGCCGTGGGACCCACTGGCTGCGGCTGACCGGACCAGGATAGGCCAGCGTCCTGGGCGTGGTGGGGTTGGCCACCTTCCACCCCGTGAGGGCAGCGGGCACACAGACCGAATGTGCCACAGAGTGCAGCTGTCAGACAGGATGCAGACCCTGGACGCTGAGGCTCCCTGGTTGCATCTCAAGCCTGGAGCCCAGCGTGGCCACATGTACAGCACTCACTGCTGAACAGTGCTGGGGCAGACCCGAGCCCCGCTCTCCCTGGGGGTGAGCCGGTGTGGAGGGGGAGGGCCGGGAACATCAGGCTCATCCACGCCTCGCCAAATGGATTCGGAAGGAAACATCAGGACTGAGGGAGAAGGGCTCGCTTCTACCCGTCCTTGGTAACAAAGCCCAGAAGAAAGATGCCACCCCGCCTCCTTCTTCTCCTTAGCTTGCTTGAGTTTCCAGGTTTCTATTGCTTGCAAACAGAGTCCGGCTGACAGCGCGGTTAGAGTATCAGACTGACGAGCCCCAGATCTTGGGAGGCATGGGACTGCTGATGGTCTCTCCTCTGGGCACTGCAGCGGGAATTAAGCCACAGGGTGGCTAGGATAAAGTCTTCTCTCCTGGTGAGGGATCTGGGATGCCTCCAGAGTGGCAGTGACAGTAGTCTGAGGGCCTGGGGAGGCTCTGAAGGACACTTCATGCCCTCCAATCCCGACCACCCAGCAGGGAGCGTGTCTCCCCATTTCAGAGGTGAGGGCCTGGAAACTCGCACGGGTTACGTTCTTGGCCTTGGTTACAGGAATGCCCGAGACTGTCTGACCCTGAAGCCCTCGCTTTTTCACTCATTCCAGCATCGAATAATTCAGCAGGTAACACAACACCTGACCACAGTATATACTGGGGCTTGATGATTACAAAGGGTGTAGCTCGGAGAGGCAATTTTTCTGCTTTTCGCCAGAGGAAAGCACGGGCGTGGACCGTGTGACCATAAATTAACTGAGAACCCATTCTTTCCTTGATCACTCAGTGGATGTTTTCTCTTCCTTTTATCTATCTGGCACGTCCAACTCAAAGCGGGCCTGTTGATTTAGCGGCAAGGTAACTGTGTAGAAAGAGCGGTTGCTGACTCTTGTTCAAAACCATTTGTCTCCAAGGGGACTACTTAAGGCTGCACACAATCCAATTTCCATTAAACATGTGTTTGCAACGGCGAGAATCTCCGAGAACTCGCGTATCAACATTTGAGTGCTCTGCCAGAGTAGGAGTGACACCTGCAGCACTTTCAATTACAAAACGTCACCGCGGGAGATATATGGTGGTGACATTTCGGTGGCCTGCACTTGAGACTGACCTTATAACAGAAACACGATCTCCATCAGACGGGAGCTCTTAGCACGATATGCCTCCAACAATCAGAAGAGTCCACGTCACGCGCTCACTCTCTCCAGCCCACTAATTCAATCAACGACAATTAATTAGACTCCTGTTACGGGCAAGGCACTGCATTAGGTAAGTTCTGAGATGGAAAGAAGGCCCCTCTCTTTCTGAAACTCATGATTCAGTGGCGGGGCTGGGGTGGGGGGGAGCACCGGGGAGGGGGGAGAATGGGAGAATTTAATGTACGAGGCTGCTTTCCCTTTCATGGAGATAAATCCTTAAAATAACCCGGCGAGAGAGGTGTATAAAAATTTTCCAGTTCTCTGTCAGCAAGTAATTCTGTATAAGACGGGGTGAAATCACGACGTTTGCCTGTATGAGCAAGGCACTGTGGGAATGTGGACAGATGCGTTCTGGCAGTGCGTTGTGATGCCAGTGAGATGTCACCAGAGCTGCCCCTTCAAAGGGGAGCAGATTTTTGGCAGCCACCGAGGAAAGGGGAGGTGAGGCCTGGGCAAATGCTCTGGTGTGACGAGATGTGGGATGGTGCATGGGGAGGGTCAGGTGCAGGGGTAGGGTGACCAGCACACGAGACCACGGAGCGCTGGAAGAAAAGATGAGGCGCAGGGCCTTCTGGAGACCCCCTCTATGGGGGAGGAGGCCCGGCTCTCCTGTCTTATTCACAAGGGTCCTGCTCAGCCAGGTCCGGGAGTTGGGTGGGGGGTGGGGAGGGCAGGGAACAAGCACTCAACATGTCAGTGCGATGCAGGGGGGGGTCACCGTGAGCTGAGGAGGGAGGCTCCCCAGGCATGTGGGAGGGCACCTTCTGGGTGAGGGATGATAGGGAGGGAGCCAGAGACCAGCTCCCACACCTCCAGTCTTTAACACTTAGGGGTTCTGGGGCGCCTGGGTGGCTCAGTTGGTTAAGTGTCTGACTCTTGATTTCAGCTCAGGTCATGGTCTCACAGTTTGTGAGTTTGAGTCCCTCATCGGGTCGGTGCTGACAGCACAGAACCTCCTTGGGATTCTGTCTCTCTGCCCCTCCCCTGCTCTCTCTCTCTGTCTCTCAAAATAAAAAAACATTAAAAACAAAAAGGAGGGGCACCTGGGTGGCTTAGTCGGTTAAGCCTCCGACTTTGGCTCAGGTCACGATCTCCCCATTCGTGAGTTCGAGCCCCATGTTGGGCTCTGTGCTGACAGCCCAGAGTCGGGAGCCTGCTTCAGATTCTGTGTCTCCCCCTCTCTCTGCCCCTCCCCTGTTGCACTCTGTCTCTCTCAAAAAACAAACATTAAAAAAAATTTTAAAAAAAGAGTTACGGGTTCCTCGGAAAGTTAAGCTTTCCCACATGGTCCAGCAATTCTACTCCTAAGTGTACACCCCAGAGAGTGGAAGATAGGAGCTCGAACAAATACGGGACGTGCACATCGACAGCGGCACTATTTGCAGCCCATGTAAGCACCGACGGCCGAAAGGGTAACCCAGAAGGGGTGCAGCCTCACCACAGAGCCTTCCTCCACCATAATAAGGGATGACGTACTGACAGAGACCACAGATGAGCCTCAAAAACATGATGTTCAGCGGGAGAACCCAGACATGAAAGGCCACACACTGATGGCACGTGCAGGGCACTTCTAGATCAGGTGCATCCAAAGGGCGAGAAAGCGGATCAGTGGTCGCCAGAACTGGGAAGAGGGGATGGTGGGGTTTCTGCTCGGGGTGATGAGAAGGTTCTGGAGCTGGTGGAGACGTCTGCCTAACACGGTGAATGTGCCAAGGGGAACCAGATTGTTCACTTATACTGGTTAATGGGTAATCTTGTTATGTGAATTACACCTCTTTAAAAAAAAAAGGAAAGCAAACGAGGGAATTAGGGAGTTGGCTGTCCCCTTTTACAGGTGGGAGGGGACAAGACAAGGTCTTGTACACTGAGGTCACGCAGGCCTGCGTCTGAATTCCTGCCTGCTACAGTTTGTCATTTACCCGCTCGCTTCAGTTATCCACTTAGCAGGTAATGACTTAGCTAAGTCACTCACTTAGTGCCCCGTGACATGCCAGGCACCGTGTGTAGGTGCTGGAGGTGAGCTGGTGACCCGCACCCAGCTGTGATGCATTAGCGATGTCTGTCATGTGCCCTGTGACAGATGCTACAGACATGTGTGCTCTGCCTGGAGCTTGGGCTTCAGCTGTGAAACTCGCTGTCTTTTTTTTTTTTTTTTTTTTTTTTGAAGGAGACCGTGAGCGGGAGAGGGGCAGAGAGAAAGAATCCCAAGCAGGCTCTGTGCTGTCACCACAGAGCCCAACACGGGGCTCGATCTCACAAATAGTGAGATCATGACCTGAGCCGAAATCAGGAGTTGGCCGCTTAACCAACTGAGCCCCCCAGGTGCCCCAAAGCTTGCTGTCTTAATGTAGCTAACAGAGTAAAGCTCATGAAAACGCTCTGAGCCGCAGTGTCCTTATCTACAGGATTCGAGGGCGATGCCTCTCTTCCCGGTTGTGCTGGGAATAGGCGCAACTGATGTGAACAGCCTGGCGGATCACAGGCTCTTGAGACAACTGAGTTTCCTCTGTCTCTGACTCGCTCCTGTCTTTTGTATTCTCTGCTGATGATGCAGTCCTCGGGTCTAGAGCTCGATGCCTGACGTCCATGGAAGTTTTCGGGGTCACTGAGGAAAGGGGCCTGACAGATGGGCACAGTCTCCCTAGGGACTTGTTCAGGAGCCTCTCAGATGCACGGCAGTCACAAGGGAAGGTTCCCTTTCCCTGATGGTGACGGCAGGGAGCTGGGGGCCCGGGGGTTTCACTCTGCACGAGCAATATGGTCCCTCCTGGACTGGAGCACTGAGCTCGGAGTTCTCTCGGTTTCCTCTCCTGCTTTCCTTCCATCATTTTCTACTTGGTCCCTGACCTTTCTAGGGATAATTCATCTCACATCACTCTCCTTCCTGGAGCACTCCAGTCCCACTTAGAAACATGCAAGCCCCAAGAGAGTGGGAATCAGGCCTTTCTTTCGTCTCATGGTACCCAGAGCTTAGCAGTTCTCCAGTCAATCTATGCAGCGAGTGAACTCAGCACATCTGAGCCGTGGAACACGGACGGCAACATCTGCCTTTTAAGGTGCACCTGAGGACTCACATAGTGAGCAGAGGGGCGCCTGGGTGGCTCAGGAGGTTGAGCGTCCGACTTCGGCTCAGGGCATGATCTCACGGTCCGTGAGTTCGAGCCCCGTGTCGGGCTCTGTGCTGACAGCTCGGAGCTTGGAGCCTGCTTTGGATTCTGTGTCTCCCTTTCTCTCTCTGCCCCTTCCCTGCTCACGCTGTTTCTCTCTCTCAAAAATACATAAAAACAATAAAAAAATTAAAAATACAAAATTAGGGAGCGGGTCTGAAATTTGTGTTAAAACAGTTTAACAATAATGTTCCCCACCCCCACCAAGTCTGAAGTCGTCACATACATGATTGCCCACCACTGTTCGAGTTTGGCTCCAAAGACACATCCCTCCCCTGGCCTCAGTTTCCCCACGTGTTGGGTCACATGGCTTTCACAGCCCCTTCGGACCCTGAGAACCATCTGACAGGCATGCTCTGGACCCCCTAGTCCTGCCCAGAGGCGGTGTGAGCAACTGTCTCCCTGCTCTCTCCACCACGCCCTGGGCAACCTGCACCAGTGGAGACAGACGGCAGGCAGTCGGTGTTAAGGCAGGCTAGCTTCCCCCAGGGCCGTCCCTCCTTGACGTGAGCAGAAGTGCAAGCGAAATTTAAATCAACCCATCAACTAAACAGAATAGGAACTATCCAAGTGCAAGGCGAGGGAGGGGGATTTTTGTTTCGGGCAGGCAAGGCATCTGCAAGAAATGCTGTTTCTTACCGTGTGCCTCCGTGGAAACAATTCGCAAACCCTGGTGCAACCAGACAGTGAGCCCTCCAGGCCCACCCACCTCTCCCCGTCCCCTTTCCTTTAATTAAAATGCTAATTAGTTCTCTCAGCTCCCTCTTATCTGCCATTTGCATTTGGAGGGTGGGATGGGACGGGGTGAGGCCAGGGCAGTGTTTAAATCAATGGGGAAACCAGAACTCAGGGAAAGGGCAAAAAAAAAAAAAAAAAAAAAAAGAAAAAAAAAGAAAAAAGAAAAAGCTCTGGAGGGAGAGTAAAAGTCTTCAAAGCACTGGCTGCTGTTTAACGCTCACCTACTACACACGACATAGCTTCCAAATGCAATTCAGCCATCTGCAGGACGGCAGGCTCAGAAAGTTGATGGGCTCCTCCTGGGTCCCAGAGCTCAAGGCCGGTGGTGCTTATCCTCGGTTGCTCCCGAGAACCTCCAGGACCACAGCGCCTATGACGGGCTCCACCCGGCACACCTAAACCAGGGTCTCCGGGGCGTGACGGTGTCGTCTGGGCGCTGGTGAAGCTCCCTAAGTGAGACTGGGAACCACCGTCATAAGAGGTGGATGGTGGACCCTACGCTTGACCCAGGCCTGCATCATCCCCACGTCTCTGGAAACGGAGGGTTTCTGACTTTGAGAGGCAAACGCCTCAGAAATGCAGGGAGAAAGAATCTGGTGAGGGCCGTTTGGAGAGGTGGCCCTCAGGGCGCTGACTGTGAAACTGGACTCTTTGACCTGCTGTGTGTCCTTGGGCATGTTAAGCAACCTCTCTGTGCCTCCTTTTTCCCCTTTGCAAAATGGGGATCATACCATTTGAACCTAACCTCTGGGCTAGCAGAGTGTGAACTGAGACCCGAGACTTGGGTCCCTGCTGTATCCCCAGTCCCAGAGCAGTACCTGGCTGCAAGAATCATTGCATCAATAGTACGTGCTCCATAAACGTCCTGAACACGGTGTCTGACTCACCTTTCCACTAGATTGCCTCACAGGCCCCGTGAACGCGAAAGCTTTGCACGCGTCATTGGCTAGAAATGGACCCCCAGACCTCTCTGGGGCCCCCAAAGATGCTCTCTCTCATTCTGTCTGCTCTCGGGGCCAAGACAAAAGTGCAGGCAGAAGTGTGGGACACTCGTTTCCTGTCTGCAGCCCCAGCTGTCGGCTTTTCTGCAGACTCAGTGGGACAAGACAACACACTTAGCCAAGGGCGCCTCCGTTGTCAAGGCCAGGGGTCGCCATGGCAACCAATAGAGCCGCAGCCCTGGGCCAGTGCAGATGGCTAGCAAGGCCTCATTCATGGGGCCGTGATGGATGACGCTGGGACAGAAGATCCAGCTCCTCGAGCCCCCCCGGCTGCCTCTGCAGCAGTGTGGGCCCCAGCCCTTGCTCTCTGCACGCCGCATGCGTGATTTCCTGTAACCTGCCTCTTGGGGCATCACACAGTCGTCTGCGACTTGTACGAGGGGAGGGCAATACTGTTCTTGGGAACAGGCAAGTGTTGACTCTTGCAAAAGACAGAGGGGGCAGCTGAGAGAGTCCTGTGAGCCATAAATTGGGTCCGGGTGTGCCATATACTAGCTTGGTGACTCTGGACACTGGGGCCTCAGTTTCCTCAGCTGCGAAATGGGAAGAATGAAATCTACCCACGAGGTCACGAGGCGCTTGGTTTGATGAGGGCCGACCGAAGGATACACACAGGACCCAGGAGACGTGGTTGCACACCACCTTCTCGGCTTCCAAAGAACCCTCTACCCGACAGGGAAGGTTAGTTGCACAGCCTGAAGTGCGAGGAAGAGCTGTTGGCACAGGCAGTGGCCCTGCTATGAGCCTGAACTTCCAGTCTCCACCAGAGGGAAGCTGGTCTGCGCCCCAACCTCCTCTGTCCTCCTCATGCCTGTGTCTCGCAGCTCACCCACCTGCCCCACCCGCCAGCCTCCACCAGGAAGGATGAGGTGGACTTAAGTCACAAGTGCAGGAGGCCTGAACACTCTGATGCTGGGAGACAGGCAGCCCTCAGCCTGTGAGCAGGGTGAAGGGGAAAAAGAAGAGGCAAGGCTTCAAATCAGAGCCCTCCGGAAGGGGAGGACGCAGACCCTTGGTTCTGGAGGCAGTAAGGATTCGTCAAGAAGCGTCTGCAAGCAGTTGAGTTGCTGTGTGTCTCCGAGCCTACGAAGGGGAAGGACGGAAGGAACTGAATCTGGTCGGAAGGGATGCTTGTGCTAGCACGGAAGACGCCACTGTGGGTCAAAGCCGGAAAAGGTCCGGCCCTTAAAGTCTGTTCACTTCCACAAGTGCTAAGGCCCCAGACGCCATGTGGAACAAGGACCTGTGTCCCACTTTGTTCTCGGGACTCTTGCTTCCCGTGGGAGGACCAGCGACACACAGATAAGGTCAGCACGACTGGAGGAGATACGTTTCCTGTGCAGAGAAAACGAAGCATTTTAAGGACTCCAGGAACTGCTAAGGCACAGGACCTAACAATGGAGCCATTTCGTTCCCTCGCGGGTCTGCAGGGCGGACGACCTGGAGACGCTGTCGGTCATTCGAGTTACAAAGTGCACCTGACACTGTTCCCACCATCCCTTGGGACTGTCTTCACTTTTCAGTAATTCAAAGGATCGTTCATTTCCACGTGCATGGGGGGATCTGCTACAATTCAGGAGAGGAAAGCCTCCTGGGTCAAGGTTCAACACACTGTCTCGCCTGATCCCGGAAGGCAAGCAGTACTCTTCTCGTTTTTCAGGTAAGGGGGAGGCTCAGAGAGGTTTTGCCACTTGCGCAAGGACACACAGCTGAAGACTACAGAGCTGGGTTAGAACCAGGGCTGGCTCAGCCTGCAGGCCAAGACCTGGCCACATTAGCAGGTTGGTAGCTTCCGTCCTCACCCAGAAATCTCATCAGACAACTCAGGCTGATAAAGATATTTTTTACAGGAACCAAGAACTTCAAACCAACAGTTACCACTGTCCATAGCCTTGCCGAAGACTCTCATCTTTTGGCTACATGCTCATCGGTAGGGGCCTACCATTGCCCTAACTGACAGTTCCAACCTCAGGCCACATTTGGCCCTTCCCCTATGCCCAGACAATTGTCCCTGCCGTCCCTTCCAGGGTGCAGAGGCCCCAGTTCTACGAGGAGCCCAATGCAATGGAAGGCCCTTTCAGTGGAAGAACTGGAATTTTTAGAGCTCCTTAGTATCTAGGACCACAGCTCTGGGTAATGGAGAAGGCTTGCTGAGCGACTGATTGACTGATTGATTGATTGATTGATTAGGCTTTCTGCCCAGGGTGAAGCCCAGTGTGGGGCTTGAACTCCCAACCCTGAGATCAAAACCTGAGCGGAGATCAAGAGTCAGATGCTTAACCGACTGAGCCACCCAGGTGCCCCGGCTTGCTGAGCTTTTAGAATATTAATCTGTGAAAAAGAGTTTGTCTACCTTTTCTTGTTCCCTCATTTTTCTGGCAAACTCTTCAAACATATTTGGTCAGGTGAGGCAGGGGAGGGCAGGTCCAAGGATACAGTAATGAAAAAGCATCCCGATTCATCACCTTCTGTAAGAACTATTCCAACCACACAGGCAGGCTCACCCCTTGCTTTTGATGTGGCCACAGTGGCCGTCAAGCACGTGACCTCGGCCGAACAAGGACTCCGAAAGTCCTTATGCCCAGCCCTACCTCCCCAGCTGGTCCTCATTTTTCCGAGACAGAAAAGGTAATCTGTTCACCTGGGGATGCCTGGCATCTCCTCAAGGGGTGCCACAGGGCAGCCGGCGGGAGCCATTAACCACACAGCTGCCAGGGCCTCCTTTAGCTTATGAGCTACAGGAGTGGGGCCCCCAGAGGACAACACGGCACCAAAGAAAGAGCTGGGCTTTTGAGGCCAGAAAAGTGTCCCTTTTGTCCCAAACCAAACGGACACACAAAAGACAACTGTTTTCCCTATGTTTTGTCCACACAGAGCCAAATACTCGGAGTGAATAAAATTGTGATGTAATTTATCCTGGCTTGGCACTTTTGATGGTGGGGAAACCCATTCAGGTGTCCAAACCTCCCTGGTTGTCTGACTCTCATCAGGAGGCGTCTCCACCTTCCTTCCCTTTGAGAAAATGCCCCCGCTTATGACTTTTTGATACCTTTAGGGGAAAACAATCTTGCTAAGTTAAAAAAAGCAGATCTCTGCAAGGATACTCCTTGAAGCAAACAAAAACCCTGGACATCCTCCAGGGGAAAAGAGAAGGGTTGGGGGAACAGGTAGAAGGCTTGAATGAAACCATTTTACTGTTTCACATAGCAAAGCTACCCAGATGCTCTCTGACTTGAATATTCCCTGGCTCTCCACTACTCCCAGAATAAAGGCCCGCTGCTTGGCTGGGCACACGGTCCTCCCTGCCCCAAACCTGTCTCTCCTGCCCCTCCCTGCCCTCTTGACACTGACTTGCTCACACTCTGCTCTTTCCTGTGCCCAGGTCGTCACCCACACGCCACTGTTTGTTGAAACGTCCTTCCTGCCCCCCACCTCCTGTTTACATTCCCTTCACTCTGGCATACTTTTTCCTAGTGCCCCTCTGGCCACTTCCACCAGGAAGCTTTCCTGATTCATCAATTCAGGGTTAGATGCCACTCGTCTGTAATTTCTCCAGCACCTAACTTTTTTTTTTTTTTAAGACAAAATTTCAAACACTCAGGATGAACCTGTCCGTACCCACTGCCTCCTTTCAACAACTGCCAACCCCTACCAAGTGTACGTTATCCATAAACTTATATGCATGTTCTTTTCCGGTTCACTTGTAATGTGACAATCTCTGTCTCTCCCTTTAGCCTGTGAAATTCATTCATTCATTCATTCATTCATTCATTGCCTGATTGCCTACTTCCTGAAGACAGAGTACTCAACCCTAAGGACCAGGTGGGGGAGGTGGAACCAGACAGCACTCTCTACTTTCTGTTTCCGGGGAAGGAACCGACAAGAGATAAGACAGTTTCACATTGTGATGAGGACCATCAGCGTAACCTGACAGCAAGCGACCGGTGTGGCTCAGCACCCCCAGCGCCTAGTGCCATGTCGCACAGAGAAAGCTCCATGAACGTGTCCTACACCCATGGAGCTGAATGCCCGACCACGGGGTCCCACTGAGGCAGCCTGCGTTCTGTGGCTGCTATGGCCAGGGGGACAGCGGGGGGCACCAAGATGGCTGAGGATCCCTCCACCTGCTCAGGACTGAGACCACCCCCCCTTCCACAGCTGGCTTGCTTTTCAAGCGTGCGAGCATCCCACTCCCGACACCAAAGGGCCACGAGAGAATTTAAACACACTGCCTGTCCAGGTTCTGTTTTGATCACTATGAGGAGCTATAACCTCAGGGCAGGGCAAGTCCCAGGTCATGATTTCGTGGTTCGTGAGTTTGAGCCCTGCATCGGGCTCTGTGCACACAGCTCAGAGCCTGGACCATGCTTTGGATTCTGCGTCTCCCCCTCTCTCTCTGCCCCTCTCCTGCTCAAGCTCTGTCTCCCTTTCTGCCTCTCAAAAATAAATTTAAAAAAATGTTTTAAGGTGGGGAAAGAAACACAAAACAAACAAAAAAACCCACAAGAGGCTGGCTCCTCTGGTGTGCCCGTAGAGACTCAGGGCACTGGGGCCTGTCCTGTGTCACACGACTCGTGAGATGCAGAGCCAGGCTGCAAACCCAGGTCTGTGAAACTCTGCAGCGAGGGCTGCTCTGTGTCCCTGCACAGAGAAGATAAGCAAAGGGCCCAGGCTCACCCCACAAAGGAGAGCTGATCTCTTAAAATCCTCAGGATTTTAATTCCTGAGTCCGTTTTTCCAATCCCAAGTTCAGTGCTCCTGGGGCCACTGTGCTGCCTTGCAAATCTATTTAGCCCACTGGACCAACTCTTTGGGTATAAAAGTATCTTGGGGGCATTTCAAGAAGGAAAGGAAAAGAAAAAAAGGCTGGCCAGCAGCAGTGACCCCCCCAGAGAGAGGTGCCTGATGGATTCTGGTGGGGGAGATATGGGTTAAAGCTAGAGCATCAGGCCTGGAGTCTGGTTAAAAGCCTGGAAATTAGGGTGCTGGGGTGGCTCAGCCAGTTGAGCGTCTGACTCTTTTAAATTTTTTTTTTTTTTAACATTTATTTATTTTTTGAGACAGAGAGAGACACAGCATGAATGGGGGAGGGCAGAGAGAGAGAGGGAGACACGGAATCGGAAGCAGGCTCCAGGCTCTGAGCCATCAGCCCAGAGCCCGACGCGGGGCTCGAACTCGCGGACCGCGAGATCGTGACCTGGCTGAAGTCGGACGCTTAACCGACTGAGCCACCCAGGCGCCCCAAGCGTCTGACTCTTGATTTGAGCTCAGGTCATGATCTCACAGTTCCTGAGCTCGAGCCCCGGGTCAGGCTCTGCACTGAGAGTATGGAGCCTGCTTCAGAATCCCTGTCTCCCTCTCTCTGCCCCTCCCCCACTGGTTCCCTCTCTCTCTCTCAAAAATGAATAAACGTTAAAAAAAAAAAAAGCCTTGGGGCGCCTGGGTGGCGCAGTCGGTTAAGCGTCCGACTTCAGCCAGGTCACGATCTCGCGGTCCGGGAGTTCAAGCCCCGCGTCGGGCTCTGGGCTGATGGCTCGGAGCCTGGAGCCTGTTTCCGATTCTGTGTCTCCCTCTCTCTCTGCCCCTCGCCCGTTCATGCTCTGTCTCTCTCTGTCCCAAAAATAAATAAACGTTGAAAAAAAAAATTAAAAAAAAAAAAAAAGCCTGGAAATTGATTCACGGGGCTGTCATCTCTTGGTTTGGTTGACAGTCATGACAGGTAATCTGGCGGGAGGCAGTGCTGTCCAACAGAAATATAATGCAAGCCTCAAGTGCAACCCACAGAAGTTGTTTTACACTTTCTAGCAGCCACATCAAAAAAGTAAAAACAGGGGCGCCTGGCTGGCTCAGTCAGCGGAGCCTGCGACTCTTGACCTCAGGGTTGTGAGTTCGAGCCCCAGCTTGGGTGTAGACATTACTTAAAATTGAAATCTAAAAAAAAGAAAAAGGAAAAGCAGGTGTAATATAATAACGTATCTTACTTAAACCTACAATCTAGAAAGACAATCATCTCAACGTGTAATCAGTATGATTATTAATAAGATATTTTACACCGGTTTTCTTTTCTGCAACATCTTCAAGAGCCGGTATAAATTTCTTACACGCACAGCACATCTCTACTGGGACTAGATCCCCATTGCAAGTGCTTGACTGTCACACGTGGGGAGCGGCTGCCGTATTGGGTGGTGCAGGCTGACGACACGCGGTGTCACAGCTGGAATGGGCCTAATGTACTGTATGTGCCTGGGCCCGCCCGAGCTACGATGCGGTAACAGGGAGTTTAGTCTAAGAGCTCTTCCCAGTAGGGTCTGATAAAAAGCCTGTGCAGACAGAACTGGTGAAGATGAATATTCAAAGCCCCTTGTCAAGAAAGGATTAAGAATTTCAAGATGATGGAGCGCCTGGGTGGCTTAGTCTGTTAAGTGTCAGCTTCGGGTCAGGTCATGCTCTCACAGTTCGTGAGTTCGAGCCCCGAATCTGGCTCTGTGCTCACAGTGCAGAACCTGCTCAGGATTCCCTCTCTCCCTCTCTCTCTGCTCCTCCCCTGTTCCTTCCCTCTCTCTCTACTCCTCCCCTGTCTCTCTCTCAAAATTAATTAATAAACTTAAAAAAAATAATTTCAAGATGGAAACAGGAGGGCACTAAACCAAGCGTGGGGTGAGGCTCTTCTGAGCATGGGTCCTGTGTGATCACCTTGGTCGCAAACCCATGAAGGCAGTTCTGGGTGCAGAAGAGAAAGATCCTTCCGGCACATTCATCGCAGGGTGCCAGGATGACGCTAGGTAACCAGCAACGGCAACAGCAAACATCTACCGATCACCTACCTTGGGCCAGATCCTGTGCTCTGCTCTTTACATAGGATACGGCACCTATAATTTTCAGAACAATCCTCTAACATAATTACTATTAGCATCCTCTCTTAACAACAACAACAACAACAACAACAACAACAACAGAAGGACAAGGACGTTCCATGTGCCCTCAGTACAAATGATCTGACATACAAGTATTTCATGTTCAGGTAATTTATCACTAACGTAATGCTATTGTCTAAGAGACAGCCTACATTCAGATTCGTTCACTTGCCCCCACGATGTCCTTCGTGGCTGTCCTTTGTGTTCCAGGAGCTACCCCAGGACCCCTCGCTGCATCTGCTCACACGGCTTCTCTGTCTCTTAACCTGCAACCGTATCCCAGCCGCTAGGCCTTTTATGACCTGGACGCTGTAAGAGTCCGGGCCAGTTGCTCGGTGTGTATTTTGTCTCAGTCGATATTTTTCTCGAAGTCCTTGTAAAATAAAGTGCAGCTCATGGGCAAATGGGGAAAGGTGTGTGGGGTGCGTAAGCCAGAGGTATGAGGTATTCAGAGGCAGGGAGAGGAGGGCGTTCAGCGTCACCTCTACTTGACTGACTAATGGTTTCCTGGACGCAGTGACAGTGGATGTTGGAAGGTGATGAGGGCTTTGGCAGGTGGACCAAGGTGGTGTAGACAGAGGTCACGGCGTAGCGGGGGACAGAGTGCCATCCTTGGCCTGCAGCCTTCCTGAGGCCAGTGTCTAGACCCGTCCTCTCCCCCAAGGCGCCCCGGGCGTGCCCAGCCTGCAGTTAGCATCCACCCAAAGCGACCGGCCACCAGGTCCCCCAGTGTTCGGGGTCAGGCGAAGCACGAAGGACCCCCGTGGCTGCCAGGCAAGTTGTCAGGTTCCCACATCTTGCCCTGCAAGTGAAATTACGCTTTCTAAACCTGCTTCCTTCTCGCCACCTCTCGGGACGTGAACAAACCCAAGATGAAGTTCTAATTGACTGCAGAAGTGAAAGACACGAGGGGGGGGAGTCGCCGTCCAGAGTTTCCTTGGGCCAGCTCTTGGCACGAGCCGTCCGGGCTGGCGAGCGAGAGATTCTCCCTGCAAAGTCCGGTCTTGATGGGGGCAAAGCCAGGTGCTCCCGAAGGCGACCCCCCTGAGCCTTCCATTCCCGAGCGTGTGTGTGTGCACGTGTGTGTGTGCAGAAAGACTTTTTCAAGGTGACCCTCACCTCATTTCCTGGGGACGGAGGCAAATGCATGTGGTGGTCCTTCTGCGAGCCCACCGGCAGAAGCAAATCCCTTATCATTTTCATGCCGTTTTTGTTCATTTTGTTCCCACTTTAAAGGGGCTCATCCCACTGTGTTCCCTCGGCTAAGCATCCTTGAAAGATCCGTCATGGACATCTGCATGTCCTTCAGACCAAAAGCCACACACAGGCGTACTTGCACACATATGCATGGGCACACACGTGTGCACGCATTGCACGCCCAGCACCACAGATCACAGCCACCAATACGAGTTGAGACACACCTCCACATACCAGTAGACGTGTGCAAATACATATCGCATGCACACACGTGTGTGCACGGGCACGTGCACACACACAGACACACATCTGCACTCACAGTGCCTGGCAGTCGGGGTCCTGCGGCAAGCCCAGCTCCCGCCTGCTTAAAACGCCTCCTCTATGCCATTCTGCAGAGTCCCAGGTATGAGATGTGCCGGGTTCATCCTAAGAGATGCCTCCGGGTACCAGCTCTCCCTCCGGAGGACGCTCCGGACTTCCAGCCAGTCCCCGGAACATGGGCTCAGATATGGGAGGAAGGAAAGGAGCCTGAGAAGCAAAGCAGATTTGGGCAAAGGATGCTCTCAGCTGGTTCCCAGCAAGCGCTGGAGGCAGGGGGATGCAGAGGGGGTGAAGAGGGGGGAGGGAATGAGTGAGAGGCTGAGAGGTAGCCTCACAAAGCGGTTTTCAGATAGGAACAGACAGAAACAGAAAGGAAAAGATCCTCAAAGAAACAAAGAGACAGGAAAAAAAAAAACGAGATAAACACACAGAGAAAAATAGAACAGGGCCTTTTTAAAAAGACATTTTAAGCCCAGCTCAGTTTAGACCGGAAGAATGAGCCACCTGACCTGGGACCTTCTGAAATGGGGTCCCTGTCCCCGCCCCTTCTTCCAGGATGCTCTTCCTAGATTTTTCTCTCATTCACTTTCAGGACCCCTGGAGTACAAAGCAAAGACCCAAAGCTTTGGATTCCTAAATGACAACCCCGCCCCCCCCACCGGCACTCCGGTGGGGACGCCCCAACAGATCCCGCCTATGGCATGGCCACAGCCAGGAAGGCGCTCTGAGGGCCACCAAGTCATCTCCGAGACCCCCAGGGGCCAGGGGGGCGGCTCTGGCTCTGACAATCCACCTGACCCTCTCTCGGGGTGGGGGGTCTGCGGCATTGATTACTCTAGCCACCCCCCCCCAGTATAGCCCAAGCTGGGGTCAATGCCTATCCACAGGGGCTGAGAAGTGGGGAAGGGTGCAAGATGGGGAGGGGCGGGGGAGGAGGGACACAGAGCTTTTGGTCACGTGCTGCTCCTCAGTTGCCATGACGACAGCAAGGGGGTGGGGGCACCCGGACCGGAGGCTGCAAGAGACATGTTGGTTCTAAATCACCGCGACAGCACTTCAGTTGAGCTATTACCGCTGTTGCTGTGGCAACCAATGGGATCAGACCGCAGAGGAAATCTGTAATTATTACAAGCCAGATACCAACGAACTTGGTGCAGCAATCGCCTCATTAGGGCAACTCAGCATTAACTTTGGGAGGGAGAAACGCTGACCCCCAGCCCCCAACTCTGGGAAGAATAAGGCCAATCCACAGATGGGAACCCAGAAGGTTCTCCTGGCCAAATGAGGGAGAAATATTAAGTGAAGTCACGTGGAACTGCTAACATTTGGCCCCTGAGAAACATTGTCCCTGAATTTCCTGTGCAAATTTCCCACAAACAGAAAAGTTGAATTTGCCACTGAATACCTGTCCACAGCCTCTACCTCCCAGCTCCTGACGATGACATTTTACCAGTCTCGACCCTGCGACCCATCCATTAATCCTCTCCGTTTTTTGATGCATTTCAAAGTAAATTGCGGACATCATGTTGTACCTTCCCCCTCGAGTACTTAAGCCTGCGTAAACTTAAGTATTTTGTTATTTTTGAAAAACAAAGGGAGCAATTTCATATGGTTCAGTCGAAACAGAATAAAGTCTAGATGTCTGTCATCCATGTGCCCATCTGTCCACCTGTCCAGCCACCCACCCACCCATCCATCTTTTCTTCCATCCGCCCATCCACCTGTCCGTCCGTCTGTCCATCTATCCATCCACCCACTCACTCGTCCATCCACGCAGTCCAGGGAGATCTCATGTGCACTCATGATTTCCACCAATGATTCACCATCCCTGAATCTTCCTCCCTAGGCCAGTATAAACACCCCCCAACAGGATGTCCTGAATATTAAAAAAATTTTTTATGTTTATTTTTCAGAGAGAGAGAGAGAGAGAGAGAGAGAGAGAGAGAAAGAGAGAGAGAAAGTGCTAATGGGGAAGGGGCAGAGAGAGAGACACACACACAGAATCCGAAGCAGGCTGCAGGCTCTGAGCTGTCAGCACAGAGCCCAATGCGGGGCTTGAACCCACAAACCATGAGATCATGACCTGAGCCGAAGTCTGAAGCTTAACGGACTGAGCAACCCAGGCGTCCCCAGGATGTCCTGCATATTGAACTCAGTAGGTTCACACTTATTCCCTGTCCTGTGTCAGCACCTCAGTAAACAGACCCAATTTGCCAAAGCTGGAAACCCGAGACCCGCGCTCGCTTCCTCCCTCCTGTCATCCTCGCTCAGCACCACGCCCTGGGTATTACTTCCACACTAGCTCTGGCCTCCACCCTCTCCTCTCTCGCTCTTGTCTGTTTCCTAGCTGGACGGCTGCCCCAGCCTCTTGACCGGCCTCCCAGCTGCCACCAAACCCTCCCTCTGGTTTTTCCACGCTGACCTCCTACCGTGAACTCTCTGGCCATGTTGATGGTGTGGGGGAACCAACACCCCATACTTTAAAAAATTTTTTTAATGTTTATTTATTTTTGAGAGGGAGAGACAGAGTAGAAGCAGGGAAGGGCAGGCAGGGGCAGAGAGAGAGGGAGACACAGATCCGAAGCAGGCTCCAGGCTCTGAGATGTCAGCACAGAGCCCAACACGGGGCTCGAACCCACGAACTGTGAGATCACGACCGGAGCCGAAGTCAGACACTTAACAGACTGAGTCACCCAGGCACCCCAAATCTACAAACTTCTAAATGCACTAACCACTCTTTCCCAGCATCGGTGTACCTGAAGGAATTTGTCTCACTGATATGAACAGAAAGCGACCTAGATGTCCACCCGTGGGAACTGGCTGAATACATTTCAGTGGGTCATGACACAGAATCACATTCGGCCGAGGCAAAGAATGAGGTAGCTCTCTCTGTACTGACGAGAGACAGTGTTGCACATCTTAAGTCACAGCAAGTTGCAAAGCAGCATGTGTGGCGAACTGTCCCCTGAGCCCCCAGCAGCGCATACATCTGGGCATCAGGCTGGTCTGAGACGTCAGCGGGTGCCCAGGTGTCCAGGGAGCGTGGCTTTGTGAGCCCCCTCTTATCTGCCTCAAGCCACAACACTGCTCCCCACCAGGCCGGAGAACGAGAGGCCCACGGGTGCGCTTCCCGCCTTCCAAGTCGGCTCCGATGACACACTGCCCCCCGCCGGTGCTGGCAGGCAAGGGGGCCCTGCAGGCTGCTGGGGCACATGAGCTATTAGTTTTCTCTCTGGATCAGGGGACAGCGGTGGACGCGCTCTGAAAGTGAAACCCGCTTCTGGGAAGCTCTGCAAGTTTCGGGAAAGCGCGGGGTTGGCAGGAAAGCATCTGGTTTCCAGTTCCTGCTCAGGCCTTGAAAGGCTCCCGTGCCTCCGAATCTCCAGCTCCGTAAGGGGCTGACGGTACCTCCCAGGGTCGTTCTGAAGGTCAAATGTGGCGACGGAGGTGAAAACAGCATGCCAACGTAATCTCGCTGGACAAGGCAGACCAGGGTCAACTCAGCCCCCCTGAATACTAAACACCCCCAGCACCTGTTACAAAAGCTATGACCTTTGTTTCCATCTGAGCTCCTTTCTTGTGTGCCAAGGGCGGAGCTAAGCACTTCACGTATATGACTTCATTGAAGCCTCAAAACAATTCTTTGTGGTAGGGATGTCTGCTCCCACTTTGCGGATGAGAAAACTGAGGCGCACTGAGGGTAAGGGACTTCCCTAGTAGCATACAGAGCATGGTGCTACCCAGGTAAGCCCCTAAATCTTTCTGGCTGGAAAGTCTAGGCTTTTCCCACTTCTTAATCATTCCTCTTTCTTAAATCATGCCTCTAGACCAGTGCTGTCGAAAAGAAAGATAAATGAGAGTCTTAGAAGCAATTTGAAATTTTCTAGTGGCCATATTACAAAAAAATGGGCAACAGATGAAACTAATATGAGTTGTATGTTCTATTTAACCTGATATATCCAAAATATCATCATTCCAGCAGATAATAAGAAAACTAACTAATGAAATTTTAGTATTTCCTTTTTGGTCATCCTACCTCTTTGAAATCCCATGTGTACTTTATTAGTTGTTATTTATGATATGAGGGTTTTTTTTTCATTTTCTTTTCTTTTTTAAAATTTAAATCCAAGTCAGTTAACATTTAGTGTAATAATGATTTCAGGAATAGAATTTCCTGATTCACCACTTACACAGAACACCCTATGCTCATCCCAACAAGTGCCCTCCTTAATGCGCCTTGCCCATTGAACTCCTCCTTCCCCCTAACACGCCACCAGCAACCCTGTTTGTTCTCTGTATTTAAGAGTCTCTTATGGTTGGCGCCAAAGTTTTTTTTTTAAGTTTATTTATTTTGAGAGAGACAGAAAGAGAGCGGAGGAGGGGCAGAGAGGAAGAGAGAGAATCCACACTAACAGCACAGAGCCTGATACGAGGCTCGATCACATGAACTGTGAGATCATGACCTGAGCTGAAATCAAGAGTTAGATGCTCAACCAAATGAGCCACCCAGGTGCCCCTGAAGCCCCATGTGTATTTTATGCTTATAGCACATGTCCGTGCAGACTAGCCACCTTGCAGGTGCTCAGAAGCCACGTGTGGCTTACCGGAGAATGCAGCTTGGCTTACAGATACCTGGAATGAGTCCAAACCTTAGTGACATTGGCCACCGTTTAGTAAGGACCTGCTGTATGCTTGAGCCTGTTCTACCTACTTCCTTCACATATGTTAAGTTCACTTATTCTCACGACTCGGAGAAGCAGTACTCTTACGAGCTATCGGGGTGGGGGGGGGAACATGAAGCTAAGCTAGTTTGGGGAACACACCCAAGATCGTAGAGCTGATTAGCTAGCCAAGGCGCTGGCGTTGGAACCAAAGTCCATCCAGAAACCTGGCCCCTCGCGTAGCCGCCGACAGATGCCGAATATCCTATTACAACACGTCAGTCACACGGGTCTGTGAAAATTAAACTCCAGAGAAGACGATTTGACTTGTGGCACTTAATTTTAAACAACCTGATTAATCAATACATGAGCTCATGTAAGCATTAGCTAAAAAGTATACAGCTCACTCTGAACTTTGCACCAGCGTGGGACCTTAAGAATTGATAACAAACCAGACAACGAATGCCCCCACCAGAGGGCCTTCTTTGGTCCCAATGGGATGTGAATTCGAGGGACCAGTCAAGTCCGGCCACTACCCACTTAGAGCGGCTCCCTGTCAGACACAGTGGTGGCTTTGCTCCTTCACGGGCTGACGTGTGGGATGGCCCACCGGCCCTTGCTTGCCCCTCCCGTTCAGGCCAAATCTGACCTCACCTGTGACATACAAGAATTGGCTGTCTCGCTCGGGATGGAGACGGTGGTGGCGACTTTGCGGCTGGTCCCGGGATGATCCTGGCCAAACGCCAAGAGATACACCCCCTGGAGCTGCCAGCATCCCTGACTCCTGGCTCAGTCCAGCCTGCTTTTTGGTCCACAGCGTGGCTGCTGCTGCTGCAGAAATGCAGGCTCCGCTCTTGCCCCTTTGCCAACTGGCATAAAAGCCTACCACACGTTAGTGTTGACTTCTTGAACTTGACCAGAACAACCTCGTCATCAGCTGGAGGATGAAACCAGACAAGGGAGAAGAAAGGGAACCCAGATCTGCCTCTGAAGTAGGTCTCTGATTCATCCGTTTCTCTCCCTCATTTCCACTGCCTCCTTCAGGCCACCAAGGTCATCTACTGCTGGGACAGTCCCCTTCCTGCTCCCACGTTCTTGGCTTGGCACTTCAAAGCTCAGCGTGGGTTACCAGGCTTTCAAAAGGTCTCTGAGACATTGCCCAAGCAACCCCTGCCTCTGATTCCTAGAAAGCACAAAGCTCTGTGGCCTCGGGGCCTTTGCATGGGCTATTCTTGCTGCCTAGACTGCTTCCTTCACTCCTGCTTGGCCAACTTCCGCGCATGCCTCAGACCTCAAACATTCTATGCTATTTCCTCAGAGAAGTTGCTTTATTAACCTCATGGAAATAAAAGCATCCACTGTAATTTCTCAGAGTGGTCTGTTTTATGGTTTCTTCCCACTTGACCACAGTTTCCACGTGTATATTTGTGTATCATCTGAATGCACACCTTCCATGCCATTCCCCACTCCCCAGGGATGTGGTGCATCCCCAGCAGACATTACAGGGCCTGGCATGTAAGACGGCCACGGTCAGTGTCTGCTGAATGGATTCTTACTCTCCCTGTCTTACAGATAAGAGACCCGAGGACTTAGAAGAAAAGAAACTTCCCCACAACTATTTTTTTTAAGTTACTGATATCCTACTGTGTGCAAAGTCCTAACTCAAAGGGTCTAGAGGCTCTACCAAGAAATGTGGGCAAATGGCTGGTATACAGTTACACTCAAGAAACAGCACTGTTTCTATGAGGCCTCTCTTAACTGCTCTGTGAAATGAAGGGCGTGCGTTAGGTATGGAGTAAATGTCCTTTCTTGGAAATTATGCCCAGAAGGAAAAACCAACGGACCAACCCGGGGTTATGCTAATGCCTTTCTGATCTCCGGTTCTGAGCATCAGAATATCACCCCTGGCTCTCCAAACAGACCTTGCTCCAGGCGCATCTGGGTCTAGCCTTTTTGGAAAAGGATGTAGCCACAAAGAATCAAGAGATAATAAATATTTTAACCCCAAATAATTCCACCTCCAGAAATTTAGCTAATGCAAATAATCCTGAATAAAGGACTTCAGAGAGGGCCACAGGAGTGTAATTTACAAGAGTGAACAACTGGAAACAATGTCAATAAACCTACAGTAGAAGATCCCTCAAGTAAGTTGTGATAGGATCGCTTAATTATTTACCGAAAACTGTGTGAAAAGGCAGGGAAATGATTTTCGAAGCAACGCAACGAGAGAGAAAAGACCATGAAGGTTCACGGGCAGTCTGGCTATAATCTTGTTAAGGCGCGAAAACAAAACCAAAAACCAATACATGGGGAAGCGAGGCTGAAAGAAAGACGTCTATTTTCTGTTCAGTACTTTTATCTCTGGGGTGGCAGTCGACTTTTTTGTATTTTCTGGATCATCGCAATGACCTGTTACTATTGGTTCATTCAAATGTTTGGAGGAGAGATACCTCTCTGGCTTTCTCCAATAATATGCACAGAGAAAGTATATCAGGGGTGGGTACAGCCTCAGTCAGCAGCCGAATGCGTCTAGACATTTAATTATAGGAAAACAACTGCTGAATAATTTGACATGGCATTAATACAAAGAACCAGAGGCACTCGAAAATTGATCCGTGTTCAGTTTGGTTTCTGAAGGTGTGGAAAGAGGAGATGAGCTTCCACATGGGCTGTAAAAAAGTACATTAGTGTTCTGGCACTGAACCAGGTCAAACTGGGTTCCAATCCCCAGGTGGAAATGCTCAGCAGGAGAAAGTGGGTCAACACCAACACGGGGGCAGGGAGTTTAGTCCACGCAGAGCGGGACTCATCCGTTCACCCCCAGACAGTCAGCTCCAGCTTGGAGTCTGGGGTCTGGGGTCCACTGAAGGCCTCAGGAGAGGACGCTCTCCGCCCTGTGATTCAGACTCAAGGATGGGGGTCTACGGGCTCTGGCCGGCTGCCTGATTTTGCGAAATAAACGTCTCCTGGAACACGCGCTCATTTGTGGCTGCTGTGGCTGCCTTTAAGGGCTACGCGGGCAGCAGAGCAGAGACAGCAGGGCCACAGGCCGATGGCATTTACCATCTGGCCCTTTGCAGACAGGCCGCTGACCTGCGATCCAGGCACCTGCCGTCTCAAAGCCACAGATCCGTCCCATTTTCCTGGTGAACCGGCGGTCTGCCTCGCTCCCTTCTGTGAAGAGTTCGGTTTTTCGAGGGGGCACGTGCACCCTGCCGTTTTCCCGCAGCAGACGCTGTCTCCTTTTTCTGCCAACACATCGGCAACGCCAGAGGAGCACGTTTCTCCAGACGTGGCACCTGCAGTCTGCCCAACTTTGCTGTATTTGCCGATACTTGTAAGACGCTTTCCCTTGAAATGATCTTGCATTTGAACCGAAAAAAATTTGGGGCACCTGGGTGGCGCAGTCGGTTAAGCGTCCGACTTCAGCCAGGTCACGATCTCGCGGTCCGTGAGTTGGAGCCCCGCGTCAGGCTCTGGGCTGATGGCTCAGAGCCTGGAGCCTGTTTCCGATTCTGTGTCTCCCTCTCTCTCTGCCCCTCCCCCGTTCATGCTCTGTCTCTCTCTGTCCCAAAAATAAATAAACGTTGAAAAAAAAAAATTTGAACAGAAAAAAATTTAAGTGATTTTGCATCACCATTCTGTCCGGAAAGCAGGATATCACTCGCCATGGACATCAGGGCCCCGTAGAAATTATGCGACAGCAAGAGGGCTGTGCCGGTCCACGGCACCGGGACTCAGGCATCCGCACGAGGCTCCAGGCTGCCCCATCCTTCCGGATGCCCCCCCTCCTGAATCCCCTCTAACCCATCAGAAATCCTGCTGGCTTCACCTGGAAACGGATCCAGAATCTGCCCAGTTCTCCCAACTCCCACTCATGCCCAAGCGCCCAAGGCGACCCCCGTGGCCTCCCAACTGGAAGCCAGACACAGAAGGACAGGGTATGGTCTACTTATATGAAATATCTTCACCAGGCAAAATCCCAGAGACGGCAAGCAGATTTAAGGTTACTAGACCTTACTAGAGCCGGAGCTCTAGCTTTTACTGGTTGCAGAATTTCTGTTAGGGAGGTGAAAAGGTTTGGGAACCAGGTGGTGGTGAGGGTTGCCCAGCACTGTGTGTATAATTCATGACGCTGAATCGTACACTGAAAGATGACACATTTTGTTATGTATATCTGATCACGATTTAAAAACACTGATCATGTCATAGAGCCAAACCCAAGCTAAATGTCATATAGCTTTTGAAGGGGTGAACTGTAGGGTATGTGAATTGTTTTGCCATCAAGCTGTATCGTGGTGGGAGTGATGTGGTGCCAGTCCAGGCATGGCCTCTGCCTGCCTGCACGGGATGACAGATGTCCTGTGAGACATTCGAGCCGTGAGAAGCCCAAGTCATGAGAAGGGAGAGGTCAGGCACACCGTGGTGCCAGGCCTGGGGGTGAATAAGCCACCTTGGATGTCCAGCCCAGTTGAGCCTTCAGATGATGCCAGCCCCGGGTGCACCCGGCCCAGCAGTGCATGAGAGACTCCCCACCCACAGGCCAAAAGGGCCAGGTGAGGCCAGCCAACCCTCACAAGTGCGGGAGATGAGGGTCACTCGTTGTCCGAAGCCGCCAAATTTTAGAGGCTCGCACTGTGGGAGCCATCCGGTGGAGGGAGAGCTCTCGGGGCACCGCTTGCCACAGCAAGGACAGTAAGCAAGCTTTGCATCAAATATTGTCTCTTCTGGTCACGGCCCTTTCGCTCTGGCAGGTCACCCAAAGTCGGCTTCCTTAAAACAAAGGTCATACCTGCTTTACCAGGCGGTTCTCAGGACAGACGCTATAGCCGGGGATGTCGTCCCACTTTGTCCCCCTCTCTGGCTGACCCCGCTGGCTGGCCCAGTCCCCCTCCCCCTGCTCTCCCCTCTCAGCAAACTAGGATGCGGCATGTTTCAGGGGCCGTGGGCTGAGAGGGGGCAAAGCTACTGCTGGAGACCTGTGAGCTCGGCAGCAATCTGTCCTCCCTCTGGCAGCAGGAGCACACCCCTTTGGAGGGAGCACAGCCCTGCTGACTTGACTTTGGAGTTCTGGCTTCCAGCACCCGGAGAGAGTAAACTCCGGCTGTTTAAAGCCACCTCGTCGGTGGTACTTTGCTTATCAGCGCTGAGAAACGAGGGTGTTATCTCAAAGAATGTTTCCAACAGTCAGGGAGGCCCCCTTCTCATCACCTCCGATCTATAAACTGTCGTGTCCTCCACCTTAACACGCACACACAAGGGGAGCAGGGCCCGAGCTCAGACATGTACCACACGGGCCGGCGTCTGAACTCAGGCACTGACTCCTGCCCTCGTGGACTGACTCCACTCCAGACGTCCACTCCACTCCAGGACGTCCTCCCTTCCGCCTCTACCTGAATCCTAGCCAACTCTGCCCCAAGCAGCCTCCTAAACGGTCTCCCTGCTTCCACTGTGGCCCCCGTGTGTGATCCACTTTCCTGGGGGCCTGCTGGAGGGACTAAGCTCAAAGTCTCCCCAAACCTGCACCACGCACCTGCTGTGCCCCCTAGTCCCCCATCTCTGAATGGCTGGCACCTCCTCCGGCTCAGATATCACCTCCCTCAGAGAGGCCTTCCTTGATCCCCACTACCACACATCACCGAATGTTATTTTCATCGTGGCCACTCACTCTTCTCTCATTTGTTCATGGATGCGGCTGTCTTCCTGCCCGGAACTCAAGCGCCTCACCTCTCTTGTTCACCTCAATTTCATAGTGAGTGTGCAATATAAATTATGTGTTGAATGTTGCCGAGTTCTTGGGATGTGCACCCGTCTGGGGATGGTAACAGCAGGCTGACTTCGTACGAGGGAAACCTAATGTCAACAAATGATCATTCAATCCAGGCAGCTTCCCTCTGGGAAAGCAGGCGGTCTTGTTAACACAGAGAGGCCTGTCCGATATCAGTGCTCTTGTGTCTACCTCCCAGGGCAGCTGGCTGCTGGGAGCACTACTCCCCCACCTCTCCTGCCACAGTCCCACCAGCTGGTCAGCGTCTGCACACAAGACGGGCTGGCCCGGACCCCAGGGACACAGTCAGATTTCCGACTCCCCAAATTCTGGAGAGCTCATGGGCAGAGGGCAGCCTTCTTCCCCAGGATTCCCCCTGCAAGCTCATACTGGCCCTCTGCTGAGTCTTGGGCAGGGTGGAACGAGCGAGAGGACCCTGAATGACAGAGGTAACAAGGTCCGGAGGTCGTGGGCGTGAGCTGCGCAGTGAGACTCAGATTCGAGTCCCAGTACTGTCTGTGCTAGGATGGCCGTCTTGGATCACTTATAAAACAAGACAGAAATAACCGGAATGGGCAGATGTCGGGTCCATAACTAACAAAGCTTCTTATATTGGAATGGGTTCTGCTACAGAAGCTGGACATCCTTTCTAGGCTGCAGGAGAGGGGCTTCGAGCATCAGGGAAGGGGCTTGGTGAGACTGGATGGGCTCAGAGGTCTCCCCCCACCCCCACCTCCACCAGGTTGCAGGTTCTGAGATTCTGCGCCTGTTTGATTGCCCGCTCTCCTGGGGCCACGGCTGCGCTCCGAGGAACAGCAGGTAACTGGACGTCCCCAGGGCAAACTCCCGCACGAATAGCTGCTGTGCCTGAGCTCACAGCAAGTGCTATTCATTTGAGACACAGCATCCCTCCCTCTCAAGCCAGACTCATTCCCATTGCACAGATGGGGAAACTGAGGCTCAGAGAAGTTTAGGTGAAACTCACCCCTACCCTTGTAGCAAATAAGTGGCAGCCGGGATTTGAACCCGCGTCTGTCTGGCTGCCTGGCTTTTCTGCAGAATCACGAGCACAGTGCTATGGGGTGATTCTACAGAGGCGGAGAAGTGCCATCTCTACAATCACTTGGCTCCTGCAGAAAATGGAAATGACGGCAAGGCGCCGGCCTCTTACCGCAGCCAGGAGGAACCAACCATCTGCTTCTCATTCGGTCTTTTAACAGAAATCTCTGAGGAGTGCCCCCCGCCCCTGCCACGGTGCCAGCTTAAGTGGGGAGATGTACACTCAGCAACTTTCTCTTGAAACCTGTGGCACCGACATGCCACTCTTATTGGTGAAGGCCGTCCCCCAGCAAAGCTTGAGGACACTCAGAACAAAGAGGTCTGGTCACAGGGTGGATGCCAGTGGCCCCAGTCCCAGCGGCTCGGGCTCAGCTCAGGCACGGACAGAACATAGCCCGCGAGGCCCTGTGCTCCTGTGAAATGCATCTGGAACGGGGAGGTGGTTGGGGAAGAGCAGCACGTGGGTGAAGAAGGGAGCACGGAGCTGTGTCCCCAAACTGGAACTCAGGGGGGATGTGGTGGCCTGACTCGTTTTTCTCTTCCTTCTCTGCCTGGGAGCTCCCGCCTGGATGTGATGCAAGGTCAGATCCCTAAGTCACTCCGGGGGTGCCTCAGCCTCCGGAGTGCACCTGTCACAGCCACTTCCAACTGCCCATTCCGCCAGAACACCAGCCCCTCTTTTATCAAAGTGGAGGCAGCGACTGGGAATCTCAAATTTAAAACCTTTAAGAGCTAGATAATTAGCTCTTAAAAAATGGGTCCCATCTCTTGAGGGTCCTTGACAACCAAAATCTCATGTGGGTTCTAATATCATGCCCATTCTCCAGAGGAGGAAACTGAGGCTCAGAGTCACGTGACTTCCCAACACACATGGGTAGAAGGCACCTGCTGAGTCACTCCAGATCCTAGGGTCTAAAACTGCATCAGTGTGTGGATACGGGTGCCTGGGAGCGAAACTCTGTGAATAAAGCAAATCAATTCAATTTAAAGAAATAATGGCAATGATAATGCAGGGGTCCACCGAGCAATTACTCTGTGTCAGGCACTCTTCCGAGGGTCTCCGTGTACTACCTCATTTAATCCCCACAGCGACCATTGAGGAAGATATGATGTTATTACCCCATCTTATAGTGGAGGCACAGACAGGTTAACGAGGGTTTCACTGCTGGGAAGCAGCCGGCCTAGGATTCGAACCTGTGGACAGGTTACTGATCTCAGGTAACCAGGCACCTGCAGGGTTGCCCAACCTCACCATCCACAGCCTCTAGCTCTGAAGATCCCAGACCCAAGCCCTGAGTCACCCTGAGATGCTGTCACCTTTCGGTTTTAACTATCCCCCTCGTGGGGGCGGAAATCATTGTTGTTTAAAGACGTACAAGGTGGGGGCATGTAAAACAGAAGAAATCTGAGTATGCTCAGTGGATGGCGTCAATATCGATTTTCTGGCAAGACGCGACCACTGGGAAACTGGGTGAGGGGCACACGGCATCTCTCTATTATTTCTTACAACTTCGTGTGAATGTACAATGATCTCAAAACAAAAAGCTTATTGGGGGAAATAAAAACAAACAGGAAAGATGAAACAAAAGAAATCCCTCTGAGCAAATTTGGGTCCTAAATATACACGGAACCCTGTCAAGAACTTCTGCGAAAACGTTAATCCAGATAATGTATTCATGTATTCATTCAACCAACACTGGCCTCATGTTCACTTTATGCCAGATCCTGGGACGATGCTGGGGACACAGAAGGGACATGGAAGGCCTGTATCCTCATGGGATTCATGGTCTAGTGCTGGAGACAGAGGAATGGAGAATTACAGCAGAGAGGAGTAAACCCCTGTGAGAAGGGGAACCCGGGGATGACGAATGAATGACGGGGACCTGTCCCAAACCAGAGGCGGCTGCCCCTCTGGGCCAGACTGTCCTTGAACCTTTGATCACTTCAGATGGAAATTTCAAAATTTCAACCGTGTAGGATCTTGGGCAAGTCACTTAGGCGCTCTGTGCCTCAGTTTCCTCGTTTGCAATATGTGGATGAGACCAGGACCTACCCTGGGGGTTAGATAACAATACGTGTAAAGCACTAGGAACGGAGGTTAGTCAAGGCGTTACGTGCGCCCTTTAGTTGCCTGTGAAAAGCAGAGCCCTGAGCTGCCTCCGGACCAGTGACGTAGCTACCCGGCGGCGAGGGCTGTGCGCCTCCTGCACGGACACCCTGAGCCCTGCACATGGCTCTGCTCACTCACGTTGGGGGCAGGATGCAGAGAGAGGTCCCCGCGGCCCTGAGCTGAGCCTCGGCAGGACTTTGTGGCACTGGAGGGGGAACATGCCTCATTTTATAACCTTCTCCAGGTTAAAGATTACCAGCCCCTGGGGAAAATTCAGTTACAGCCCAGGATCTCCTACGACAGAACTTTCGCTCCTTCCAAGGCCTGCACCAGGCGAATCTCTCCCTAACCGTAGCGGGAAAGTGTTTTTCCCGTTGGGCAGAGCAGCACGACCCCTACACACAGGGCACGGAGAGGCTTGCGGGCTTGCCCATTCCCTCCAGACAGGCGTTCACACAACACCCCTGCACGAACACTGCGAGGACCTCCGGCCCGCCGTGCTGAGCAGCCCGGCCTGAGTTGATGAGCATTCCTTGTCCCCAGAAGGAGGGTAGGAATGCGATGTGGCAGGAACTCAGGGTTTCAGGTCCCTGTGGGGGATTTTTCATTTTTCTCAACTCATCCACAACACAGGGGCGAGTCTGTACCGTTGGAAGCGCTCTGGAATGCAGGATCCGGAAGGGTGAGTTAAAATCTACGCTGAGCTAAACATCACGGGCTCCGCTGCCCTCTCCTTACTGTCGTCATCTGAAGCATTTTGCCGACTCCCAAGGCAGAGTTCCCCCAACCCGGTGGGAGAAAGACCCAGAAACCCCGTGAGAAGAAATCGCCGGGGACAAGGTGCTAGGGAGAGATGAGCTCCCCAACAGAAACGCCCTCAGATAACTCTAGAAAAGGTATGGAAAAGGCGTGCCCCTGAAGCAGGGTCTCTCAACCTCAGCAGCCTCGATTTTGTGGGCCAGATCATTCTTTGCTGGGTGCGGTGAGGGCTGTCCTGTCCACTGCAAGATGGTTAGCGACATCCCGGCTTCTACTCTCTGAGTGCCAATGTTTCCATCCCCCGCCCCAGCTGTGACAAGCCAACGTGTCTCCAGACCTTGCCAAATGTCCTCTGGCGTGGGGGGAGGGACGGGGTACAGTTGCCCCGGTGGAGATCCCCTCTTATTTATTTATTTATTTATTTAGAGAGCAAGTGAGCACGCAAGCAGGGGACGGGCAGAGACAGAATCCCAAGCAGGCTCCTCGCTGACGTGGGGCTCCAATTCGCGAGCCTTGAGATCAAGACCTGAGCTGAGATCAGGAGCGGGACGCTCAGCTGGCTGAGCCCCACAGGCACCCTGAAGTCCCCTCCCCCTAAGGGACAAAGGCAGGTCACCCCCGCCAAGGCGATGCAATACCACGTGGGCGTGAGCCAACCAACAAAGCGCTTCTGCTGAAGCCGTTCCAGCCCCGGTTCCCACACTTGGGTTCTGGGGAGCTGGTGCAAGTTTTGTAATGGCTCTTTCTCCGCAAAATAGTCTGAAATCACGTCCCAGGGTCGTCCGGGGGCTCCCGAGAGGGTGCTTGCAGCACACTGCCTGCCCAGCACAGAGCAGATGCTCCGTAAGTGGAGTGTGCCGAGGCAGCACGGTCGGCCAGAGGCAGGGACTCCGGGCAGTCTGTATTCCCCCTGACACATCCCACCGCACAGGGGAAAGCCAATCCGTATCCGCAATCTACACCATCTTCTCTGGGCTCTGAAACCTTCCCGAAGCTCCCGGCTTCCTTATTCTCTTGCCAACAAATTCCTGCCTTGGAAACACACAAGGAACACAACAGATGCCTGGATTCATGAAAACAACATCAATCTTGTCGGCTCTGTCTGGATCTGCCGTCCCAAAACAGGGACGGGCCCGTTTAATGAGATTTTGAGTGCTGGTGTATTCAGATCTCCTCCACACCTCCCGATTCTGCAAAAACCCAGCAGACGTATCTCGTGATTAAAAGCCTCTCAACTACTGGACTTAGTGCAGAAAGAACCAGAACCCCACACTGGCGACCAAATTAAAACATCGGTATCAAAAGCAGGACCGGGGGCCTTAGGCCTAGGAACCCATCAGTGCAGCCCAGGCAAGGAGCCTGACCTAGAACAGTGTGGCACTTACTCAGGTGAGTTTCCTCATCAGTCTGACCCACTCCTTATTCTGAAAAGAAACATAAAGTACCACTCGGGTTTAAGAAGTTAAATTTGGGGGCATCTGGGTTGCTCAGTCGGTTGAGCGTCTGACTTCGACTCAGGTCATGATCTTGAAGTTCACGAGTTTGAGCCCCATATGGGGCTCGCTGCTGTCAGCACAGAGCCTGCTTCAGATTCCCTGTCCCATTCTCTATGTCCCCCCCTGCTTGTGCTCTCTCTCTCTCTCTCTCTCAAAAATAAACAAACATTCAAAAAAAGAGAAATTAAATTGACAGAGAGCTGGAAACAGTCATGTTTGTCCCTTGGATGCTGTGTGGTCTTAGGCAAGTGACTTAAGCTCTCTGGTTTCCGTTTTCTCATCTGTGGAGTGAGGATAACAGCGCCCGCCAGGGTGATGAGCAGAGACGATGACGAGGAGCAAGAGAAGGGAAGGATTCCGGCCCACGGCACCAGGCGCACCCAGAAGGGCCCAGCAGGCAGGACGCGGCTGCCAGGCTGCGGGCAGAAGGGCTCCAGACCTGACGCCGCGCTGGCGGAACCCAGGCAGACCCGCGTGGGAGGGCTGGGCTTGCACGGCTGGCAAAACCGAGACGCTCGGTGCCAGGGGCTAGAGGGAACCGAGCTGTCGCTCTGGAGGTTGCTGCACTACTTCCTCCTGTAAAGAAGCCACCCCAGGGGTGCTGAAAGGGCTCCTGGAACTGCTCTTAATCTGGAAGATTCAAGGAGACTCTTGTTATTTGCTCAGGGTAATTGTTCTTGGTGCATAAAACCCAGCCCTTGAACACAGTTCAAAGGCCTGGAGGCCTGGCCCTGCTCACTGTTCTAATCTCCATGCATATCACCTTCCCCTCCCTCTGAGTCCTGCCAACTGGATCCCATGTCTCTCCTATGCAGGCTTCTGCCTCAGAGCCTTTGCAGATGCTGTTCCCACTATGCCCAAATGCTTTTCCTTTGCTTCTGATTCCTTAATTCCTATTCCACTCATGACGCACCTCCTCCAGGAAGCCTTCCCTGACCCTGTCTCACCAGATCAAATCCCCCTCTTCACACACTCTTGGACCCACAGGCCTCCCTCTCCCTTTTGTGGCACCCCCACATTTACATGGCACCTCTGTTTGTACAATTATTTGGCTCATGTCTGACTGCTTACAAGACCTCAACACTCTTTAAGCTGTACTTAAAACCACATCCCTTGGGGCACCCGGGTGGTTCAGTCGGTTGAGCATCCAACTTCGGCTCAAGTTATGATCTCACGGTTTGTGAGTTCGAGCCCCACATCAGGCTCACCGCTGTGATCACAAATCTGCTTCAGATCCTCTGTCTCCACTTCTCTCTGCTCCTCTCTGGCTTGTTCTCTCTCTCTCTCCCTCTCTCCCTCTCAAAATTAAACATTAAAAAAAAAAGCAACAACAGTAACCCTAACATCACACTGTCTGGCACCGCACTGGGCTCTCCATACATTTTTGATAAATTGTTGGAAGTGTTGACCGGTAAGTCTCTTCGGGGGGCGATCTGGCACATTCTATCATATTCTAAAGCTACCGTAGTTAAGACAACGTGGGGTAAAGACAAACATACCAATGCAACAGAACAGAGAATACAAGAACAGACCTATGCTAATATGGAACACTTGGTTTCTGACAAAGTGGCAGTGATATTGGGCTGGTTACATTATCCCCATGGGAAGAAAAATGTGTTGTGATCCTCCCTAATGCAATATATAAAAATCAACCCTGGGTGGTAGGAGACATAGATCGGAAAGCTTTTCGGAGATAAGAGGGGAGTAACCATGGATGACCTCGAGTTTCTCCAATAGGACACAAAAAGCATTAACCATAAAGGAATGTGAGCTACATAAAAATTAAAAATTCCTATTGCCAAAAGTCACCACTGAAAATGAAAATCACACCACAGGGTAGGAGATATCTGCAAAACCTATAACTGCCAAAGGGACAATTTTACCAAGCATGACAAAAACTCCTACAAAGCAATCAAAAAAATTGACAACTCAAAAGAAAAATGGACTAGAGATATGAACAGGCTAACTTTAGAAAAGAGCAAATCCAAATGACCAAGAAACACATAAAAGAGATGATAAAATTCAGTTAGTAAGCAGGGAAATTAAAAAAAATTAACATTCATTTATTTTTGGGAGAGAGAGAGAGAGAGAGGGAGAGAAAGTGCAAGTGACAGATAGGCAGAAAGAAGGAGACACAGAATCTGAAGCAGGCTCCAGGCTCTGAGATGTCAGCACTTAGCCTGATGTGGGGCTTGAACTCATGAACTGCGAGATCATGACCGGAGCCCAAGTCGGATGCTTAACCGACTGAGCCACCCAGGTGCCCCAGTAAGTAGGGAAAATTTAAAAACCACTATGTACACCCTGGACTACTGGCCAAGAAAGGAAACAAATGGACGATGCTACAAGGTGCAGCATGGATAGATTGCGGATGTCATGGCCTGCAAAAGAAGCTAGACACAACGGAGCACGATGGAAAAAACCAGACAAAACTAATCTGCCACAAAGGACGCATCCTCAGGTGGGACAAGTGCAACTACGGAAGAGCAAGGAAGGGTGGGAGGGACAGGAAGGGGCACCGCAGGGGTAGGATCACGATTGAGAAGGGCACGAAGAACCTGCTGTTTCTTCCTGACCTGGTTCTTGGTCATATGACTGCCAATTTCGTGAAGAAAGACTGAGCTGTTCTTTTTTGTTCGGGGTTGGCTTCTGTACACAAAATACTTTTCAAAGTATTTGGGAAAACAACAACAACAACAACAACAACAACAACAACACACACACGCGCGCGCGCACACACACACACACACACACACACACACACACACACACCCCTTTTGATGTAGCAATTCCACTCCTAGGAATTTATCCCATGGAAATATTCGCACATGTGTGAAATGACTATGATGTATTAAGGATAAAGAACAAAGCACAAAACGGTGACCCTGTGTAAAGTATGGAGCTGCCTCTAGGGAGAGGAAGGGGCCCAAGAGATGTGGATGAGGGAAATTTACTTTTCTCTGTAAATCGAGGTGTATCGCTTGAGTATTTTACCACATGCTACTTTGCTGATTCGGAAAATAAATTAATTATCACTTAAAAACAGAATAAGCACATACAGGGGTGTCTGGGTGGCTTAGCCAGTTAAGCATCTGACTTTGGCTCAGGTCAGGATCTCATGGTTCGTGGGTTCAAGCCCCGTGTCAGGCTCTGCACTAACAGTGAGGAGCCTGCTTGGGATTCTCTCTCCCTCTCTCTCTGCCCACTTAAATGTGCATGCGCATGCACGCTCTCTCTCTCTCTCTCTCAAAATAAATAAATAAATAAATAAAGTTAAAAAGAAAAACAGAACAAGCGCATACAGACTGGGCAGAGGAAGGCATGGGAACAGAGGGATGAGGGATTTTGACTCTCTGAACCTTGGAGGTCTCCAGTGAAACATGTTTGAAGATGGGTTTTGGAGCCAGGCAGGTCTCGGGATCAAGTCCAGTTTCTGGCTCTTCCTACCTCTGACCTTGGGGAAGAGATTTTAAAACTCTCTGATTCTGCCTTCATGCACACAAGACAGCCTTACCACCTGGGTTACTGAGAGCGTTAAGGGAGATTATCCAAACGGAGCCTGGTGTCTGGCAGGTAGAGAGCACTCAACCACGTTCGCCCTTATCATCCCCCCAATAACCAGCAACGTGCTGCCCCAAGACGTATTGTTGCTGCCATTTTACAGATGAGGAAACTGAGGTCCAGACGTCACAATCTCCAGCACCCTGAGCAAGCCGGCACGACACAGCTGCTTTCTGAGTGTGTGACTTTTCCCTGGACCCCATAGGAGCAACCAAGAAACCGACCTCAACCCACGCTCTTACAGCAGGCTGGCGAGGGGGTGCACGTGGCCGAAAGGGATCAGTCACCACAAGCAGTCCGAGTTGTCTGTGGGCGGTGGCTGCCAAAGGAGGTGCTTTGGACTTTCTCTGCCCACCATAGGTCTTATTCAGCGTTTCTGACTTTTCAATTCTGCTTTCTCATTTGCCACACAGCAGCTGTTCCCCCCCAAACTGCCGGTCAAGGGATAAGACATTGTTTTTTAAAAAATTTTTAAGGTTTGTTTATTTTTGAGAGAGAGAGAGAGAGAGAGAGAGAGAGAGAGAGAGAGAGAGCGCACACAAGTCGGGGAGGGGCAGAGGGAGAGGGAGACACAGAATCTGAAGCAGGCTCCAGGCTCTGAGCCGTCAGCACAGAGCCTGATGGCGGGGCTTGAACTCACAAACCGCAAGATCATGACCTGGACTGAAGTCAGACACGTAACTGACTGAGCCACCCAGGCGCCCCAAGTGATAAGACATTATGATTACCCTCGACTGATAAGTAGCAGAGGTCAGAGAGCGTGGGGAGGGGAGGGGAGGGGAGGGCGAGGATGGGGCGGGGCTTGGGATCGGGAGGGCACAGCCAGTGGCATCCACATGGCTCAGAGTCAGGGCTTGGGGCCTCGGAGGCTGTAAGCCTGGGTTTCTCCGCACACACGCTGCTGTTACTCTGAGGGCCAGGTTGAGCCTGCCATCTTCTCTGGGCCTGCATTGCCCACCTCAGCAATCTGACCGGCCTTTCCTCCAGGGTTGTTGCACTCAATGACACGAGCAACTACACAGAAAACCCTTAGAATAACCCTAGCAGCCACTGCATTCTCGGCAAATGCGAGCTGCCTGCTATTTATGGGTGACGGGCTGTCATTAGGTGGGCAGAGACTAAGCTGAAACTCTGTTCCAGGGTCCTCCGAATGTTTCCTCTTGTCCCTCTGGCTTCTCATGACTCTGACAGCCCAGCTCTGAATCCCTCCTGGACCCTGTCCCCGGGTCAGGAGGCCCATGTCCTTGTGTGTGTGGCTCTTCTGTGAGCCCTGCCCTCGGCCCCGGGGAGGACTGTGCACTTAGGCCTGGGGAAGGACGCCAGGCGCGCAAACCCGCATGCAGGCAGTAATTTGCACAAGTGCTCCTTCGTGTGCTCATTTCCAGCCTGTCCCCAGAAGGGCGCTCAGCCTGCAAAGCCAGCAGAGAGCTATTTACAGCTCTGGCCAAGGAGACAGGAGGCAGGCTCTGTTCCCACCCAGGAACGGCCCTGCCACGGTGGCTTGCTCTTTTCGCTGCTTGTAAGAGGCTGTTGGGTCAACCTTGCCCCAGAGGAGCTTTGAGGTCCTAAAAGCTTTTGCTTGGAGGCCAGCGATCTGCCCCAGGGGTTGTCTGGTTCCCTCAGGGAGCTCGTGCTTAAAGGCAAATGGGAGAAGGTGTCCCTGGGTTCCCCCAGGAGAGCTGCCAATGGGTTCTAAACATCTAGGCGCAGGAGGCTTGTCAAAACCATGGACAGCTCTAGCCACTCAACTACCACTCTTGGACAACTGGCCCAGGCCCACCGGCCCACTTTTGTTTTATTAGAACATAGACTCCCCATTCGCTACATTGTCTATAGCTGCTGGACTGTAACTATATGGGTGCAAAGGCTCAAGTATTGACTATCTGCCCCTTTACAAAAGAAATTTGCCAAGCCTTATTCTAGGCGATGTCCCCATCATCTCATCTTTTAACAGGTTTCTCTGTTAAAAGCGACCTATAGTTGGGGTCTGCTCTCCACCCAGCTTCCGGAAGGATCTTTCTCCAGTGCTAATCAAATCAGGTCACATCCTTGCTTAACATCCTTCCGTGGTCCCCTACTGGTCTCTGGTCAAGTCCACTTATTATCATGGGTCACCTGGATGTCTATGATCTCTCTGGCCCTCCAACAGCTTTGCCTCTCCTCACTCACCCATGCTGTGCTCTACCAAAGACCTCCCCCCATCCTCTGAACACAGGTTTTACAGGGGAAAAAAACCGTGCCTCAATGGAGTATCAGGCATTATCTGTGTACAGGACAAACTTTCAGGTTATCTGATTTCTAGCCTTGTTCACTCTCTTTGAGCTATTTTCCCCAAAGCTTTGTAAGTTGCAGGAAATGGATACACAAGCAAATTCTGTCTTGTCCAATCATTTCCCCCTTGCATTTGCAGTTCATTTCAATATTCCTTTCCTCCACATACATAGTTGTGCTTTAGTCGACTTTGCCTTTGGGCCAGTTCTAACATCTGCCGGTTCCCTCACTGAACGAGCTTAAAACAATCTTGAACAAGTGTTCCTTTTTGCATCTGCACGGGACTCATGGTTTTACCCCCCCCCCTTTTTTTTCCCCTGAAGATTTCAACAGTTTCCCACAAAGTCTCTGAGCTTCTGTTCACGTTATCTCCGTCAAGAACACCTTGCCTGCCCTTTCTTCCTGAAATTTCTTCCCCAGCATCCCCAGGGTTTCTCTGAGTTCCAGCCTCTATGTGGCCCCAGCCTTCCCCGGGGACACATCTCGCTGAATGGCAATCGTTCTGGGTCTGTCTCCGCACAGGCAGCCTAGAGGATCCTCCGGTGTGAGCAGCTGGGTCTCCATCTCTCCCCCGTCACACGCACACACACGCCTAGTAATGCACAGGACACGTGAGAGTTGTACAATAAACGGACACGTTAATGAATGAATGAACGTCAGACTGCCCACCTAGGCAGAAGCCACTGAGGGTGACACCTTGTTCTCTTTGCTCAATACCGTCTACACGATGCCGGGGTCTGGCATCTGCTAAGCGCCCAATTAATACTTGTTGGATAAATGAAAGAATACACTTACATTCTGGTTCTTGGCCTACTTTTTCAGCAATCTCCCATTTCTCCACTTTGGAACAGCAAAGCCAGCAGCTTCAGGCCAGTGCCCTCCCACCCCGTGATTCCGCGTCTCGCCACCGTTGACACTAAGCCTCTCCGGGTGCTCCTCCCCAGTTTCCATTCTGCTTCACCGTAGTCGCGACCCTGAGCAAGGTACCGCCCCTCTGGGCCTCTGTCTTCCCCTGCACGAAGCCATCAGTTCAGACATTCCAGGCGATAAAGTGGTAAGGCAAAGGTAGGACCGACCAATAATGCCTGAATGATGTTCCGGCCCAGATACCATTTACCTTGGAACAGATGCTGCCGGAGTAACTCATCAGCAAAGCTACGCCGGGCTTAGCTCCTGAGTTGTGAGGGCAATAGAGAAGTCCTAGCACAAGCTTCCCAAACTCGAATGTGACCATGAGTCCCGCCTCCCCCAACCCCCACCGACTGCCAACCTGGGATAATGTTAAAATGTAGATTTGCATTCTGTAGGCCTGTGAGGGGCCCAAGAGTCTGCATCTTCTTTCTTTCCTTATTTCTTTCTTCCTTTCTTTCTTCCTTTCTTCCTTCCTTCCTTCCTTCCTTCCTTTCATGTTTATTTATTTTTTTTAAACGTTTTTTTTTTTTTTTTTTTTTTTTTTTTTATTTTTGGGACAGAGCGAGACAGAGCATGAACGGGGGAGGGGCAGAGAGAGAGGGAGACGCAGAATCGGAAACAGGCTCCAGGCTCTGGGCCATCAGCCCAGAGCCCGACGCGGGGCTCGAACCCACGGACAGTGAGATCGTGACCTGGCTGAAGTCGGACGCTTAACCGACTGCGCCACCCAGGCGCCCCTCATGTTTATTTATTTTTGAGAGAGACAGAGCGTGAGCAGGGAAGGGGCAGAGAGAGAGGGAGACAGAGAATCTGAAGCAGACTCCAGGCTCTGAGCTGTCAGCACAGAGCCCAACATGGGGCTCAAACTCAAGAACCGTGAGATCATGACCTGAGTGGAAGCTGGGTGCTCAACTGACTGAACCACCCAGGAGCCCCAAGGGTCTGCATCCTACTGAGCACCCAGATGTCGTGATGCTGCTGGGCTCTGTACCTTGCTTTCAGCAGCAAGGTGCTAGGACACAATGGGTCGCAGCTTTGAAGAAATTCTCAGTGTGGCCAAGGGACAGACTTCCAGCCTGCTGTCAATAGTTCAAGGCAGTAAATGTGAGCACCTAAATGGGAGACGTTGGGAGTTAAGCCTATAGACCTCTGAGGACAGACAGATTAGCAAGGTTGGGGAGTCTGGTGCAGGGATGTCAAAGAACATGGAAACTAGGCTCAGAGCATTCTGCCAGGCCCGCGATTCTACTGAATCATCAAGTCTGGTGGTGGGGCCCACCAATCTGTGTGTTAACAAACCCTCCAGGGGCGTCTTATGCTCAAGTGCGAGAACTACCGTGCCACGCAGAGAGAAAGGGGTAGAATATTCCAGTTTGAAGAACAGTGTCTTGTTTGCCCACAGGAGAATTTCGGGCACGTGTCTGGGCTTTGTAAATTGCATTCGTTTATTCATCCATCCATTCGTACACTCCTCCATCAATTTATCCAACCGAAAAGTGGTCGGGTCCATGCATCCCTGCACCCATCAACCCATCCACTCACCCACCCAACATCCAGCAAGTATGTCCTGAAACGCCCACCATGAACCCTCTTAGGCACAAGAGATATGACTGAAATTGCAGATACGCAGATGTCTCTTAGCCTCTAAACCAGTGATTCTCAACCAGGGAGAACAAGTTTGCCCCCATAGGACATTTGGCAAAAGCTGGACACATTTTTGGTTGTCACACAGGGGTGGAGGCACTACTGGCATCTGGTGGGGTAGGGGCCAGGGATGATGCCAAGCATCCTGCCATGCACAGAACAGCCCCCCACAGCACAGTTAATAGTGTTGAGGTTGAGAAGCTTTTCTCTAGACCGTGAGCCCCTTGTGGGCAGTAACTGTATTGTAGTCCCCTGGGTCTCCCAAGGTCACAAGACAGTGCCCGACCCACAGGAGCTGAGCAGATGTTTCCATGCAAGAGGAAAACGCGCAACACAAAAATACACTCATGTCTATAAAGAGCTCTGAAAACTCAACAACAAAAAGACAACCCGATTCAAAAATGAGCAAGGGGCTTGAATAGACATTTCTCCATAGAAAATCTACAAACAGCCAACAAGCAGCTCATGAGTCACTAGAGAAATGCAAATCAAAACCACCATGAGGTATTGCTTCACATATGCTAGAACGGCGGTAACAGTGATAATAACAACAATAACGATAATAATAATAATGAATATAATTGGAACACAACCAGCGTTGGTAAGGATGTGGAAGTACTGGGCCCCTTGCACACCTACTGGCGTGAATGGAAAATGGCGTCTCTTGGAAGTTCCTCAAAAGGTCAAAAGAGGAATTACCATGTGGCTGATCACATGACCGAGGAGTTCACTTGCAGGCTGATGAGCCCAAAGAACTGAAACCAAAACCTGTACATACGCATTCTTAGAAGCAGAAAAGGCCAAAGATGGGGAAATGAAATGCTGAGGGGGTCTAGTGGTCATGGAATGAGGCCATCGTGCTGGTAGAAGCCCAGTCCAGCTGCACTCGTCCAACCCCCCGGGCCCACTGGGAGTTTTAGAAGGAGCTCCCTCAAGGCCCAGGCAGAGATTCGGCCTGGGGCCTGGGGCCTGGGGCCTGGGGTGGGGAGGCCTCAGCTTCCTGTCTCCAGAACTCTGAGGCTCCAGAACTCTGAGTTTCAGCAGCTGGAACTGCTGGTGTGAATGCTTTCCCCAGAGAAAGGGACGGGTCCAGGCAGAAATGTGCCTGATGCTGGGGCCGGGGGCTAGGCTTCTCCAGCGGCGGGGTCGAGGCTAAGGGCCCCAGCCTGGGCTTCAGGACTGGGCCTGAGTCCCAAGCCCGTATTTCCTGGCTGAGTGACCTAGATAGAGCAAGTCTGTCAACCTCTGTGTGCTGTGCTTTGCTCATTTTTACTCTTGTGTCCATCTACCTGTGTGCACGAGTGAACATTTCTAGAAGAAGGAGAGCTGGGCCAAAGGGCATGCAGCTTGAGTTCTGGAAGAGATGGCCAGATGACCTTCCAAAGAAGGCTCCAGAACCAGGTTATTTCTGAAACTCTTGCTGGAATCAACATTTCTTTGACCTCTAGCAGGGAAGGGAGTAATGCCCTTAGACAAGCCATGTAACCTCGGTGAGGCTTGGTTTTGCTCATCTGTAAGATGGGAGACCCAGAGCAATGCACAGGAGGCGCTCTGGAGGTAGCAAAGGGCTTTTAAAAAATTTTTTTTTAATGCTTATTTATTTTTGAGAGAGAGAGACAGAGTGTGAGTGGGAAAGAGGCAGAGGGAGAGAGAGACACAGAATCTGAAGCAGGCTCCAGGGCTCGAACTCGTGAACCATGAGATCATGACCTGAGCTCAAGTTGGACACTCAACCGACTGACCCCCCCCCGGGCGCCCCAGCAAAGTATTATTTAATACAAAGGATTGAGATTCTCATTAACACTGGGAGGCTCAGTGGCTGGACACCACCCCCCTCCATCGTGCAGAAAGCAGAGAAGGGAGCCCGACCGAGCAAGGGGAAGGAATGTGTTTTAAGTCAAGCATCAAGGGTATGCAAGACACATGCGGTAGTGGGAGGGGTGGGTGTGATTCTGCCCCCCAGGGGACAGCTGGCGATGGCTGGAGACAGTTTAGGGGCCTAACTAGAGAGGTTTCTACTGGCACCTAGTAGCTAGAGGGGCAAGAATGATGCTAAACATCCTCGGTGCACAGGACAGCCCCTGACACTGACAATTATTCCGCCCCCAATGTCAGCACTGCTGAGGATGAGAAGGCCTGGTCTACAGCTCTCTCTCCTCTGAGGCCTACCCGCCAACAACCTCATTCAGAAGTAAGGAAACTGAGGCTCAGAGAGGGAGTGACTTTGCCCAAGGTTCCCCCGCCAGCAGGAGGCAGGAGTCAACTCTTGGCTCCCCCTGACTTTATGGTCCGCGGTCCTAAAACACAAAGGTTTTATGACTTTGCACTTGAAATCACAATCATTGCTCCCACCCATTTGCAGTAGCAGCTACGCACATGACGAGGATTAGCTCATTTTATGTGGATATAAGATTAATAATCTCCTCAAGATCACACACCAAGGAGCAGATTTGGGTTCCAGACCCAAATAAGAGGGGTCCAGAGACAGATCTCTTGCCCCCTGTGCAGGCCAGTTGCCCTGATGCTCTGAACTTTCGCCTTGGCACCTTGGACCTGGCTCCCTGCTTTAAACTGGAGCATGACAGCCAACCCTTTGGCTGGAGGTGGCAGGGGTGGGGGGAAGGGAGGGAGAAGCCCCCACCTCAAGACCCTCCCATGTGCAGGGACCCAGTCGCTGTTGCCCTGCTGGGTGGTTCTGGAGAGGCTGCTGCTGCCCGTTCCAGCTTCTGCCCCATCCGGTGGCTCAGGAAACACAGCCATGCTCTGAGCGGGGACAGGAGACTGCTGTAGGGTGGGCTCAGTGCCATGATCACATGGGGTGAGCGGTGAAGTGCAGACCCCCAGGAAGAGATTCTACAAGGTGGCCTGTGGGGTGGGGGGGCAGTGCTGAGTTCCAGCTCTGCTCCTTCCCACCTCCGTGACATTCTCAGAGCCCCTGTGCCTCCTCTGACAAGCCGAGGGGCCAGTGCCAGCAGGCCCAGTTGTAAACGTGAGGCCTGGAGCCTGTGTCCTGGACCCCAGCACCCCACGATCCCTGGAAAGACTGTGACCAGATTTGCCACCCACTGGCCGGATGACCTTGAGCAAGTGTCTTCCCCTCTTTGTGCCTCTGTTTGCTCAACTGTCAAATGAGGGAGCAGATCTTTAACCAAGAAGCCCTTTGGGGCTTTGGCACTCCAGACTTGCCTCCCCCCGAGGCTGACCTCTTTGGGCCTCCCGGACACACATTTCTCCATACCCCATATCCTGCGTGCAGGTGTAAAGAGTAAGGCAAAGCTCCTCACCTTTCTCCTTCCTGTCCTCCACCCTGGCCTGCCAGATAAGAGCTGGTTCCGGCCCCCCTCAGGTCACCAACACCCTGACCCTTGGCCCAACAATGGCAACATTGTATCCGGATGGTTCCTGCAGCATCTGCCTCCTTTGGACGAGTGCCCAGGGAGTTCCACTGAGCAGTGCCCACTGGAGCTGGAGGGAAGGGGAGCCCCAGGGAGCAAGCTGGGCCCCCCTCTTTGCATCTGACACTCCCTTCTCCAGGGAGCCTGGACTGCCTCAGGGGAGAGTATCCTGAACACTAGCGGTGGTCCTGTTGCCTTTAGGGGCCATCTCTGCTGTCAGAGTTCAGAGGGTACTAGAATGGCCCCTAGGCTCAGGATCCTGACTTTAAGGGCTTCATTCTTACTCAACATCCTCTGGTCCTATCTGTGGCCCAGGGGGTGTGGGGGGGGGGGTGGGGGGGAGAGGGGAGGTGGGATGGAAACAGGTGGAGCAGTGAGGTGTGGGGGTACAGTCGGGGAAGGACTGGGTTCCGGAGGGGCAGGGAGAGTGGGTGGAGGGTGTTCATGAGTGGGGAGTGCTTGGAAGGGTTAGAGGGAGGTGGAGTCAGGTGGGTGACTTGGTCCAGATGGGTGGCCAGCTCCTTGTCCTGTTTCTGAGTATGAAAGGCCCTCACCTTGCATCTGTTGGAGGAAGAGGGTACCTCCCCCAAATGCTTTTACTGTGCTGGTGTCTGAGGCAACCATGTCTCCATCATGGGTGGGAAGGGGGTCATGGGCGGGGTGGGGGAGGGGGAGGGAATCCTCCACATCCGAAGGCAAATCTCAGAGTCCAGTTTGGGAAGTGGGGTACACAGGGTGGTCCCTGTTGGGTGTGAGGGGCTTCATGTGAGACATACTGAGTCTCTGCCCTCATATTTCCTGGTCTTAAGGAGGGGCTTATTTCCCAGGACATCTGGGGGGGCTTTCGTTTTCCACGGAGGGAGGGTCCTGTTATCTACGTGCTGAGAAGACCCCCACCATTCACAAGCGAGGGTGGAACAAGAGATCCAAACTTAGTTTCCGAGGGAGGCGGAAGGTGCATCCATCTCCGAAGAGATGAGAGGGGCCCTAGATACGCGTGGAGGCTGGACCCCACTTTGGGGGGGGGGGGTGCATATTCCATTGCAAGGGGTAAACCAAGCAGGGGAATCCTACCTCTGGAGCCTGGGGCCCGGAGGAAGAGCCCTTTTCTTTTGGGAATTGGAAGCTATTTTCCTCTCTGGGAGGTGAAAGACCCTCTCCTTTTACGGGGAGGGGACCCGCGTCTCGAGAGGATGAGGGCCCCGTTTCTGGGAGAAGACGCCCCGTTTTTGCTCCCTGGGGGCAAGGCCATCACGGTGGACGGGCCCGCCCCACGCTACCCGGCGCCTGGCCCTTACCTCCAGGCCCGGGCTCCGGTCTGCGGACTTCGGTGTGCCGGGCGCCGACTTGAGGCTCCTGCGCTCTGAGCTCCGGGTGCGTCCGGTCTCTGCCCCACTTCCCCCAGCGACTCGCGGGGTTTCCTGGCTCCGCCGAGCCGCGCTGGCCAATCAGCGCTGCCGGCCCCGGCCCTCGTTCGCGCCGCAGCCAATGAGCGCGCCCGCCACGGGCCACCGCCCCCGGGGGGAGGGGGAAGGCAGGGCGGGGGCAGAGTCCGGCCTCCGGGGGCGGGGGAGCCGGGGGCCTGGAGGAGGGACCTCGAGGGCCGGGGAGCGAGGGTTGGGGCTGTGGAGGAGGAGGCTGAGGAACCCCACCAGGCCGGAGGGGAGCCTAGCGAATGCGGGGTGGAGGACGGCTCCATAGGTTGATTTAACCTAGACCTTAATTACCTCCTGTCCCCTTTCCTGGGTCCTGGGGTCTGCGGGTGAGTGTAGCTGCCCCCCGCGTTCTGGCTCTGGAACCCTAGATCCAGAGTCAGAATCCGTAAGATGCCCTGCTCCTCTCCGCCTCCTAGTGCGGGCGCTCAGGGCCCTCTCCATCAGCCCTCGGAGCTGCCCCTTAACACCTCACTTAACACCTCCTGGCCCACCAGCTCTGCAAGACAGATGGCTTGTGCATGCTGGAGGCAACGCTAAGAGCACTGGACTAGAAGTCCATGGTTCTGTCTGCGTGATCTAGGTCGGGCCACTCCACCGATCCGATCCTCAGTTTCCTCAAGAGTAAATGAAGACAATAGTGGTATGGTAGTACCTCCTTCATGGCTGCAAATGAGACTGTAGAGGTGGTGAAGGTGCTCTTACAAAAAATTAAAATGCCCTATCAAAGCTAGGTAATACTAATGTGTGAATGAGTAATAGCCCAGGAGCTTTCTAAAGGTATTTGGAGAGAGAATGCATTCATTCATTCAGTGGTAGAGTCAAAGACACAGAAACTGCCCATCAGAACAACATGAGATCACCAGGTGCTCACAATGATTGAATGAATGGAAATTCCAGACCCTAAAAGGCCAAGAAAGAATACGGCTTGGTTTTCCCTACTCATCCTGATCACTAATTATTTCCCTAGTCTGCAGATATCTTGCGGAAACCTGAGGTCCCACCTTTCTGCTTTCGCGCAATCCAAGCTGCCCTGTCTCTGGTTAGGCAAGGAAGACTGTGTTCCTAGAAATTAAGGAACTAGATAAATATAAAACAAATAACTAAGTAAATAAAAAACAACCAAAAAACCCTACCTGCCCTCTAGTATGGCCTATGACCATAGGGACCAAAAAGAAACAATAAATAAGAATCATTCAAAGGAACAGACAGAAAATTGATCCAAGGTTTTGCTGAAATTAAGAGAGCTTTGCCAATCTCTTTGGTATGTTAATCCTGCCATCTTGCTTGCAGAACTTTGTGAGGGTTATAAATCTAGCAATTTTTCCTTAAAACTTAAGCCATGCAGATAATCCTCTTTATTGCCCGTAACTCACCCAAAGAAATAAAATGGTTAATAAACATGGGAGGAAATAAAGTTTGTCAAAGAAAGGCAAGATAAAGAGACAGAAAAATTCCATCTACCAAAATGGCCTAACTTTCATCATTATAACTACTATTATTTGTGGGGGTTTCAAAGAAGTAGACAATTTCATGAATTGCTGATGGGACTATAAATGATCAAAGCCTTCCTGGGGAGAAACTGGGTATTCCTATTAAAAACATTTTTCAAATGGGCTTACTCTTTGACCAAGAAATTAAGCCTCCATGAATTTATCTTAAACAGTGAATGGTACAAAGGCTTAGTGATAAAGTGGTTTACTATCATTTTGTTTATTGTGGCCAAAAAACTGGAAACAAATGTACAACCATAGAGACTCTAAAGGGACACTCTATCTGTTTCATGAACAGAATACCTCCAATAAAACATAAGTATTAAGTATTTGAATGGCATGAAAATGTCCTCTCAAAATATTAAGTGAACAAAGATATTCACTAAAGAAGTATTGTCCTGTATTTGTTAAGACTATATAGATAGATGTGGAGAGATCAGTGCTATCTAACAGAACTTTCTGCTTTGGGTGGAAATGTTCTGTATCTGTGCTGTCCAATGTGGCAGCCACTAGCCAGACATAGGTATTGAAGAATTCACATGTGCTGGTTGACAGAGAAACTGAAATTGAAATTTTATCTAATTTTTGTTTCAGGTCAAATAGTCATATGTGGCTACTGGCTATCACATTGGAGAGCATCAATATAGATAGATAGAGAGGTAGAAAAATAAATGCCCACTAGCATAAATAGTTATAGCTATATGTTGAAATTATGGGTGATTCTAATTTTACTTTATTTGCATGTTGCTAACTTATAATTGTTTTATAACAAATATCTATTACTCCTACACTAAGACAAAAATATTTAAAGTGAAAAACAAAAAAGCAAAGGTTTAAGCCCAATGTAGCCTAGCCCACCATCTGTTTTGTATGACCTGCAGGCTATGATATAAAATTGGTTTTATGTTTTATTTTATTTATATATATATATATTTTTTTTAAATTTTTTTTAACGTTTATTTATTTTTGAGACAGAGAGAGACAGAGCATGAACGGGGGGAGGGGCAGAGAGAGAGGGAGACACAGAATCAGAAACAGGCTCCAGGCTCTGAGCCATCAGCCCAGAGCCCGACGCGGGGCTCGAACTCACGGACCGCGAGATCGTGACCTGGCTGAAGTCGGACGCCTAACCAACTGCGCCACCCAGGCGCCCCTATTTATATATTTTTTAAATGTTTATTTATTTTGAGAGAGAGCGAGAGACAGTACATGCATGAGCCAGGGAGGGCAGAGACAGCGAGAATGGATCTCAAGCAGGCTCCACACTCAATGCAGAGCCCAACGTGGGGCTCGATCCCATGACTGTGAGATCATGACCTGAGCTGAAAACAAGAGTCAGATGCTTAACCGACTGAGCCACCCAGGCGCCCTGGGTTTTATATTTTAAACAGTGGAAGCAATCAAAAGAAAAATGATATTTTCTTTCACATGCAAATGACATGAAATTGAAATCTCACTGTGCATAAATAAAGTTTTATTGGAACACAGTGATACCCCCCTCACCTATGCATCATCTATGGGTGCCTTTGTGCTATGGCAGAGCTGAGTAGTTCTGACAGAGACCGCGCAGCTTGCAAAGCCAAAAATATTTACCGCCTGGCCCTTTTTTAGAAAAAGTTTGCCAAACCTGGGTCTAAGATGATTGCAGGAAACAAACATTCACAGCATCCGCTGTGGGTTAGGCCTCGGTACTGAGTGTTCAGGAGGAGCTGAGCTGCTTCTGGTTGAGGAGGGCTGTGAGAGGGATATTTATGGCCAGGTGCTTTGCAAGCTGATTCTCAAGTAGCTTCATTGTGATACTTGTGAAGGAAACTGTCAGCACGTGAAGGCCCTTCTCACATTAGCTTCCCTTGCATTTTCCACAGCCCCATGCTGCGGGCGTCTTCCAGGGGTTGCTGAGAATGTTTTCCAGAGGCTGGCTGAGGCCCAGAATGAGCTCCCCAGGAAAGCATCTCTGAGGAGGGAAATGAGGGCAACGGGGCACGAAGCTCTCAAGGCACCAGCAGTCTGAGCAGGAAAGGCCCTTAGAGATCAGCCACCCATTGTACAGAGGGGGAAAATGAGGTCCAGAGACAAGGATGAACCTTCCTGGAGCCAGATTAGAATATCTGCCTTATTTCTCAGGTCTGTGCTTTCCACGGTCCCTGCTCACAAAATAGTATAGGGATATCACAGAGGGCATTTGGGTGTGAGGAAAAGGGGACCAACCCGGGACTTAGTGGGACATTCCATTTCTACCTCCCAATGGTCGTGTGATGTTGGGAGAAGTCATTTACCCCTTCTCAGACTCTGTGTTCCCATTTGTGAACTGAACAATTAAAGCAACTACCACAACATCCACATGTGAGAGAAGACAGTTGGACCCTTATCGCACACCGTACACAAAAATTAACTCACGATGGATCAAAGAACTAAATATAAGCCCTAAAACCACAAAACTCTTAGAAGAAAACACAGAGGTAAATCTTCATGACTTAGGGTTTGGCAATGGCTTCTTAAATATGACACCAAAGACATAAGGAAAAAAGAAAAGAAAAAAATAGATAAATTGGGATTCATCAAACTCAAGGCTTTTGTGCATCAAAGGACATGATCGAGAGAGTGAGAAGACAGTCCACAGAGAGAGAGAAAACATTTGCAAATAATATATCAGAAAAGAGTCTAGGATCCAGAATATATAAAGAGTTCCTACAACCAACAACCAAAAGGCAAACAACCTGATTCAAAAAATGGGCAAAGGACTTGAATGGACATTTCCGCAAAGAAGACATACAGATGGCTGATAAGCACATGAAAAGATGCTTATCATCATCAGTCATTAGGGAAAAGCTGATCAAAACCACACTGAGGCACCACAGCGCGATCCCTAAGATGGCCGTAATAATAAAACGGAAAATGACAAGTGTTGGCAAGGGTGTGGAGACACTGGAACTCTCACACACTGCTGGTAGGAATGTAAAATGGTGCAGCCACTGTGAAAAACAGTCTGTCAGCTCCCAGTAAGTCAAACATAGCCACCATATGACCCAGCAATTGCAATGCCAGGTCGATATCAAAAAAAAATTGAAGACAGGTTTTCAAACAAAAGCTTGTAAATGAATGTTCATAGCAACACTGCTTACAGTGGCCAAAATGTGGAAGCAAACCAAATGTCCATCAACTGATGAATGGATGGCCAAATTATGGTATGTCCATACAGTGGAGTATTACTGAGTCGTACAAAGGAATGAAATACTGGCATATGACACAATGTGGGTGAATCCTGCAAACAAAAGACCACGCACTGTATGGGTCCATTCATAAGAAGTATCCAGAATAGGGAAAGCCACAGAGACAGAAAGCAGATGAGTGGTTTCCAGAGGCTGGGGGTGGAAAAAGTGGGGAGTGACCGCTTAATAGGTATGGGGTTTCTATTTGGGATACTGACAATGTCATGGAACTAGATGGGGGTGATGGTTGCACAGCATTGTGAATGTGTTTCATGCCACTGAACTATTCACTCTAAAATGGTAAATGTGTTATGTGTATTTTGCCGCAAGAAGAAAAAGGTACGTAGCACAGTAGGTCACCCTTTGGGGTAAATGATAGGTGTTCATTCCTGGTCCCTGGTGGATACCCACACACCGGAAGCTGTTGTTATTACCGGCTTCACCAAGCAACTCGCCCAATTGTGCGAGGCTGGCCCAGAGCTCACTCATTCCCTCCTTTAGTAATTTATCTGTTCTTTCATTTAGTCAGTCAACAAACACGCATTTAGCATCTACTCTGTGCCAGGCCCTGAGCTGTTCTAGGCATTGGGGGTTTGAGGTCCCATCTCCACAGAGCTTCCATTCTGGTGCTGGGAGACAGAGCATAAAAGAGGCAAACATGAACTAAGGAAACAAATTTTTAACAATAAGTGGTTTGAGAGACACCAAGTCCCTCAGAGCGAGGACATCAGCCATGATGGCCAGGGTGGGGGGGGTGGGGTCACCTGGAAGGACGTGACATGTGTGCAGAGGCCTGAATGCTAAGAGGGGGTCTGGGTGGGATTTCCCTGCACTCATTCCCATGCACCTGTCTCCTCAAAGACCCAGGGGCTGCCTCTGGTTTTCCTTTACCGGCCAGACCCCAACCCCGACCCCGTAAGGTGGGTGTGCCACGCCCAGCTGCTGCATCTGACACATCACAGATGTGTCACAGCTTTATTCTACTGTCATTACCATGACTGGGCCCTTCAGAGCTGCCAGTTCCCAAGAAACACAGTGGTGAGATTCTCCTTCTAGCTCAGGACACGCTGAAGTGACAGGGGAATGGTGTTGTCCCCCAGTGCCACTCCCATTCCCTGGAGGGCTTCCCGGAGGCAGCCCCTAACCACAAACAGTTCTCCTGCTCAAAACATCACTGGTGCTAAGGTTGAGAAACCCCGTGTTGGAAAACATGTATGTAGTTTCAACACTTTGCAAGGTGCTCAGTACATTCTAGGTCCCCTCCTCCTGTGGCTCACAGGAATGCACTCACACTCACCCCAATTCTTCTTGTTTGTACATGGGAGGGCATTGCAGGGCACCAGACGGAGGAATGAGGCTCCCCTACTCATCTCCACTGCTGGAGAAAATAACTAAGCATTTATGTCTCATCTGAGATCTTTGAGGACTTTGTTAGCATGTCTGACATTTATGGCGTTTCTGAGATCTCTGAGGACACTACTTGGCACACAGCAGGTGCTCTATTAATACTGATCCGTTCCACTGCATGCAAAGGACAGTGTCAAGCAGGATGCTGAGGGAAGGTGCTGACTCCTCTCACCCCTCCCTGGGGGAGCTCTTGGCCCCCAGGAGCTGTCCATCAACTCCCTGCTGAAACCTCACCAAACTGAGATCAACCTCTTTCTCCAGGGCCAGCAGATCCAAAGTCCTTACACCTCCCCATCCTTCCCTCTCCTCCCTACAGACAACCGAAGACGAAAATCAGGAGACAGAGCCGTAGGGCCGTTATTTCCTCAAACTCTGGAGATCGCGGCTGTGACAATGAAGAATCCCATAAGGTGAGGCTGTATTGCTGGCCGGCCCGGGCTCTGGTGCGTGTGAAACAGGAGAAAGGTCCCTGCAGCACGCAGGAGAGCGGGAGGCTCGCAGTGAGTCCTCCACGAAGATTAGCTATTGTCATGAACGTCATCAGAATCATCACTCCCATAGTTTGGGTCCCTCCAGAAACAGACCCTGACACAAGGACAGAAGTGACCCAGGCGATGCCAGTAGGGGTGGGCTAGTCACACAGGAAAGGAAGAGTAGGTAATGATGCGATCGCAGGGGCAGCTGCGGTGGCATTCCGCTGGGGAGTGCTGGGGGCTGGCTGGGTAGGGCATTCACTTCAGAGTTACCCCACTAAAGGGCTAGGGCCCGGGGCATTCACGCACCAACGACTGCCAGTCACGGGTCGAAGACTGCCCGCCCAGGGTGTCAACTCCCCAGTGCTTCTTTTGGGTTGGGCAGGCTGAGGTGGCTGGGGAGAACCCTTGGGGTGAGTCTCAGGCAGTGATGGCTAGGAGGCAGGCGAGCATGCGAAGAAGTAGAGAATGCTGGGCCAGGTCATCGGCAGGGGGCTGCTCCCACGGCCCCCATCACCGACGTTGCCGGTTGACCACGGCTAGGGTCTGTTTCTTACTTTTTTTCCCCTTTAAAATGACTTCAGAACAGGTTCGCAGCAAAATTGAGGAAAAGATAGAAAGATTTCCCGTGCACCCATCCCCTGCCCCCACACATGCACAGCCTCCCCATCAACATCCCCACCAGAGGGGATGTTTGTTACAACTGACGAACCTGCACGGACACATCAACACCCAACGTCCGTAGTGTCCACGGGAGTTCGCCTCTGGTGCTGCCCACTCGCAGGTTTGGACAGATGTACGGTGACACGTGTCCATCATTACAGTGTCATACGGACTTGTTTCGCTGCCCCACAATCCCCTGTGCTCTGCCGGCTCGCCCTCTCTCCCCTTAACACCCTGAAACCACTGATCTTTTTACTGTCTCTGTCGCTCTGCCTTTTCTGGAATCATCCAGTACGTAGCTTTTTCAGATTGGCTTCTTTCACTTAGCAATATGCATTTAAAGTCTCTTGCATGGCTTGTTATGGCTGGGTCGCTCATTCTTTTTTAAGCACCGAATAATATTCCAGGGTGTGGATATGCCACAGCTTGTCTATCCATCCACCCAGTGAGGGACATGTTGCTTGCTTCCAACTTTTGGCAATTACGAATAGAGTTGCTGTGGGGTGCCTGCCTGGAGGCACCCCAATGCTCAGTTGCGTGTGACTCTTGAAATCGGGGTTGTGAGTTAGAGCTCCATGTTGGGGGTAGAGATTACTTAAAAATAAACTCTTTAAAAAATGAGAGAGAGACAACAGAAGGGTGCCCGGGTGCCTCAGTTAGTCAGTTAAGCGTCTGACTCCTGATTTCAGTTCGGGTCATGATTTCACGGTTCCTGAGATCGACGTCCACGTTGAGCTCCGTGCTGAAAGTGAGAAGCTTGCTGGGAGTTCTCTCTCTCCCTCTCTCTGCCACCCCTCTTTAAAAATGAGAGAGAGAGAGACTGGAGCTGCTATAAACATCTGTATGCAGATCTTGTGTGGACGTCAGTTTCCAACTCACTCGGGTGAATACCAAGGGGTGCCGTTGCTGGGTCATCGTATGGCCCAAGTATGTTCAGTGCTGTAAGAAACTGCCAGACTGTTCCACAGGGGCCGAGCCATTCTGCGTTTCCACCAGCAGTGAACAAGAGTTCCCGTTGCGGCACATTCAGAATTTGGTGCTGTCAGTGTTCCAGATTTGGGGGGAGTTTTCTCCTCTTCCTCCCTTCCCTCCTCCTCTAGCACCATCATCTTTGGCCACTGCTAAGGTTTTAAAACGCCATTCTCCTGTGCTCTCGCAGCCTGTGCTCACCTTTTTCATGGTATTCACAAGCCCATTCATTCAGTCGCTGGGTCGCGACTTGACGAGCGGATTCAAGTTCTCATTCACTCCTCTGTTCCCTCGCAGTCTATTCTCCCACACCTACCAAAACTGTTGGCCGAAAGTTTACTCTGTGTCAGGGACTGGGCTGTTAAATGATCTATACCAGGGGGTGTCTCCTCTGGCCAGTGAGCTCCTCGGGGACGGGTCCTTGGCCTGACTCATCGTCTATGGGGCACGGGGGCGTCAGGGGGGGCAGGCACAGCACCCAGCGCAGAGCAGGACTCAGTATGTGCTTAGCTGACACAAATTAGAGAACACAGTCTCCTTTTATTTTTCTGTCTTTCCAAACTGAACACCCCGCAAAGATACCAGGCTTTGTGGGAACTGAAGAGTTGCTTACCTCATATTTCAAAGGCCCTTCCCACCAGAAAAGGCTTCCTGAGAACGAATCCCGGGCCCCCTGGGAGTTTGCAGGCCTGGAGTCCATACAAATGCTCAGTCTCCTGCTGAATTCGGAGGCGGGAGATGGAGTTGCTTTGCCAGAAGGTACCAGGCCCTGGAGCCGGCTCCGGCTCCCGGGAGCAGCTCCGGAGGTGAACTCCAGTCCGAGACCCACCGCTGCCCCTCAGCCCTGTGACTTTGGGCCTGTCTCCGACCCTCTCCGACCTTGGCTTTCTAAAGGCAGATGGTAGCGTCCCCTTGCTGGTTGCTGAGGGGACTGAAAGTGGTGGCTTGTGCTCAGAGCTTGGGACATCAATGCTCACTCCTCGTCCTCCTTATGAGGACCACTGCATCGAAGCCGCGTTCTTTGAAATCCCCTCCGCTGGCCTCCGGACCCCAGGGAGATGACAGCCCTCCCCCCCCCACGCCACTTCCCTGTGTGTCACCAAGGCCTGACATCTGTGGTGCTGGTCCTGAGCCGGAGTGCGCGCGCTCTCGGCTGCCTTGGCCAGTCCTCACGTCTGGGACACAGCACAGTGAGCTGAGCTGGCCGTGCCGTGTGCACAGAGACCGCTGGTGTCTGGACTGGTTAGAGGCTATACTGGAAGCCGCCCGGCCGGCCTCGGGTCAAACCCACATGAGCTCCTAGCCAGCCTGTTGCTCACAGGCTGTGGGACCCCTGGGGGCCCCTACTCCTCTCTGACTCTTGTTTCCTTGCGAGGTAGAACAGGGTGATCCCGCAAGGGGCATTGGCCCAACGGAGGAGCGTTGACAGTTGGGTGTCTCCCTGACTTCCTGAGCACCTCCCCTGACTCAGGGGGTTCGGCTGTCACAACTGGGAGGAGGAGGGAGCCAGTCCAGCATCTAGCAGGTGGAGCCAGGGACACTGGGGAGACATCTGGAGTGCACAGGACAGCCCCACCATCGAGGGTAGTGGACCCCAGATGTCAAGAGTGCTGAGGTCGCGAGGCACCCTCCAGCTCCTCCAGTGCGACAAGTGAAACCCACAAAGGCCCAAATCACCCAGTGGCTGTTGGCACATTTCAACCTCTCAATTGAGTTGAGTCTCAGTTTCTTTATCTGCACAGTGGGGGTGAGAACCACAGCGGGGTCGTGGAGAGCTTTAAGAGAGAGAGAGCCTGTAAAGCGTCCGTCCTGCCCAGGGCTGTACAAACAGCTGGGAAAACAGCAGTGGGAGGACCCCCACCCCACCTCTGGAGTCTCGTTCTGATTCTTCCCCTGGGAGGCCGCCCTCTCCTCCCCGCCGGAACAGCCAGGTGTGGGTTGTCGTGGAAACCTTTCAGAGATGGTGCACTCAAGAGTTTGATTTTTTTTTTTTCTCCTCAAAATAACCCATGCTGTCAGTCAAGTAACACTGAGGCGCAGTGGTGTGGCAAGTGAGATCATTTTTGCCGTTAGCAGCTGAGCATGGCGCCTGGCTGGGGAGGTCCCGCCCCTTGCAACAGGCTGTTAATAGCAATGCAGCAGCGAGTAATTAAGAATAGTACCTCCCCCCACCCCCAAGCCAGCTCACGTACCAGGTCCTTCACAGGCACATCAAGTACGACCTTGACAGTAAGTACCACCAGCGTGCCCATTTCACAGACACGGATGCAGAGGCACCGAGCTTTAGTGCCTCTCGGAGGCCCTCTCTGAGAGGGGGTGTAGGGGGAAGGCTCAGTTCCTTTAGTCCGTGGCCCCAGCATCCAAACTATCGGCCCCAGGCTCTCTTCTTCGTGAGCTTTGAAGCTGGAAACACCACTACCTGCCCCTGGAGCCCATTTCTGAGCTCGGTCCTTTCTCATCCAGACACTCCCGCCCCAAAGACGTGTTCCTTCCTGGCTCCGAAACGGTCACTTCATAAAGCCTAAGGTAGAATTGGGTCTCAGCTCCAGTACATCAAACCCTTCCATCTACCCAGGACAATGGCACAGCATAGCCTCCAATCCACTCCACTCTTCCTTGTCTTCAAGCAATCCCTACTCTGGGCAGGAGGCAATAGAAAGAATGCTGATTACAGCCTCGTGCAGACTTGGGTATAGACCCCTCCCTTGTTACTTCCTAGTCCTGTGGCCTTGGACAGGCCACGTATGCTTTTGAGCCTCAGCTGACCCACCTCTAAAATGGGTTCAGGGTTGGTATACTGAGAAATGAGATCAATTTAAATGCCTAATAAAAACGTGGGTTTGATCTGAATTAGGTGTGGGGTTAGCTGGGTACTGGGCGGCAATCAGAGCCAACATGTATGATATGCAGCAGGTTACTTAGGGTCCCCCAAGAGTCGCTGGGGACCCGTGCTTTGGAGCAGCTGCCAGTGGCTTAAGGGGACTGACTGATGACTGTCCTGAATTCCTTGGCCTGGGGGTGGGGGTTTGGGGGGTGGGTAATAGCTTCCTGCTGTCAATTCATGAGGCTGGGGCGCCACCTCGTGGCGAGGGTCCTCCATGGAGCCGGCCCTGAGGTGAAGCGCCCCACGGGGGCCAACGTCCTCAAACCTTGCAACCCCCAGGAGAAAATGACCCCTAGGCCCCTTCGGCGGACGGGAAGCCAAGAGCACGCTCGCCTCCTATCTTCAACATTGGCTGCCCCGAGCAAGGACCCTGCAAACTGTGTTTCTGCTCAGTTCGTTCATTCACTCATCCGCTCATTCACTTGGCAGGGCGGGCTCATTCCTCAGGATTTACCTCCCATCTTGGGCCCCCTCCCCTGCCCCTGGTGGACGCTCCCCTGGCCCCAGGATGGCTTTACTTTTCTTCACAGACCTTATCAGCCCTGTCCAGGTTATAACGCCGAAACCACTAAAACATAATTCTTTTGAAACCGATAGCACGTGTCAGTCTTACGTGATTCACCAATGAGGGACAACGCAGGATGACAAAGCTGGTTCAAAAGGGAACACGAGACACAGGGCTGTGTACCCTCCCCAGGGAAAAGCGACAAGCTGAACTCGCCATAGTAGACACAAACTTGGTTTGTGTCCTGCGGGGCAAGACCACTGTCCCCCTAGGGGTTATCTTCCTGCTGGACAGAAGAGAAGTCATCATGTGGCTTCAGCTTTACGCTCAGACCAGTCGGGTACATGAACGCGCTTTTGCAAATGCTGCAGCGTGCAGCCACCTTCTGGCCTTACTTCTGGTTTTTGGATCACTGTTCTTCCCAAGATGTGATGCACGCTATGTATTTATTTGTACTTTTTGCCTGTTGTCTCATCTAGCATTGGACTATGGGAGGGCACGGATGCGAGATGTCTTGCTCCCTGCTGCTTCCCAGGCAGCCTGGTCAACATCCAGCATGGGGAAAGTGGTGGACAAATATCTGCGCAATGACCAGGTGTGTTAGGCTGGGGGATGACTCCAGTCCTGTCCCCATGGAGCTCACCGTCTATGAGGGAGACATGCAGGGAAACAGACAGTTATCACACCAAGTTTTAAAAGGGTCGTATTGTAGAAGCCTCAGGGGCCATGTACACCTGGGGAAGGCTTTCTGGAAGAAGAAACTAAGGAGAGGAACTGGGTGAGAGGAGTTTCAGAGGGTGAGGGCTGCTAAGAGCATGGTGCATTCTGGGAGGAGGAGGGAATTCAATATGGCGGACAGGATGGGGCTGGAAAGGTAGGCGGAGACTAGACCTTGAGGGTCTGGTGGGCTTTGCAAAGGGGTTTGGGTTTTATGCAATGACCTCTCATGGCAGTTCCAGCACAGCCTTAGCACCCACGACTGGTATCCGGCCTGAGAAGCAAGTCTCCAAATTCACAAGGACGTAGATGTTCACAGCAGGAAGATTTTCCATCACATTTAAATGCTGAAGAATAAATATTTTTCAGAAGTCTCATCATCTTCTCACTATGCCCTTCTGGTCAATCTGCCCTTGGTGGAGGGGACAGGGGTGGGTCTTCAGAAGCCGCAGTCATCAAGTCAGAATGTTGGGTGTCACCCCCGGCCCTTCTTCTTCCTGTACCCACACCTTCTTTCATCCCATCGCTTTTTTTCCCATCAATGAGGAAATCACATGACTGAAGGCCAGACCAGGCTGATGAGAAGGAGGGTCTGTGTGGCGACCAAGAGCAGGGCTGTGCGCTTTTCATCACCGAGGCCAGAGTCTGTGGCAGCAGCCCTGCCCCCTGACTTCCCATGTGACACGGCCCTTGGTGGCTTCAACAGAGGGCTGAAAGGCACAAAACCACCAGACCGATATCAGTCTGTCGGGAGAGAGCTGTGACATCCCTTAAGACGTCACGGATTTAAAGGCCACCAGCTGGCTGCCCCACGCTGCTGAGCAGCATCACTAGCCCACGAGAGAGCAGATCCCCGCTGATACCTGCTTTGGGACACTGCACTGAGCTGCCACATGAGAAACAGCACAACCTGGAAGGTCTCTCTGGTTCGAGCCGGGATCCAGGGCTGCGAGCCCCGCTGCTTCCAGTGTCTGTGCCGCAGCTGTTTGCTGGGCACATGTACTGGCCACCTGGCGGAGGTGGGTTCCAACTGGCAGTCACTCCCAAGCCGCCTAGGTGTCAACCTAACTGAGTTAGCTTTCTGGGAGGACGCAGGCAGGAAGCGCCGCGTGCCCGGAAGCGCCATCCCCCTGGAAGGACCACGCACACAGCTGTTCTGCCCCTGCACTCGCGTGTGGGCAGACGGCTGCGAAAGCTGAAAGCCAAGGTGTATGTAGGTCACCTTGACACACAGACGGCAAGACGGGTCTCCTACTGACGTTTCACATCAGCGTCACTGCCCGCCAACTTACGGCTCCCTGAGTCTAGGCCACCCCGCGGGTGGGGGTCTTACTGCAAACAGGATTCTTTTTACTCTGTATGCAGAACTTGGTCTCTGAGGTCGCTTCCCCAGGAAGCACGTCTCCCCCTGCTGGCAATCCATGGCATGTCTTGTTGGACGTGGGGTCAGCGGTGCGGAAGATGGCTTGCCTATTCCTCTGAGGGCCTTCCAGGTCCCCAAGGTGACCCTCGTGTGTAACGCAGAGCCCGGATTTAAGGCAGGCCTGTTCCACGTGACTTTTCACATTTGCTCCTTGCCCAGCTACTGCCTCAGGATACAGGGACAAAGAGGGTCCTCTCTGTACCAGAGAGAGGTATGGATTGCTCACAAAGATTTCTCTAGCAGGCGGTGATGCCAGGCCACAGTGTACAAGCTGAAAATGCTCCCAAACCAAACAACTGTATTGCATCTACTGAAGACTCCCCTGGTATATCTTACGTGGATTATCTAATACAATTTTCACAGTAACTCTGTGAAGACAGGAGTCTTACCATTTCACAGATGAGGAAACTGAGGTTCAGAGAGGCTAGGCCACTCGTCCAAGGTTGTCTGGCTGGTCTGGGGGACAGAGCCAGGATCAGAACCTGGGTCTGCCCAGCCCGAGTTTGTGCTCCTAACCAGGAATGGCGCGTCCCAGCCCCCCTCCCCACAGTGGTGGCTGGACCAGTGGTACAAGGGTCACCTGGTGGCTCGCTAAGGTCCAGGAGGACTGGAGTCAGAATCTGCATGTTGGCAAAATCCCGGGTGACTTGTGTACACAGTAGTTTGAGAACCGAGGGGGCCACGTTTGTTGGTTTTAGCAAATCTTTTCCGTGCAGGCTTGAACAACCAAGTCCCCACCCTGGGGCTGTATATTCTCTGGAAATGTTAGAATGTGCAAAATAAATAGATAAGTAAACAAACAGACAGACAACTCCAAAGGTCTATCTAGATTACTTCCCTAGCAGAACATCTCGATGTTTTCATGATTCTGAAATATTGCTGCCAAACAAGCTCTTAGAGGTTCAAGCAAAGCTATAAAAACAGGGTGAGAAGGGTGAATTTTGACTCCGAGAAGTGAAAATCTGACGATGCTTTGAATTATAGCCGATCAAGATTAATTCCAGGCCCCGCTTAGAGGAAGCTTTCAGGCGGAGTGCTTTCTCGCCCTAATGTGCCAGGTGAAAGGAGCGATGACTCTATTGCTTGGTGCCGCTTACGTTTATGGGCTTGTCCCCACAAGGGCTGGGAAAACGTCAGTTAGGGCTGACACGGGGCCAGCTGGGGGCTTGGTCTCATGGGGCTCTGTTTTGAGGACTCATTATTCACATATCCTGTTGTGATTCGCGACTGTTTAATTACGGCAATTTTATCAGGGAGGGTTTTGTGTTGGAACCTCGGGAAATGGGAAGAGCTCGAAGGCTGTGCATCTTGAACCACTCACCGCGCACAAATCACCGGGGTCTTGTCAAGGAGCAGAATCTGCGTCAGGCCTGGGGCTGGGGCTGCTGCCACCGGTGGCCGGGGAAACCTGCCGCGGGAAAGCGTGGAGAGTATGGGCTCCGAGCCCGACGCTGCCATTTGGCAGCTCTGTGATGTCGGGAAGGTGGCTTAACTGCTCTGAACTCCAGACTTCTCATGTCAAGTGGGGATCACTCCTGCCCTCTAGGGTCTTTGTAAGGCTTAGAGACGATGTGTGTGAATCTCCTTCCCACTCCCAGAGGGGAGGGTGAGACTCATTCATTGCACGTTCAGCTGAGATCCGTCTTTTTTTCCTAAACAAGCTAACGTTCTCCCCGATCCAGATCTCTGACCCTCAGCGCTGCCGCCCTGGGGGCCGTCCTGTGCATTACAGGACGTTAGCAGCATCCCCGACTGGTAGCACCCACCTCCCGGAGTTGTGACCACCAAAACCTTTGCAAACACTGCCAAGGGCCCCTGGAGGTAACAATGTCTGCAACTGGGAAACCCTCTCCCCAGCCACAGTTCCTATTAATTGTTCATTCAACAGTTTGTGTTGAGTACCTACTTTGGGCCAGACTGTGTGCCAGAAATCTGTGGATATTTAAGCCAGACAGGGCCCTGACCTGTGGACATTTTTTCTGTTTAGAGCCGATGTCTTCTCAACCGTTCGATGGATGTAACCAGACTACTAATGTCACGTCCCGGCTGGGAGGATGAGGTGAGTTAATCTGGTGTCCGAATGGAGCCGGAGAGATGCCAGGAGCAATCTGGGCTGTGGGGCAGGCAGGGAGGCGCACACGCTGGGCCCGGGGTCCAGGCCTGCAGGCGCAGCAATATGGGAACGGGATGTGCAGGGAGGGCCCAGGCAGCAGGAAGCGGGACCGGACCGGAAGGAGGAGGAGGGGGAGATGGTGGGAATGGTCATAAAGCAACAGGAAGGGGTGGAGACAGGAGGGCCAAAGAGCAAAACATAAAAAATCAGACGGAGATGTGCCCCTGTGATACAAGCCGAGCAGGGAGCCCCAGGGGAGGAGGGGAAGGAGCCGGGCTGTGGGAGGGAAGGCTGTGATGCAGATCATGGCACGGACCCCGGGGCAGCCACACAGGGTGGGGAAGAGCGGCTCTTTCTGTTCTGGGCTCCCACGATTTTGGTTACAAAGAGTTAAAGCAGAAAATAAAGGTCACTTGGCCAGCTCCTGCCGCCTCCTCTGAATGGGCCTCCCCAGAGGGACAGGAACGGATCACAGGCAGCCTTGGAAGGAAATGAGGCTGCTTTGCCTCACTCTGCGTGGTGTTATTGCCGCCGGTGTGGCGTGGACATTAAACACATCTGTGAGCAGGTGACAGAGGGGGGCACTAAATGCCCCGGGCCGGGCCCTGGGTCCCCTGCCCCCCAGGAGCCCTCCAAGTAGTCCACTCAAGTGGAATCAAGTTGCGAATGTTGATTCCAAGCCAGCTTGCAGCTCTCGACACGGCCCTGGAGTGCGCAGGACGAGCTGGCCGCACGGAAAACACGGGCAACGACACGACTTCCAGCCCAGAGCAAGAACGCTCTCCGGCTGCCGCTGGGAGGCAGCAACGGCCCCCAGAAAACAGTCTTGAGGCCTGTAACGTACACGTGCCACATTTTTAAAACGATAAAATCTCAAGCACATCACTTTGTGAGCTTTTGATTTTATTAGAGATGTACTCTAAGAACAGTCGAGAAGCCGTGCTTGGGGATGCGGTGGGTCACATCACCGGTTCCACAAAGATCTTCCAGAGCTCCTGCAGCAAACAGAGAAAGCGGGGGTTCCTGAGGGGCGCAAAGGAGACCTCGCGATGTCAGAGAGGCAAGTGATTCACCACGGAGGACAGCACACAGCACACGAGCTGCCCCAAGGGTGGGGAGCGCCTCCTGATTCTGTCGCTCTGCCTCGCCACAGGAGAGCGAGGAGCTGGACGGACGAGAGGACGTCACACAATCAAGATGGGCCAGAAGAGGGTCAGCCAGCCACCGCTTTCCCGTTTGGGGAGCTCTTAAGTGCCATGCCCCGTGGCCGCTGACCTTCCGGGCCGCGTGCCTCTCCTCCTACCGCAGGCAGGCGGAGAAGGTGCAAACACACACCAGCTCCCGGTGGAAACCCGGCGTCCTCGCGGGCAGAGGACGGTTGGCCGTCTGTGGGGGGCGGCCCAGAGGCAGTGGAGCCAGAAACACAAGGTGGCTCCTCACGTGCGGCAACCACACGGATTCAGCGCCGTGCTTGCTGGGCGGGCTGGGCTCCCTGTTGGCCCTCCTCCCCCCTGTCCTCCTCAGAACTACACCTGGTCTCCACGCACCCGGAGAAGGGGCACCCACAGCCAACAGGCAAGGAGAACAAAAGACATTAATCCCGGACCTTTGGACTGCGGCTCCCAGTTACGTTAAGTGATTATTATCAAGGGTAATTTTGACTTCTCAGATTTCCTCCATGAGGGGGGTTTAAAGCTGTAAAAGGAAGCGGCTGGGCCCCAGCTCCGTGGCTGCCTGGCGGGGTGACTTACCTGGTCTCGGCATCAGCTGAGGCCGGGGAGGAAGGAGCTCGGCCCGGTACCCCACCCGTGTACCGCTACTGGGAGGCTTCCTCAGAGGCCTAGTCTGATGGACCCAGCGGGCCTGGTCGGAAGGGCCACTGGCCATTAGACAAGCCTGCCCAGTCTGGGAGGCCAGCCCATGTCCATGGCGAGGGTGTGGCCTCCAGCACTGGAGCTCCTGCATCGAGAACCCCACCACGTGCCCCCCGGCGGACTTCCTGCACCCCAGCCACCTCCTGTGCTTGGCCCACTTCCTCCGCAGCAGGAACCGCCCGCAGGGAAAGAGCGCCCTGTAAGTCCAGGGCGACAGATGGCCCGCAGGCCCACGTGCAGACACGGTGGCCCCTCAGGATGGGGAGACCCCAGCGCCGTCTTTGGTGCTAGCCGCCCCTCTGCCCCGGCAGCACCGGGGTGTGGCGCCCGCGTGTGGGGGCCCTGGGTCCGCGGCGTCGCGCACGGCAGTGACAGCCCGCACCTACCAGCTGCTGGATGCGCTCGTAAACCAGGAGCTGCGGGAAGGAGGCCTCCACCCGCTCCACCGCGAAGCGCAGCCGGCCGTCCGCGAGCCCCTCCAGCCGCCGCAGCCAGGAGCGGAAGTGGTCGTACGCCTCGCATGTGACGTCCAGGTGTCTGAGTGTGAAGTTCAGCCTGCAAACAGGCAGGCGACACACACTCGCCTCGCCTTCCCGCCGCCTCCCCGACCGCACTCCCACCGGCGGATCTTCACCGCGCGCCTACTGGTGCTGAGCACCGGGCGCGCTTCCTTCCCGAATCTGCAGGGGAGCCCGGGAGGCGGTTCCACTTCACAGACGCGGGAACCGGGGCCCAGGGAAGTTGAGTCAGGTGCCTGAGGTACCCCCGCCCGACAGACGGGCCCCGCCCCAGACTTCAAAGTGGTGCAGGAGGCAGACACAGAACACCGCGGGCTGGCTTCCCCACTTCCCCAGCACAGAACCTGCGCGTGGGGTGCCCCCGGCTGCACATGTGACCAAAGGACGAAGGGCAGGGGCCTCAGAGCAGTGGGCGCCGAAGGCTGCCGGGAGGGGGTGGGCCAGGGCGACTTCAAATGGGTCCTTCCAGAGCCCTCCCGGCCCAGCTGCTCGGCCATTTCTCCACCCCAACCTGCAACACGATGCAACCTCAAACTCAAATTCTTTGCCTCTTTCCCTTTGCTTCCCCACATCTTTTACTAAGAAGAATTTCCAACAGTGTGATGGACGGCCCCACTTGCACCACCACCGGCTCACAGCCGCTGAGGCCCCTCGCACACCCAGGATGGATTCTTAAATAGCTAAGGCCAGCCACCACAGCATTTCTCCCGCGAAGATGGACACAAGCATCTCAAAAACATAAAGCCTCTTCTGTTTCTTTGTTTCACCTAAAACAAATCTAATGATAATTCTTTATCATTCCAACATTCAGTTGGGGTTCAACTTTTCCTGACGGTCTCGCGTTCTCCCTGGGTGGTCTATAAAACCAGTCTCCAAATGAGATCCACATGCTGTCAGTGGTCACGTGTGCCTCAAAGGGGCTCCTCGACATTTTAGGTATGAACGATATGCCCAGATGGATGGTGTGGACACAGCCATGGTCATTTCCATAGGGCGGATTTCTAGATGCCGGACTGCTGGCTCACTAAGTACGTCTGGTTTCACGGCTTTTTTTTTCTTTTTAAGATTTTATTTTTAGGCAGTCTCTGCACCCAACATGGAGCTCGAACTCACAACCCTGAGATCAAGAGTGGCAGGCGCCACTGACTGAGCCAGCCAGGCACCCAGGTTTTATGGCTTTTGCTACATATCCTGAATTGCCTTCAGAAAAGTTGTGGGCTAGGGGCCCCTGGGTGGCTCAGCTGGTTGCGTGTCCAACTTCGGCTCAGGTCACGAACTCACGGTTCGTGAGTTCAAGCCCCACATCGGGCTGGTGGCTGTCAGCACGGAGCCTGCTTCCGACCCTCTGTCCCTCGCTCTCTGCCCCTCGCCCGCTTGCGCTCTCTCAAAAATAAATACACATTAAAAAAAAAAAAGGACAAGTTATGGTCTACCACATGATCGGAGAAAACCGTGTGAAAAGTGTCTGCTTCTACCATGAAACGCCACTCCCTCAGCGGGAGCCCCAGGGCTTCCGGGTGGAGGGGTCCGTCTGCATCAGGGGAGGACAGACGGACAGAGGCCTGGGGTGCTGAGGAGACAGACGGCATCCTGGAGGGGACGTTCAGAGAGATAGGCCCTGGACAGCGTGGTGGCCACGTGTCCATGGTGCAGCTACGTTCAAGGGCTTGTCTGCTCGCAGACCAGCGTGACAGGCTCCCTGGCACCCCTCAGCCTTCCTCTCCACCGGCAGGGCGGGGGCGGCCGCAGGCACACACAGGGCCGGGGGACGACACAAGGTCACGTGTGGGAGGGCAGCACGGGCTGGCACACAGCAGGGGCTCCGTGCATGCACGTTGGGACGGCGCGGACAGGAGCGCACTCCAAGGGGGGCGCAGAGCTCACCGCTTCTCCACAGACAGAATGGCCGTGCAGGCGTTCTGCAGCTTGTGAGCGAGGCGGGACAGGGTTTTAAACAGAGCGTCAGTTAGGTCATCATCGTAAAACACTGCGGGGAAGGAAACAGGCATGAGGGGAAAACCCACCACCACGGGCAGATCTGCCCCTGGGAGGACCCCCGGCACTGCACCGAGTCCCTAGAAACATGCCCCCGCGACGGTGCTCAGGCTGGAAACCGCAGGCGGGCACGGTGGGCGCCTGGGGGCTGGGAGGGCTTTGCGGAGGAGGGGCGGGGGCACCGCTGCGACCAGGACGCCTCACCTTCGGCCGCAAGCAGGATGGTGGTGTGGCTGTACAGGTCAGAGACATCCTCCTGCGACCAGCTGAAGGGGACCTCCGGGTCTGTGAAAGAGGAGAGGCCACTCTGTGCACGGCCCTTCCCCCGTGGGCCAGCCGGGAGTGGCGGGCACCAGCAGGCAGGGCTGCACCCAGCAACGGCACGCGTGGCTGCCAGGGGTCTGCCTCCCCACCGAGGGGCGGGCACTGCTGCCCCGTGAACTGCTGCGCGGCCCTGAGGAGGGTGCTTCCCCTCCCAGGGCATCACACTGGAGGAGGCGTTACTAGACATGCCCTCAAGGGCGGCTGGGGAGCTCTGGGGCTATGGGCAGACCCTCGACACGCAATGACTCTCCCACCTGACGGGAAAGGACACTTTACACACAGCAGGCAGTTCACACAAGCATGTAGGTCTGACACAGCCCGGGTGATCAATTCAGAAAACTCCCCCACCAGGGGCCCTGCCCTTAGGACAGGACAGAGTGCCGTGTGCGAGGCTGCTTCCCAGCCCTGGGCAGGTGCTCAGCCCTGAGCGCCAGGCCTCACCTGTAGCTCAGGGGCCACTGTGCCTACTGTACGGGGACGCTCCCAGTCTGAGTGACAGAGCGGGTGGAAGGTGCCAGGAGCTGACACTCATCAGCCGACGGAGAGAAGTGGCCCTGGGCCGAGGGGCTGTGGCACAGCCGGGAGCCTGCAGCTCAGCCCAGGCCACAGGGAGCTAGGACAAGCAGCCGTGAGTCCGCTGGGACGGGGGTGGGGGGCGCACCTGTGCACAGGTCGTCGCGGAGCCAGTCCAGTTCTTTGACCTTAACCACACCGCCTGCAAGAGCAAAACCAGGCAGAACGTCCAGACTCTAGTAACAGTCGGGGAAGAAGATAAGCCTTCCCATTCTACGCCGAAATCCCTCCATCCAGCACGGATCCCTTGGCCAGCACGGAGCGCCAAGCATCAGGTCTGGCACCGGACACGGGGAATACAAAGGTGTATGAGACGTGTCCCTGTCCTCGGGGACCGGCAGCCCAGGAGAGACTGGCGGGTGGGCACACACCGACAAGGCAGGGGTCAGGGCACTGTGATGAGGACAAGCCGAGCACAGGAGGGAGAGAGGAGCTCAGGTGTCAGGTGGGGGTGTCAGGGAAGGCTCCAAAGAAGGTGAGTCACACCTGCCCCTCCCCTTCCACCCTTGTTGACTAGGCATTCGACAAACAATGTGACGGGGATCAGGCAGGCCCCGTGGCCCAGCAGGGTGTCACCCAGTCACACACAGGTCAAAATGCAGTGGTTCAAGGCGAAGCCAGGCTCTGGTAGGGAGCTGGGACCTCGTCTGGAGGTCTGAGCATGATTAGGGGCAGCAGCACGAAGGGCCGGGGGGGGGGGAGCCTCAGACAGGCCAGGGTGACCAGAACGGAGGGAGCCCTGTTAGGCAGGCGTCTCAGACGGCAGGGCCAGACCCCAGCGAGATCCGGGACAAGCAGAGGGGTCCGGTGTGCACTCAGACAGCAGTGGAAGACCTGGAGGGCTTGCGGCCCGTGGGCTGGAACGGCCAGACAGTGGGAGAGCGCCCCCGGCTGCTCAGGAAGGGTCTGCACGTACAGTCAGGGGAGGGTGGCCGCTGCTTCCGTCACATGAACTGGATTCTGCAGGTGGTGCGGGGGGTGGGGGTGGGGGGGGAGGGCGACGGTCTGGGCAGAGGGAGGAACTTGTGACATGAGTGCCCTGCTTGCCAGTGAGGCAGTCAGTGGAAAAGGGAGGGGAGCAGGCAGGGGCCAGACCACGAGGGCTGAGAGGCAGAGGGGCTCAGACTTCACCCTTGAAGCTTTTTCAGAGGGGACTTAAGGGGTCAGGCTTCCATCGTCACTCTAGATGCTTCCCGGAGGACACCTTGGGCGGGCCACACAAGGAGCTGGGAGACCAGGTGGGGGCCACTGTGATGTCCAGGAGGGAGCGAGCTGAAGCGGGACATGGCAGGGGATGCGGGGAGGAGGACAGGGCGCGAGGACGGAGTCATCAGACGTGAAGCTCTGGGAAGCCAGGGCGGTGCCCAGAAGGGCAGTGGCCAGACCCCATCTCCCAGTGTCACAGTACAAGGTGCTTGTCCCACCTGCCAGAGAACCCTCCCCCCAGCTGGAAGACCCACCGGGCCTCACCTCCAGCAGCAGTCAGGTGGCCGTTGAGGGCAATATTTCGCTGGCACATGGCCAGGAGATCTGCGCCGACATCTGGAACAACAGAACGGCAGGCCATAAGACCCCAGCCGTCACCACACTGTCATCCCCCGGTTTCTGCCTGGAGAGAGCTGGGACGACAGCATGACTGCAGAGAGGCACCAGACGAAGAGGAGAGCGTCTCCCGCGTGCGCACTGCCACGGTTCAGTGTGCTCCCCTGGAGGCTCTTCTCGATGACCTTTCCCTTAGGGAAGAGTTGACGGTGCTGGTGGGGACGGACTCTGTGCGCGCTCCAGAGGGAAGGGGTGAGGGCTCGCAGTGCGGTTAGCGCGTGTGACACAGACGCGGGTGCTTGGATGTGACGAATCGAGACACACAGTGGGTTCCAACGAGCCGCGGGTGCCCTCCCGTGCATGACTCGCCGTCACAGCCGCGTGCGTCACGGGCCTCCCACTGCTCTGACCAGGTGGTGTCTCTCACCATTTCAGCAGAACCCAGGCACAGTCAGTGCATCCATCCCTGATGGGCACGGGGTGTGGGCATTTTACCAAAACTTACCAAAACCCCTAACACGCGTCAGGAGAACGCACGTGTGGAAGGCACCGAAGGCCGTGTGGTGACGCCTGCCTGGCCTACGGCTGTGGACGCCCAGACTCTGTCCCATCACTCACTGTGGACTCAAGGAACGCGCAGAGCCTGGTTGTGGGGGAAGTGCCCTGCTCAGCACAGGGACACATCTGTCCCTTTCCCTGGGCCACTGGCTCAAGGGACTACTACTGCACACACCAGTCCAGCGGCTTGTCAGTATTTAGGGCAGTTCTTGTCCAAATAGATCTCGTGTGGGATTCTGACACAGAAAATGGGACAGAAGAGAGCAGCTTTGGCCGAGGGGGCGTGGTGGTAGACCAGAGGCCTGGGGCTGGCCCCCAGTTATCCCTCTGCCAGCTGCTGAGGGAGCTCTCACAACTCTGCTCCGTGGAAAACTCTGTTCCATGAACCACCGGCGCCCTCCCCACGCCCCACATGACAGTAGCTGTGTGTATGACCTGGGGCCAGCCACCCGACCTTAGCCTTAGTCTGCCCACCTGGACAGACTGGTGCCCGGCTCCCTGGCGCATGCCCGGGCTCACTGTGAAGGTACAAGCAGGTGCAGAAGCACGCGAGAGGCCGTGCAAACTGCAGCGTGCTGTCTAGAGGCAAGATCTCTTCTCTGTGCCAGGAAACCTCCCTCCCAGGGGTAAGACAGCTTGGTCACGTCCTGCAGTTGGGCACCAGGCACAGGGCAGGGCACCCGCGAGTGGCATTATGGCCTGACTCTGAGAAGCGCTCGCTGGCAACCGACACGACCCAGTGATGGAGCAAAGGCGGGGGCTGCCCCGCGGACTCCCGGCAGTGGCTGGTGCAGAGTATCTGCCAGGCGTGCCCCGTCCCAGGCGACCCCCAACCTCCCTTTCCTGTCTCAGAAGCAAAAGATGGGCACCATGAGCAGGTGGCCGGGCGTCAACGAGATGCAGACCACAGCAGCAGATGCCCCTTCCCGCCTAGCAGACATGGAAGATGTCAGGCACAGCGACACTAGCTGATGAGCTACTGCCCTCTTACGAACTGGTTCCCACTCTCTGAAAGGGTGTGTGGGCCAGCGGGGAGCCGAGAGCGCTGCTCCCGCATCGAGCTGCCGGCATCATCGCCGAACTATGGTTAAGTAAGACGTCATCACTGCGGGGAGGGGAGTGAGGGCTACACGGCATTTGCTGTAATATTTTCGCAGTTTCCACGCCGGTATAATATTATTGCAAGATAAAACACTGAAAGAGAAATCCCTCGGCAATGTGTAGCAAAAGCTTATAAAGGGTCACGCCTGCTTCTAGGAGTCCAGCCTGAGGGCTATGAGAAAACAGGGCACAAACGTGCTCACCACGGTGCAACGGACAACTGTGAAAAACACAAACAAACAAAAAAGACCAAAACGCATGGCAACCACCAAAATGCCCAGAGATAAATATTACCTGGTCATTAAAAGTCATACTTATAAATAATTTCTAATGACTTTGGAAAATGCTCTTAGAAAAACGTTTTCCAACATTTTTGGCAACACACAGCACAGAATACACAGTCTGATCTCAGCTACTGTCTGGGAGTAGGTACGCTCCAAAAAAACCACAGAACAACAAAAAAAAACCACAAGGGAAAAAACCGTGTAATGATCGCAAAGCTCCTTGCAGACAGCAACTTCATCTGTTCTATTCGCTCCTGGATCTCCTGCATCTAAGACCCTGTCTGGCATACTGCCGGCCAGAGCTCCATAAATTGCACTGTTGAATGGATCTGGGGTTGGTAACAAAATGAGTAAATTGTATCTGCTGCCCTAGAAAGCTTCCACAACACGTAGGCAAGATTTTTACAACCGAATAAAAAAATGATAAACCCGTTTTCAAGCCTTATAAAAGGTATGCTCCTCGCTGTTTTCTGAGACATCTGCTCTTTCCCAGGGTGATGGGGTGTGAGAGGAGGTTTCAGGGGGGTAGCTGGTGCCTCCTGGAGTGAGGGGTCCTGCACTGTGGGTGTGGCCGGAGGGTGGAGAAAGCAGCAGAATGGGCTGGCAAAATCAACAGCGGCCAAGGCCCAATTCCCAGCCGCTCCTCCCTTTCTGATAGCACGCTCCCTGCGAAGAGACGACGTCCCCACAGCCCGAGGTGGCGGGCTTACCTGTACAATATACCGTGCGTGCCACGGTGGCTGCGATGATGCTGGCCAGACCCGTGCCCGCCCCGAGCTCCAGCACGGTGCGGCCCTGGAAGAGGTCCCGCTGAAAGAGGATGTAGTCTGCCAGGAGCAGGGCGCCCCGCCACACCTGGAGGAGACACGGACCAGGAATGACAGGTGACGTGAGGCTCCAGGGAGACCCCACAGGGCCACAGGAAGTGGATGGGGCCTACCCACCTGCTTGCCAACATCCTCCAGGGGGGTGGCCATGGTGTGCTCTGGACAGGATGGAGACCAAAAGAGAAAGGGCCACTGTGAAAATGCAGACGGACAGAACACAGACAGACGAGGCGCATGGCATCTGCAAACACGGCCAGATGGGCACTGAGGTTGGGCGTTCTAGAGAGTGGCAGAAACACAGGCCACGCAGCAGTTGGGGCGGAAGCGGGTGGGTGAGCATCACTCACAGTGCAGGCCCTGAGGCTGCTCAGAAAACCGGGTGTCTCGGACCCACAGCCTGAAGACTAGGGTCACCGTGGGTCGTGGGCCCACCTCGTCAAACATGCGCACGGCACTTCATGATGCTCGATAACTGCATGTTACATTACAACATACTTCTGTTGTCCTGATCAACTGTAAGCTGGTAGGAGTCACAACGCATTGCAAGTATTTTCTTTTTAAAATTTTTTTTAACATTTATTTATTTTTGAGACAGAGAGAGACAGAGCATGAACAGGGGAGGGTCAGAGAGAGAGGGAGACACAGAATCTGAAACAGGCTCCAGGCTCTGAGCGGTCAGCACAGAGCCCGACGCGGGGCTCGAACTCACGGACCGCGAGATCATGACCTGAGCTGAAGTTGGCCGCTTAACCGACTGAGCCACCCAGGTGCCCCATTAATTTTTAAATTTTTAAAAATTTATTTATTTTTCAGGCGGGGAGAGAGAGAGAGCGAGCGAGCACGAGCGGGGGAGGGCAGAGAGAGAGGGAGACACAGAATCTGAAGGAGGCTCCAGGCTCTGAGCTGTCAGCACAGAGCCCGACGCGGGGCTCCAACCCACGGACCGCGAGATCATGACCTGAGCCGAAGTCGGACGCTTAACCGACTGAGCCACCCAGGTGCCCCTCCAAGTATTTTCTTACACTTACAACCACACCAGAAGTCAACAATGTAAGTTGGAGCTTATATCCTTTCTTAGGTAAACTATGATAAGAAGTCTTCTCAAGCGCAAAATATATTCAGCTAAAGTCAGTGGAGGCATGGGGGCGAGGGGGAGAGAACAGAAATATGAGACCAAAGGGCAAAAGGAAAATGGCAAATACCCTTGCTGTTAATCAGAGCTGGCTGTCGTATTTCTTAAAATTTTTTTTTCAGGTTTATTCATTTTTCAGAGACAGAGAGATAGAGTGTGAGTGGGGGAGGGGCAGAGAGAGAGGGAGACACAGAATCCGAAGCAGGCTCCAGGCTCCGAGCGGTCAGCACAGAGCCTGACTCCCGGATGGCAAGATCATGACCTGAGCTGAAGCTGGACGCTTAACCAACTGAGCCACCCAGGTGCCCCGCGACTGCCATATTTCTAAGCAAGATGGTGACAGACACCAGAGGAAAACGCACACAGCACGTGCACAGGGGGGGCATGCACACAGTGGGGCAGCTCCGTGTGACCACCAGCCTTGCACAGATCAGACCACACGCTCACAACAGGAGCAGGGACCGAGGCCCACGGGGATGTGTCCCCACGCGCCCTCCGTGAGGGTCTGCCCGAGGAGGTGAGGGGGTCCCCACGTTCTCAGAGTGCCGGCATCTCAGGGAGTCCCGTGAAAGCCGAGAGCCGTGCATACGAGCGGGGTCCAGAACAGAAGGCAACCTCTCTCGTGCTCAATCAAAGCGGCAGCCACCTTTCCCCGGGCCAGCGGGGAGACCGGTCGTGTGCGCTCCTCCTGAGAACCGGGACCGCTGCTCTGTGGGCTTCTCCAGGGTAAATCTGACCCAAGATTTTTGCCCGAGGTGCAGACTTAAAATCTGATCCCTGAACGCATGACTGACGCACTGCCTGGTGGCACCTTGGCTGGACAGGATACTGGTGGTTCGGGAGAGGCCACGTCTAGCCTTCAGGCCACCAAAGCCTTCAGGCCTTCAGGCCACCAAAGCCCAACACGTACCCACCCACCAACAACAGAGTCCCTTCACTGAACACTGACTGGACAGATGCCCCCTGAGCCAGGCCAGGGGCCACCGAGGTTGTACCTGATCCTGACAACAGCCCTGTGAAGTAGCCATCACCACCCCACCTACAGACGAACACACCGAGGCCAATGCGCAGCACTGTGGTTGTAAAAGTTATGGAAAAAGCACCTTTTCTCCGAACCGGGCACCATGCCAAACGCTCTGAGAGCAATCTCTCATTTCACCCTCAAAACCACCAGGGGAATGGGCTTGGGTGCTATCTCACAGATGAGGAAAGGAGGCTGACAGAGGCGAAGCAGACGGCCTGAGGTCAGAGCTAGTAAGGGGTGGGTGTGCGGTTGGACCCAAAAGGGTGCCCAGGGACGCGGTGTAAAGAACAATGGGCAGGGGACCCCTCTGGCAGGCTGAAGAACCTGGAACTGAGAGCGGCAGGGAAGAGGCTTCCCCGGGGTCCTGTTTCTGCAGCCCTGCTCCAGACCCTCAGTGTCGGCTGCCCCCGGCCTGCCCCCTCCCCAGTCTTTGCACCCCCACCACGCACCATCCCCTGGGTGCGGCCCGTCTTTCCTCCCGTGGGCCTCCTCCCATGCTGAGGACTATGCCCATGAGAAACTGGGCTTAGCAGATGGGCTGAGACAAAGTTTCAGAGTCTCGTCTATGTCTCTAGACCTGTGGGAACCTCCCTCTCTCTCAGCCAGCCTCCCTCCCTGCACTCAGAGCAGACCCCAGGGACTAAAGCTAACGATGTGACCAGGCACTGTGCTAAGAGCTCTTTGCGAGCCATCTCCTCCACATCTTCTTCACAACTAGAAGTGGTTACACCCATCTTACAGATGAGGACATAGAGTTTAGAGAGATTAAGGGAACGTGGCCAAGGGAAGGGGCACGCGAGTCAGAAGCTGACAGCCTGAGTTCCAGCCCTGCCTCTTCCTCTTCTCTTTGGGTCTCAGTTTATCTATAAAGCAGAGAAAATGGCCATAATTTACTTTGAACCTTGGGTCTGTGGATTCCTAGCAGGTCCATGGATAAAGTTTTTAAGTTTTTGACAATCCCTTGAAATGACCTGGAAACCATTCTCTTCCCGTATTTTTTAATCGGCTTCTGAGATGCGTCCACACCCTGAAAAAAATGACTTGGTTTATGGCTCGGAGGAAAAGGGTGGTCAGGAGACGGACATCAGCTTAGCATCCGCTCTGTACCAGGCCCCGTACAGACACTTACTGGGCATTATTTATTACATTAGCATCAAAAGGCAGTATCCTGGACTCTGTTTTATAGGTGCAAAAACAGGCTCTGGGTGTGCAAGACACTTGTCAAAGATCACCAGGCTTGTGAGGGTGGTGGGGGGTCAAAGCCCAGCTCTGCCGGTTGCCAGAGTCCAAGACCTGGTCCCTTACGTCACAGTTGGAACAAGAGGTTACTGCTGGAAGCTAATTTAATTGCCTTGCACTCCCCTCCCTCGGGGCAGGTAGGACTTAATGACGCTTGCTGAAAGGAAGGGACCCTGCCATGAGGTCCGTGAGATGGACTGGCCGGGAACCTGGCCATACACTGGCCCTTAGCTGTGGGACTTTGTTCTCAGTTTGCAAGATGGTAAATTCTCAGCATGTTAAACACACACACACACCAGAGGCCGAACCCTCAGTATGAACAACCAAGTCGGCCACTCTCTGCTCAGGGAAGCCAATTAAGTGACGAGTGAGAGCAAAATGAGCCATCGTAGCGTTCCCCAAAACCGCCCTGCCAACAGCTCCCCAGAACAGAACCTTCCAATGTTCGGATCATATGACATTGAGTAAGAACATAGGCTGTGGTGTAGACAGACCTAAGTGTGAATCGTCATCCTGCCACTGGCTGTGTGACCTGGGGCAAGTTCCTCAACCTCTCTGAGCCTCAAATCTCACATCTGTGAAATGAGCATGCTCACCCCTGGAAAGGCTGTGAAGAATAGAGGTAATCCATGGAAAACATGGAATAGGGTTCTGGTGTGAATTACACAACACCCCCAACGGAAAGGTCTAGAACAGTCGGCCTCGTACCAAGCAGACACTCAGCAACTATGAGTCGCATGGCTGCGCGGATGGAGAAGAGCTGCTCTGCTTCTGAGAGGGCCCTAACTGACCCTCCGGCCCCAACCTGCACCGTTGCCAGGGGTTGTGGGACCCTGGATCTCAACGAACAGACTCAATTCAGAGTTCTTTTCCCCCAAAACAAGCAGTGTCGGGGTGGCAAGAGGCCTGGCTGTGGAGATGGACGGCGTGGATTCAGAACCTCCTCACTGCCCCCCAGCTGCATGGCCTCAGCTTGTCACCTCCTATCTGTACACTCCCCCTGACCCTCAGAGCAGGGCTGTCAAGACTCCTTTTTACGAAGTGACGCAGATAAAATGTCTAAACACAACAGGTGTTTAACATCAGTGGCTCACTTCCGGCCCCAGCTCCCTACTGCTCCTGGTGTTTCTAATGTGCCCGCTTCCAAGATCTGAAATCCTGGTGTCATCAAGCCCCTGTGCCCAGCGGTGACCACGTGACACTGCCCTGCATGCCTGCCAGAACTCATTCCGGCCCTTCTCCTGCCATGTCACCGCCTCCCCTTTCCCAGCTGGCCTCTAGCTCCCAGGCCATCTGATTAGCCCACAAGCCTCCTCCAGATTAATTCTGGTCCACCTACTTCTCCCCCCCTGCCATGCTCCAGCTCCAGAATCTCCCATGGCTCCCTGTTGCTGGCCAAGTTTTCCACAAACTCTACCCTGACCCATGGCCCCAGCACACTGAGTTGGATCAGAACATCGACGCAAGAGGGGTAAAAGCAGGGCTCCCTGGAGGAGGCGATGGCTAAGCTGATACATATAACAACTAGCAATGTGTTAAGAAAGCAAAGGCTGGGGGCAGGCTCTCCAAGAGGGAGGTGGAGCAGAGCAGAGGCCCGCAGCAAGAAAGCGTATAGAGGGGTGTGCGGTGAGCACAGCCATGTCAGACAGGGCCTTGCGAGCGACGCCCAGCGGCCTGGACTGTACCCTGGGGGCAGTGGGGAGGGGACCTGTGTGTCCTGAACAGCTCCCCCTACTGGCAGCGGCACCACCTGCTCTCAGTTTCCGCGGAGCTGGCTCTGGTCCCTTGTCTGGTCCTACTGCACCCAGACTTGGGCCTGCACACAGAGCCCCCCACACACAGCCCATGCCCTGGGCCGCGATCAGCACTGCGGTGCGACCAACAGCGCAAACCGGACCTGCATTTACCTATTCTGACGATATCCTGTGGGCTGCTCTCTCGTGCTCCGTCTGCCAGTGGGTCCTCTTCCTCCTGCGTTAGAATCGTGGGATGTACCTTGTCTCTCGGAGGCCCTGCTGGCTCGGGGTCCGAAGCAGTCGGTGGTCTCCTCTCCACGTCCAAATCCCCGTCTTCGTCCAGCCGAGTTCCCAGCCCCACCTGGCTGGTGGCGTCACTGTGGCCACTCCCCGGAGGGGGCCTGGCACTGCCCGGTCCAGATGGTGGCGTTTCCTCGGCGAGAAGAGCGCCACGACCATCACCCTCGGCCCCTGAGTCTGTCCAAGAGTCTCGGTTCCACAGAAGCTTGAACTGGGACAGGAAAACTGAAAGGCAAGACGAACACAAAAGGAGAGTGTCTCCGAGGTGTCTCCTCCTTCCAGAAAATCTTATTTCCACCCAGAGTTTTAAACGCCAGATGGAGGCATCCTAATGCCCGCAGCAAAGGCCCGCTGGACGCAGCCCAGATGCTGGGGCCACTGAGAGCAGCTACCATGTGATGAGCGTCTCCTGTGAAAACACTTAGCTCTCATTATCTTAGCCCTCCCTGTTGCTATGAAGATAGTGGCACCAGCTCCATTTTTTAAATGAGGAAACTGAGGCTTAGAGAAATTAAGTGGGTTGACAAGGCCCCACAGCTTTGGGCATGGCTGAGGCAAGACTCAAACCCGGAGTCTGCTCATTCCTAAACTGATGCCCTTCATACTACACTGTTCCACCTCTTAAGATCTGGAGGAAGGGGGGGGGGGGGCGGTTGGGTGACTCTGCTGGTTAAGTGTCTGATTTTGGCTCAGGTCATCATCTCACGGTTTATGCGTTTGAGCCCCACGTCAGGCTCTGTGCTGACAGCTCGGAGCCTGGAGCCTGCTTCGGATTCTGTGTCTCCTCTCTCTCTGCCCCTCCCCTGATTGTGCTCTGTCTCTCTCTCAAAAATAAATCCACATTTAAAAAAAAAAAAAATCTGGAGCATGGGACAAGGACACCAAGTAGCCGTCCCCATCTGGTGGCTAGAGAGTTACTGGGACAAGTTTCAGTAAGAGCACAGGTTCCAGAGAGGGGGGCTGGAGGCAGGGGTGCAAGCCCTCCACCCCCCCAGGCTGTCTGACCCCAGGCCAGTCACCGATCTGTTCTGAGTCCCAGGCTCCTGAGTTCAGGATCCACACGGCACACAAAGAAAGGGGAGCACTACAGAGGCACCTTGGTGGCTCAGTCAGATGAGCATCCGACTTCGGCTCAGGTCATGATCTTACAGTTTGTGCGTTCAAGCCCCACGTTGGGCTCTGGGCTGACAGCTTGGAGCTGGAGTCTGCTTCTGCTTCTGTGTCTCCCTCTCTCTCTGCCCCAACGCACTTGCATTCTGTTTCTGTCTCTCTCAAAAATAAATAAACATAAAAAAAAAAAAATTAAAAAAAAAAAAAAAGAAAGGGGAGCACTGCACCCAAGGACAGGCTAATACAGGGAAATCAAAGCCAGGGAGGGGGGTCAGGGAGGACACCTGTGTGAGGTGACACATGGAGTCAGGGCTGGGAGGGAAGAACTTTCTGGGTAGAAAACCGGTGAGAGCCAAGGCACTGAGGGAGGAAGTGCACGCAGCGCATAAAAGACAGAAAGGAGCAGAGAAAGATCAGTGTGGACACACAGGCAAGGGCTGGGTCGGGCTGGGCCACATGGGCCAGGCTAAAGAGTTGACTGCATTCTAAGAGCAAGAGGGAGTCACTGGAGGGTCTACATCAGGTCACTGATGTGATATGCATTTTCAAAAGATCCCTCTTGGCTTTGGGGGAGAGGAGCAGGAGGAAGGTGTGCAGAGCAAAGCCAGGGAGCCCGGGTGGGAGGGGCTGGAGGCGAACAAGTGATGCAGGGGGCCGATGAAGGGGGCCAGAATGCCTGTGGTGGGGGCGCCACTGTGAGCCCCAGCCTGTCTCCCTCCTGGACCACGGGCTCCCCGAGGGCAGGGCTTGGCTCATCCCCTACTGCACTCCCAGCATCAAGTCCTGGTGCCTCTCCCCCTCCACAAAGTAGGTGCTCAGGAAAGCACAGTTTACTCCATGAAAGAGGGCGCTTAAGTGGAGTGAGGTCATGCACCCCAGTGTTTATAGCAGTACTATCGACAACAGCCTAAGTATGGAAAAGAGCCCAAATGCCCATCAATGGATGAATGGATAAAGAAGATGTGGTACACGTACGTACACGTACACACACACACACACATACACACACACACACACACACACGTACAATGGAGTATTACTTGGCAATCAAAAAGAATGAAATCTTGCCATGTGCAACTACATGGATGGGATTGGAGGGTATTATGCTAAGTGAAATTAGTCAGTCCTCGAAAGACAAACATCATAAGACTTCACTCATATGAGGACTTTAAGAGACAAAACAGGTGAACATAAGGGAAGGGAAACAAAAATAATATAAAAACAGGGAGGGGGACAAAACAGAAGAGACTCTTAAATATGGAGGATAAACAGAGGGTTACTGGAGGGGTTGTAGGAAGGGGGATGGGCTAAATGGGTAAGGGGCATTAAGGAATCTACTCCTGAAATCACTGTTGCACTATATGCTAACTTGGAGATAAATTAAAAAAATAAAATTAAAAAAAAAAAGTGGAGGTTGGGGTGCCTGGGTGGCTCAGTTGGTTGAGCGTCTTAACTCTTGATTTTGGCTCAGGTCATCTCAGTTTGTGGGATCTGGCCCTGTGTTGGGCTCTGTGCTTACAGTGTGGAGCCTGCTAGGGATTCTCTCTCTCTGTCCCTCCCCGGCTCACACACTCTCTCTCTCTCTCTCACTCACTCAATAAATAAACGCTTGGAAAAAAAAAAAAAAAAAGAAGTGGAGTGAAAACAGCTGAACGATCCAATCTTCCCAATCTTCTCCCCAAAGAGAGGAGTAGGAGAAAACAAACAAAACGGGGTCCACAGGGTGCTGGGCCCTCTGCACGCACCCAGGTCTTACCAGGCTGCCCCATGCCGTTCAGCCGCACCATGAGGTGTCTGTGGTTCGGGGTGTAGAGGTGGACGTCTGACAGCACAGTGTCACTTTTGAAGGTGACCTCGTCCATGGCCAGGGTGGGGGCCAGCTACCATGGCCGGGCTCCACGGGAATCATGGGACAGGAGCACCTGGAAGGCAAGATCAGGTCCTCAGGATGGCAGGTCTCAAAGGGGAACAGTGTAAATACTTAAATAGCTTTGCATTACCCCAGGAGAAAATGCTTCCTTTTGTAATTCTCTTCATTTTTCCTAAAGGAGAAAGTCTCACGGCCTTTGCAAGGGCCTTCGTGAGGGAAAAGAATCCAGCTAGAATTGTTTTATTTTGTTTGTACTGTGTTTGCACAGTAATCTTTTATTTATGGCAAGGAATCCGAATTTCCATGTATACTGATATCCTTCCCTTTTAATTTCCAACTCTTCTACTGTGAAAATTTTCAAACAGACTAGAAAGCTGAGGGCATAGCATGATAAACAGGCATATACCCGCTGCTTAGATCCAATGATCAGCAACACCTTGTCATAAGAGGTCAAATGATCTACTGGGGTTTTTGCCCTCCTGAACTGAGAGTAAATTCTAGATATTTTACCTCTAAATTCCTCTACAGCATCTGTCTCCTAACACATGTTCTTACATTACCACAAGACCATTAGCAGATCTAAGATGATTAATTCCTTTGTATCATTTAAAACTCCATCCATAGTCAACTATCTCCGTTTCTCATGCAAATGTCTTTCATAGCTGGTTTTGCCTAAAACAGTATTGGATTTACAAAGTCAATTCAATTCGCGCTTTGCATTTATTTTCCCTTTACTTCTTTTTTATTCTAGAAGTTGACCCTAGCTGTCCAAATGCCCTTCGTTGCTTTGAAACTTTCTTTTCAAATTTAAAAAAGAAAAAAAAAAAAGAGTAGATGCAAAGGAAAAGCAACCAAGGGGCGCTCACTATACAGGTGATATGTAGATAGAGGAAATTATGCAGGTTAACACAGCAACAACTGAAGTCTGGAAAACCACGCCTGAGGCAAAGTGGCCAGAAGAGAAAGGCTCCCCCTCCAAACCGAGTGGTCCGCCTCATCAAAAAGCATCAAGTAGGGGCGCCTGGGTGGCGCAGTCGGTTAAGCGTCCGACTTCAGCCAGGTCACGATCTTGTGGTCCGTGAGTTCGAGCCCCGCGTCGGGCTCTGGGCTGATGGCTCAGAGCCTGGAGCCTGTTTCCGATTCTGTGTCTCCCTCTCTCTCTGCCCCTCCCCCGTTCATGCTCTGTCTCTCTCTGTCCCAAAAATAAATAAACGTTGAAAAAAAAAAAAAAAAAAAAAAAAAAAAAAAAAAAAAGCATCAAGTAGACCCATGTCTACACCCCAGTCTCCCACCTCGTGGTGATGAGACCTGGGGGAAATTACGTCACCTATCTGGACCTGCTTCTCCAGCTATATTCTCACTGTGCAGGGGTCCTGGGGCATAAAGCACTGAGCATTGTCCGTGGTCCACAGCTGTTAGTTCCTTGTCCTGGGGGTGGTTTCAGGCCTTCGGCCCAAACCTGCCCATAACCCCCGACAGGACTGTTCCTTACCTGGCTTAGGTGTGTGCACTAGCTGTGTGTGTTAGGCATGTCATGGAACCTCTCAGGCCTCCATTTCCTCAACTGGAAAACGGGATGATAACACAGGCTCTCCTTGCAATCTGAATGCATGTACTGTCACAATCTGAGCACGTGTAACAGAAGTTCCTCGGTTTAAGGACTTGACGCGGGGGAGCCGAAGTTTCACAAAAGTTTCCAAAAGTTGTTTCGTGAAAAAGCTGACACCTTGTTAAATTAGTCTCTATGCTGGCTCTTCCCACATGACAGTGTAAGCCAGGACAGAGCCAAGTGGGCTGTGAAGGGAGGCTGTGAAGCTAGTAAAATGATGCATGATTTCATGATGCCAGTGGAAGTTATGGAGGAGACATGCCCCATCCTCAGGCAGAAGCACTCAGCCAATGAGGACTGGAAAAGTTAGGCTGGATCCCAAAAAAGGACCGAAAGTCTTAAAGGTAGATGTGGCTCTCCCAGCACTGAAAGATGTCCTGGGGGAAACTGAGGACTTCCACCTATAGTTTTGGAAGAAAAAAAAAAAAGATCCCCTGTGACGATGCTGTGAAAAGTCAAACTTGAACCAAAGGATGCTGTTTCCTGCCATAGTGCCATTTTGTTGGAAAAATGACATCCCACAAAGAAGCGTAATATTACAATTACACATCAGCTTTTCTTAAAGACAGACCAAAATAATACTCATATTCTTAAATGCTAGTTGAATTTTCGGTTTTAAAAGCCGAATTACCCAGGCTTCCTGGAAATGTGCCCTACAACTGAGAACCAGGAAGTGGAACCCCTTTAAAGGGCTTCTTCTAGAATCAGTTATGGGGGAATAGATGTGTCTTGTACATACCTTGGGGCTTGTGTGAGGATTAAACGAGACGAGGATCAGTTTTAAGGTTTGGGTCAAATAAAGAACAAGAGTAAGTATCAGTCATTATAGCAATAATCGTAATTCTTGACGAGCGTGCTTGGAGATGGAGAAAGGCAACAAGTTTTTCCATTTGGGAACAGCTGACTCGGAGTATCTGTCTGGGAATGCTACAAATGGATGTGCCTCGACCCGCTCTCCTCACTGGAGAGGAGGGAAAGGGCACCCGCACTGCAGATGGGATCCCCTCCGACTTCCTTGGGGCTGCAGGTTCATCTCGCAGCACCTGCTGACAAGTGTGTCCTTGGCTCTTAAAAGCTGTAGGGGCTAGACTAAGACGCCGTCATGGTTTCTACGGCGGTTCCCCAGTCAGGGTTACCCCCCCAAAGCAGTTTGCTTTCTCTGACAGTAGGTGGCCAGGCGTGGGATAATACAGACCAGGGGTGAAGACGGGGAAGCTGGAGGGGCCACCGCCGAGAGTTGGGGTCAGGGGCCCCAGAGACCTCCTCCTCCCCCGGGGCTCTTTCCGTCCTGCCTCCTCCCTGAACCCCTTTCAAAAGTCATAGTTCGGCCTCGCTCTCCCTTCTTAATCCGGAACCGAGGGGGCTGCTTGGGCCCGGGACAGAAACTCACATGACAACAGGGCTCCTTCTCCCTACACCCTTGCTCGGAAGGGAACAGAGACCGAGCGGACTTGGGCTTTAGGTCCATGGGAGCCCGGTCTCGAGGCCAGGGTCGCTGCCAGGAGGCTCCCTGCACTCCCCGCATCCGGCCGCCTCTCCCAGGAACTTACCCGCCGCGAGTACCAGGACGGAGTCCGGCTGAGACTTCTCAACCCCGGGCTCAGGCGGCCGCCATAGTAGGCGGCCTGCGCAGGCGCGGCCCCGCCTCCTCCGCGCGCGTCGGCGGGCGCCACGCCGTAACCACGCCCACCTGCTAGAGCTGCCCGGGCGAGGACTCTCGGGACCCTTCCTTAACAGGAAGCTGGTGGCCCTTGGTCCCTAGTACTTTGTCCCTTCTTCCATTCAGGAGGCCTGACACAGACCTGCCATGTTAGGCCATGAGGGTCCTACCTTAAGTTATGACCCAGTGGCAATCCTACGTTGGGGTCAACTCCTCCAGGAAGCCTTCCCTGAGTCCTCTTCCTCCAGCTTACATTGACCAGAGTCTGGGCTCTCCCAGTCCGCTATACTCCGCCTATCAGAGCATCTGTGACTCTGGTTGTCAAGACCTGTTTACCTGTTTCCCTCACTAGTTCTGAGTGCCTTGGGGGCAGAAGCAGCTGCTGGTTCACATCTGCAACTAAACTTCTCCCTATCTGGAAAGGATAATAGAATAATGCTTGTAAAGCAGTTAGCATCATCCTTGGCATGCTGTGAGTACCCAAGAAATGACAATTATAAGGTTTTTTTTGAGAAGCTTTTATTTTTATTTTTAAAAATTTTATTTATTTATTTACTTCAACTTTATTTATTTTTAGAGAGAGACAGCATAAGCAGGGGAGGGGCAGAGAGAGGGGGAGAGAGAGAATCCCAAGCAGGGTTCACACTATCAGCACAGAGCCCTATGTGGGGCTCGATCCCACAAACCGTGTGATCATGATCTGAGCAGAAACCAAGAGTTGGACACTTAACTGATTGAGTCACCCAGGCACCCCTTTAAATTTTATTTTTATTTTTTTTCATACGTGTACTCTTAAATCTCCACCTTGTATTTCCCCCATCCCCCTCCCTCCCCTTTGGTAACCATCAGTTTGTTCTGTATAGTTGAGAGTCTGTTTCTTGGTTTCTCCCTCTCTTTCCCTTTGCTCATTTGTTTTGCTTCTTAAATTTCACATGAGTGAGATCATACGGTATTTGTCTTTCTCTGACCGACTTAATGCACTCAGCGTTATACTCTCCAGCTCTAACTGTGTCATTGCAAATGACAAGATTTCAGTCTTTTTAAAAGGCTGAATAATATTCCATAGTGTGTGTGTGTGTGTCAGAATGTATGTTTATATAAATATATATATTTATCATATCACATCTTTATCCATTCGTCGATCAATGAACACTTGGGCTGCTTCCATTGTTTGGCTATTGTAGATAATACTGCAATAAATACAGGGGTACATGCATCCCTTTGAATTAGTATTTTTGTATCCTTTGGGTAAATGCCCAGTAGGGCAATTACTGGATCATGGGGTTGTTCTATTTTTAACTTTTTGAGGAACTTCATGCTGTTTTCCATACGGGCTGCACCAGTTTGCATTCCCACCAACAGTGCACTGAGGGTTCCGTTTGCTCCACATCCTTGCCAACACCTGTTGTCGATTTTAGTCATTCTGACAGGTATGAGGCAGTATCTCATTGTAGCAGGTTTTTTTTTTTTCTCATTGTGGTTTTGATTTGTATTTCCCTAATAATGAGTGATGTTGAACATCTTTTCATGTGCCTATTGGCCATCTGGATGTTTTCTTTTGAGAAATGTCTGTTCATGTCTTCTGCCCAATTTTTAGTTGGATTTTGTGTTTTTGGGGTGTTGTGTAAGTTCTTTATATATTTTGGATACTAGCCCTTTATTGGATATGTCATTTGCAAATATCTTCTCCCATTCAGTAGGCTGTCTTTTAGTTTTGTTGATTATTTCCTTTGCTGTGCTGAAGTTTTTATTTCGACGTGGTCCCAATAGTTTATTTTTGCTTTTGTTCCCTTGCCTCGGGAGACATATCTAGAAAGAAGTTGCCATGGCCGATGTCAGACAAATTACTGCCTTTGTTCTTTTCTAGGATTTTTATGGTTTCATGTCTCACATTTAGGTCCTTAATCCATTTTGAGTTTATTTTTGTGTATGGTGTGTGAAAATGGTCCAGTTTTCCCAACACCGTTTGTTAAAGAGACTTTTTCCCACTGGATATTCTTTCCTGCTTTGTTGAAGATTAATTGAATTTACAAGCCATAATCATTGCTAATCCTAAATCATTCAGGTAGTAATCACCCCCGACATGCTGGGGGGGGGCCACGCGCGTGCAGACTGTCTGGTCAGTGGGCCTAGGTGAATCTGATCTTCACCCCTCCTTCCAGGCTCTGCAAACGTAGGCAACAAAACTATTAATGTCCCGGCTGAGGTAACAAATTGCCACAAATGGGAAGGCTTAACTCAACGAGGATTTATTCGCTCACGCTCCTGGAGCCCAGAAGTCCAAAATCAAGAGTCACCAGGGCTGTACCCTCTCCCAAGGCTCTAGGGAAGGATCCTGTGTATTAGTCAGCTCGAGCTGCTGTAACAAAACACCATAGACTTCGAGGCTCAAACAAAAGACCTTTACTTCCTCTCAGTTTGGGAGGGGGATGCTGAGAAGTCCATGACTGAGGTGCCACCGTGGTTGGGGGTTGGTGAGAGCACGAAGTTCTTGGCTGGCAGACCTCTCTGTCGTCAGGCGGCCGCTTTTTGTGTAGGCAAGGAGAGAGGGAGCAAGCTGTCTGGTGCTTCTTCCTATAATGATATTAATCCTCTGCCATCAGGCTCTACCCTTATGACCTCATTTAACCTTACTTACTTCCATAAACGCTTCATATTCAGAAGCGGCCTCACTGGGCTTTGGGGCTTCAATCTATGAATTTAGGGGGACAGAAACATTCAATCCACACTACCTCCCTGCCTGCCTCCTAGCTTCTGGTGGCTGTCAGCTGTCATTGGCTTCTAGATGCATTACTCCAATCTCTGCCTCTGTCTTCACATGGTCATCTTTCTTGTGTGTATGTGTCTAAATTTCCTCTTAGGAAGCTACCGATTACTGGATTAGGGCCCACCTCATCCAGCATGACCTCATTTTCGCCTTATTATATCTGCAAAGACCCTATTTCCAAATAAGGTCATGTTCCAGGTTTGGGGTTAGGACTTGAACATATCTTTTGGGGAGACACAATTCAACGCACAATAGAAACCATCTTGGAAGGGTTCCCCCGGAGGGACCCAGCTCTTCAGCCCACTGCTGTAAGAGTACCCTCCTGCCCTCCACCTGCCCTCCACTCGCCCCCCCCACCTGCCCCTACATCATGGAGCAGAAACAAACCTGGCCCCTTGGTGCCCTTCTTGAATTCCTGACCCGAAGAATCCATGAGCATAACAAAAGGGTTATTGTTTATGCCACTGAATTTTGGGGTAGTTTGCAACACAACAGGAATTTATGGGAATAAGGGGAACAAGAGTCAGCCCTTCTTTGCAGAGCTCTGCAGACGTGGGGGAGAGGTCCCTTCCCATTCCATGTCTCAGTTATTTACAAGCCCCTCTGCTGGCCCCTTCGCCCTTCAGTTCCTCCTTCATCCACACAACAGCCCTGAGGCTCAGAGAGGTGACGTGCCTTACCAGGAGCCGTCCAGCTTCTGCATGGCAGAGCTGGTGTGCAGACTCGTCTCCCAGACCTCTGAGCGGGTGTGCTGGGTGAAGCCTGCATGAAAGGCCCTTTCCTGCACGCCTCTTCCCTCGAGCAGCTGTCCCAAGGCTCGGTGACATGAGGGTTATGGTGCTCGCTCACGCATGCGGGAGTGTGCATTACCTCCACCATCAGGGCTAATGACAAATCATGTATGCAACAGAGGAAGGCGGCCGGAATGCCAGATGTGTGATAAGAAACCAGGTTGCAGGAAATTGCTGTCAGGTGATTCTTATTGGCTCATGTATTCCGAGCAGCCCCTTTCCAAAGGTCGTGTGTTTACCGAATACTTGATGTGTTTTCCCCATCAGCTCTAGAAGATTGTGTCCTCCTGAGGGAGTGCTTTCCCAACCTCCCCCCTCCCCTCGCCCCGGGACTGCTGAGAGCAGGTGATTAGAACTCTGCCCCCTGCCTCCCACTAGCTTCTAAGAGCACCTGCTGCCTGTCTGGTTCCCGGGTCTGTGTGCAGAGGCACCAAGCTGACCTTCGGGTGCTCCAGCACTGGCTTCAGATCAGTTGCAGGGCCACCGACCAGTCCTTTCCACTCGTTTGACACCTAATCGTGGAAAACGTTCCACACGTGAGGTGGTCGGGAGTTCCTTTACTTCCCGGAAACTTAATTTTCTGATTTCTTGAATATTGTTAATCATACCTATCTTTAAAAAAAATTTTTTTTAATGTTTATTTATTTTTAAGAGAGAGAGAGAGATAGACAGGGTGTGAGCAGGGAAGGGTCAGAGACAGAGGGAGACACAGAATCTGAAGCGGGATCTAGGCTCTGAGCCATCAGGACAGCGCCTGACGCGGGGCTCAGACTCACGAACTGTGAGGTCGTGACCTGAGCCAAAGTCAGACGCTTAACCGACTGAGCCACCCAGGAGCCCCTTCTGTTTGTTTTTTAATATTTATTTATTTGTTTATTTTGAGAGAGAGAGAGTGCGAGAGAGGAGAGAGAGCGCGAGAGTGTGCACTCACATGCCACAGGGACAGAGAGGGAAAGAGAGAATCCCAAGTAGTCTCCATGCTCAGTGCAGAGCCCGATGTGGGGCTTGATCCCATGACCCTGGGATCGTGACCTGAATTGAAATCAAGAGTCAGATACTCAACCAACTGAGCCACCCAGGCGCCCCAACATCCCTTGCATTTTAAAGAACACGTTAATTTCACTAATTTGACCAAGTCACATTGTTAGATTAAAAAAAAAAGCAAGTTATAGGGTCATAGAAACTGTATAAATATCAGTTATATAAGAGCAAACAGTCACAAAATATTACATGTTTTTTTTTTTTTTTTTTTCAGGATGTATGCACAGAAAGAAGTCTGGAAAGATGTCCTCAGACAGAAGTAGCAGTCTCTTCTTGGGGGAAGAGAAGAGGGCGACAGGTCCAGGAGGACTTCTAGCCCCGGACGTCCAGCCCCCAGAGCTGTGAGAGGTAAATCTCTGTGGCTTATGAGCCCCTCTGTCTTCGGTGTGCTGTTATCGCAGCTGGAAGGTGAAATTTACGTACCATAAAAGTCACCCGGGGAAGTATACAGATGGGTGGATTTAGCGTATTCAGGGAGACTGTACAACTGTCACCACCATCTCATTCCAAAACGCGTTCGTCACCCCAGAAATATGCTGTGCACCCACGAGCGTTCATTCGGATTGCCCTCTTCCCTGGCCGCTCCTATTCTATGGATTTGCCTCTTTTGGGTGTTTTGCATACTTGGAATCATACGAATGCTCTCTTTTGTGTCTGGCTTCTTTAACGGAGCATCTTTTCAACGTTAATCCATCATGTCCTAGTACCTATCATTACTTCATTCCTGTTTCGCGGCAAGATAACATTTCATTGTATGGATAGACTGCATTCGTTAGTTGATAGGCATTGGCTATTACGAGTAAGGGGGCTATGAATATGCACGTAAAGTTTTTGCCTGGACATATGTTTTCCTTTCTCTAGGCTGCGTACCCAGGAGTGCAGTTGTTGGGTCTTCTGTAATTAATGCTGTATTTAACGTTTTGAGAAACAGCCCGCCCGTTTTCCAGAGTGTCTGCCCCATTTTTCGTTCCCCCTTTTTGAGGGCAAAGGCTCCGGTTCCCTGGAGTTTCACCTTGTTGGGGAATTCTCGGAACCAGCGTAAAACATGTGCTTCTCTGAGTTGTCTCACCCAAGAGGCGAGGGCTCAGGGCTGTTTGTACACCAAATCCTGCAGTCGTTGGGTAGGGCTGCCGATTCCTTGGTGTGTCTGGTCAGCTGTGTGTGAGCAGTGAGTCCAGAGAAAACCTTCTGGGGCTGCCTGTTAGAAGCACAGAAATGGTGGGGACGAGGGGCCATGGTGAGGGGTCCATAGTGCCTGCTACTGTCGTTCTTGCTAATCATATTAGAATCACCCAGCCAGTCTCCCCCTCCTCCGTAGGCCTGCAGATGACCGGCTGCAGTGTTAAAATTGCACAATTTAGGGTCTGCAGTGGGCTGGATGGTATCTTCCAAAAATTTGTGTCCACCTGGAACCTCTGAATGTGATCTCATTTGGGAACAGTCTTTGCAGATGTCTTTAATTAAGGACTTTGAGATGCAATCATGATCCTACAAGTGTCGTTATGGAAAGAGGAGGGGACGCAGAGGGAGGAGGTGCATGTGAAGACGGGCGCAGAGATTGGAGTGATGCATCTACAAGCTGGGGAATGACAAAGATGGCCGCAGACCCCGGAAGCCAGGAGACGGGCGTGGGCGTGGGACAGACTCTCCCTCAGGGCCTCCTGTAGGAACCAGCCCTTGTGGACACCTTGACCCCACACACTCTTGGTGCGCAGGGCCGCGGGAGAATGAATTCCTCTTGTTTCAATCTCCCTGTTTGTGAGCAGTTAGCAGACTGATGGAGCGTCCCAGCTGGCTCAGGCCTCTGGCTTTGCTGCCCCCCTTGGCCCAGGATGCCGGTGCCCAGCCCAGTTTCCACGTGCACAGACGGCTTCTTCACCATGTAGTTCATGGCTAAATCTCCCTGCTCGGAGAGCTCTCCCTGCCCCCCCGTCCTATGTTGCCCGGACCGCCTGCCTGGGTGTCTATCACAGCCCTGTTGTATTTTCTGCATCAGCTCGTTGCTCTCCAGACTGATGTTACTCATTTTTCCTTGTTTGTCGTCTGTGTCTTGCACTGGGAGGTAAGCTGTCTGAGAGCAGGGTCTTGCCTGTGCTGGCGGTCGATGTAATGCTGAGCACCTGCATTCACAGAACGACCGAGAGGCTGGAGGTGCTGTTGCCCTGGATGTCATTGGGAACACCCAGTTTCAGAGAAGCTGGCCATCGACACACACACGCTCTGTGTGTGGGGCGGGGGGGGGGGGGGGCGGAGAAGAGGTTTTATGGTCCACTTAGACCTGGATCCAAATGTCCTCTTTTGAGATGAGCTTACACAGACGCCCTGTTCTTTCCTGCCTCTGCCTCCGGGAGATTAATGAGCATTTCCAACTGTCACAAGCCTGCCCTGTTTCTCTTCCTCCTGCTAGGTTATCCAGGGCCCAGGATGCTGGTGGAGGACTTGGGGCAGCAAAATGTCTTCCCAGCCAGGCTCCCTCCCTCCACCGACTGTGGCCCCGCCTGAGCAAGGCGTCCCATCGCTGTATCCTGGCATGTATTATGGGGTCCCAGGGCATTCGCTGGGGGTACATCACCTCTGAATACTGACAGCAGCAAGAACGCGCTAGGGGCAGGGAGGGGGCTGACGCACTGTCTCCCCAGGGAAGGGCCACTCTTTTCTCAACAACCTCTTTGGGCCTCTCATCTGATTTCGACTTCATTTTATTTAAAATACATTTGTGTGTGGGGGGTACCTGGGTGGCTCAGTTGGTTAGGTGACCGACTTCGGTTCAGGTGATGATCTCGCGGTTTGTTAGTTCGAGCCCCCTGTCAGGCTCTATGCTGACAGCTCGGAACTTGGAGCCTGCTTCCGATTCTGTGTCTCACTCTCTCTCTGCCCCTGCTCTGCTTGTGCTCTGTCTCACTCTGTCTCTCAAGAATAAATAAATGTAAAAAAAAATGTTGAATACATTTGTGGGGGGTGCTTGGGTGGCTCAGTTGGTGAAGCATCCTACTTGGGCTCAGGTCATGATCTCCCAGTTGGTGGGTTCGAGCCCCACACAGTTCAGAGCCTGGAGCCTGCTTTGGATTCTGTGTCTCCCTCTCTCTCTCTCTCTCTCTGCCCCTTCCTAGCTCACCCTCTGTGTGTGTGTGTGTCTCTCTCTCTCAAAAATAAATCTTAAAAAATTTAAAAAAATAAAGAAAATGAAATAGATTTGTTTCCTTTGAGCTGGGCATAGATTGATCTTTTTGAGTTGAATAAGGGGCAGTGATTCTGGAAATACAAACCATGTCCTGGTTCTTAATCCCAGGGGAATGGAAGGCATGCCAGATGTCCTGCGTAGTTTATCACTACTGGTCATAATGGCTGTCCTGGGACAGAAGGCTTGTTCCCATTCTATAGATGAGGTCAGAGAAGTAAGGTCACAGGCCCACCACCCTTCCCTCTTCTCTCCTTCATTTCTTAAAACATTGTTAAAAAATTAATCAACTTTCAGGGCACCCGGGTGGCTCGGTCAGTTAAGCATCCGACTCTTGGTTTCAGTCCAGGTCATGATCTCATGATTCGTGAGTTTGATCCCCATGCTGGGCTCTGTGCTGACAGCCTAAAGCCTGCTTGGGATTCTCTCTCCCTCTCTGTCTTCCCCTACCCTGCTCATCGTCTTTCTCTCTCTCTCTCTCTCTCAAAAATAAATCAATAAACATTAAAAAAATTAATGAACTTTATTTTTTAGAGCATTTTTAGATTCACAGCAAAACTGAGGGGAATTCAGCGATTTCCCATGTACCCCCTGTTCCCGCACATGCACAGCCTCCCCCACTATCAACCCCCCCCCAAAACAGAGTGGTACGTTTATTACAATTGATGAGGGCACATCATCCCCCGGAGTCCATAGTTCACCTTGATGTTAGTCTTGGTGGTGTGTGTTCCACGGGTTTGGACAAATGCATAATGACGTGTGTCACCACTGTAGAATCACACAGAGTATGTTCACTGCCCTGAAAGCCCCTGTGCTCTGCCTGTTCATTCCTCTCTCCCCTCCAACCCCCGGCAAGCCCTGATTTCTTTTTTTTTTTTTAATTAAAAAAATTGTTTTAATATGAAATTTATTGTCAAATTGGATTCCATACAACACCCAGTGCTCATCCCAACAGGTGCCCTCCTCATTGCCCATCACCCACCCTCCACTCCCTCCCACCCCCCATCAACCCTCAGTTTATTCTCAGTTTTTAAGAGTCTCTTATGGTTTGGCTCCCTCCCTCTCTAACTTTTTTTTTCCCTCCCCCCCCCCCCACCATGGTCTTCTGGTAAGTTTCTCAGGCTCCACATAAGAGTGAAAACATATGGTATCTGTCTTTCTCTGTGTGACTTATTTCACTTAGTATAACACTCTCCAGTTCCATCCGTGTTGCTACAAAAGGCCATATTTCATTCTTTCTCATTGCCAAGTAGTATTCCATTGTGTATATAAACCACAATTTCTTTATCCATTCGTCAGTTGATGGACATTTAGGCTCTTTCCACAATTTGGCTATTGTTGAGAGTGCTGCTATAAACATTGGGGTACAAGTGCCCCTATGCATCAGCACTCCTGTATCCCTTGGGTAAATTCCTAGCAGAAGCACTAATTTCTTTATTGTCTCCATACTTTTGCCTTTTCCAGAATGTCATACGGCTGGAACCCTGCAATATATTACGTTTTCAGACTGGCTTCTTTCACTTAGTGATATGCATTTAAGGTTCTAACATGTCTTGTCATGGTTTGACAACTCTTTTTTGTAAAGTTTATTTATTTGAGAGAGAGAGAGACAGACAGAGCACGAGCGGGGGAGGGGCAGAGAGAGAGGGAGACAGAGAATCGGAAGCAGGCTCCAGGCTCTGAGCTGTCAGCACAGGGCCGGATGTGGGGCTCTAACTCACAAACCGTGAGATCATGACCTGAGCTGAAGTTGGACACTCAACCGACTGAGGCACCCAGGTGACCCCAGAATTCTATTTCTCACATGCGGTCTGGCCACTGTCTGTTTGCATATTCCGTTTCTCATAATGAATCTCATAATGAATTCTCATAATGAATACAAAGTCTTTTTTTTAATTTTTTTTAACGTTTATTTATTTTTGAGACAGAGAGCGACAGAGCATGAATGGGGGGGAGGGTCAGAGAGAGAGGAAGACACAGAATCAGAAGCAGGCTCCAGGCTCTGAGCTGTCAGCACAGAGCCCAACATGGGCTGTCCCATCAACTGTGAGATCATGACCTGAGTCGAAGTTGGACGCTTAACCGACTGAGCCACCCAGGCGCCCCTGAATACAAAGTCTTGGCTCTCACTTAAAAAATGTTTACATGTAATGACAGACGATAGGAAACATCTGTTTCCTGATGCACACAATAACACATTGATTTCTCTTTAAGCCTGTGTATGTTGTCCCTGGAATTTTTAAAAATTATTTTTATATATTATTATTATTATTATTATTAGTCACTGGGATTTCTTTCTAATCCAATTCACAGAGAGGCATCTCGGGCTTTCAGGCTGAGGATGTAGCTACTGACCATCAATGGCCAGAACCTCTCAGGGTGCCTGTTTACAACAGGTGTTTGATAGGTTTGGTCAGTCCCAAATAATTGCAGGTGACGTTCGCCAGGATTGTTGGTTTTAATTTTTTTTTAATGTTTATTTTTGAGAGAGAGAGAGAGGGACAGAGAGAGTGGGAGAGGGACGGGAAGAGGGGAGACACAGAATCTAAAGCAGGTTCCAGGCCCCAAGCTGTCAGGACAGAGCTCGACACGGGGCTCGAACTCATGAACCCTGAGATCATGACCTGAGCCAAAGTCGGACACTTAACCAACTGAGGCACCCAGGCACCCCATAAACCGTCTACTTCTTTTTGGTTTGAATACTGTTGCTCAGCACTCCAAGATTAGTCTGTGCTGTGTGTGATGTAACTCATTCATTTTTCTCTGCAATACGTTATTTTGGGGAACGAACGCACGCAATCGATTGATTCGCACTACCATGATGGACATTGGGGTGAGTCTGTCTCAGTGACTTTATTTCTGCTTTTTCCGCTGTATTCAGCTGTGTCGACCCCACGTGGAGCAAAACTGATGCTGTTAGTTTGTTCAGAGAAGCTTGACTTCACTTTGAGAGATAGGGTGGTGCACAGAGCAGGTGAAATCCTCAACTCTCTCTGGCTCTGACCAGGTGAAAGTGCATTTTTCCACCGTGCCACCAGAGTACCTTTCTTTACGCCGTCCATGTGCCAAAACTAACCGCAGAGAGGCCCTCAGGCTGAGCCGTAGTTAACCTGTTTCTCAGCGGCACTTTGAAATTTGTGCAGGTGTGCAATTGTGGTCTTGGCATTCGGGAAGATGGTGGTGGGAGGGATGACCATCGTTCCTCTGGGCGTCGTGCCTGAATTGAGTAGGAACCTTCAAGAACGTGTTGTGATTTGAAATGCTGAACTTGGTGGTTGGGGAATGGGCTGGAGGATGGAGAAAAACAAGGCTGGAGGGAACCTCAAGCAGTGTAATGGAGGCCGGGGCTGGGGGTCTGGGCTCTGGACTTGAGCTGACCTGGGGTTGAGCACTCCTCCCCCCCGGGGGAACTATGGACAAGCACTCTGAGCTCCGGTCTTCTTCTGGGTGACATAGGGCAGGGTTATGCAATGCCTTCTCCTTGAAAATGCCACCCCCACACGTCAGCACCCCCCCTCCACCGAGAACAGAAAATGGGGACTATTATTTGGGGGTCAGAATGCAGATGGCCCCTTTCATTTTGTTCCAGGCTTTGTGGTCTATCGTCCTTCCCTGTCTCCAGTTTGCATTTTCCTCTGTTTAAGCCCACGACACTTTGGGAGCCTTCAGATCTCACAAATACACTTTGATGATATGGCTCTGCATCAGCTCCTTTTATCTTGGGAACACTTCACGAACCAAAGCTAATCAACACAGAGCAGCCAGGGTCCACGTCTTGCAGAGTGTGCTTCGAAGCCCCCGCCCGGGGGTGCAGTTATGCTGCCCGGGAGCTCACACCCGGCTGGACCCGCCCACCCGGCTCCCACCCTGTGGTGCAGAACACTGCGCCCAAGCCTAGGCACCTGCCGCGTGCATACAGACACCAGCTCTGACTCGCCAGGGCACCTGAGGCATGCCAAAGACTGTTTCGGCTCTCTACTGCTCAGTAAAAAACAATGGTAAAACTCAGGGTTTAGGGCAACCATTTTGTTCTGCTCCTAAATGTGTGGGGCAGGGATTTAGGAAGGATTCCTCTGGGCTGTTTGCCCCTGACCCGTGTGGTCGGAGCTGGAGGAGCTGAGGCTGAGGACCCACTTCTGGGCGCGTTCTTCTCTCTGGCGCCTGGACCATCCCTGCTCCCTGGCCTGTCTGTCTGTCTCTCCCTCTCTCTCTCGCTTCACGCAGCTGGACATCCTCCAGGCCCTCTCCAGCCCTGGGGTGGGGGGAGGGGCGTCTCAGGGTAGCCCATCCACCTGCTTTTCCTAGAGGGAGTGTTCCTGGTGACGCAGGTGGCAGTTGCACGACCTCTTCCGTCAGCTTTAGGAAGAGTCACGACAGCACTTCTGCATTCTGCCCGGTCAACAAATCCCAAGGCCAGTGCAGGTTCAAGGGGAGTGAGAGCCCACCTTCTGGCGGGGTAGGGGGGGCAGTCCATGGTGGAGGATCTGGGTGGGGAGCTGCCTGCTCCGTGCATCCTACCTGCATACGGTGCTGGGAAATCTCTCTGAGCCTCACCTGTAAAATGAGGATGATTTCTCAAGATCCACGTATGAGTGAAAACAGATGATCTCTGTCTTTCTCTGACTGACTTATTTCACTCAGCATAATACCTTCCAGTTCCATCCATGTTGCTGCAAATGGCAGGATTTCATTCTTTCTCATTGCCAAGTAGTATATCATTGTATATAAAAACCACATCTTCTTTATCCATTCCTCAGTTGATGGACGTTTAAGCTCTTTCCATAATTTGGCTAGAGAGGGAGAGAGGCAAACCATAAGAGACTCTTAAATACAGAGAACAGACTGAGGGTTGATGGGGGTGGGAGGGGAGAGGGGAAAAGGGGGATGGGCATTGAGGAGGCACTTGTTGGGATGAGCACTGAGTGTTGATGTAAGTGATGAGTCATGGGGATCTACTCCCAAAGCCAAGGGCATGCTATACACGCTGTATGTTAGCCAAGTTGACAGTAAATTATATTAAAAAAAATAAAAAATAAAGTTACAGTAAAGAAATGAAGGTAATTATATGTTACTCCACAGGGATTCTTGTAAATGTGCTAAACGTGCAAGAACTCAATCCAACGCAGCCATTAACCACCATCGTTATTTTTGACACTTTTGCCCAAATGATGCTGGGGATCCCTTATTACGTGTCCTAGACACCGATTGTAACTGTCCTGTGGGTCGTGACCTCATGGGTCTGTCATCTCTGATAATCAATCCTCCATGGGAGGGAGACTCTAAACTCTGGAGGAAGAAGGACAGGCCAGTCCTCAGAGACCAGCCCACCCCAATCCCCTCGGACCAGACAGAGCCACAGGGCAGGGTGATCTATCTGTGCATTTCCTGGTGGGGACAGAGCTGAGAATGTTTCATAACATTTATCAGGAGACACACACACACACACACACACACACACACACTGCTGTGTTTCACTACGAAATTAAGCCAAATGGTGATGTGGAGAGACAAGTGCCCAGGGCCCAGACAAGGCCATGCTCAGTGCCTGTCTCTGTCACTTTCCAAGTGTTGACTCCCACTTGCCCATTCCAACTTTCTGACCCTCAGTTTCCACATCTGTAAAATGGGCCTAGTCCTAGTGCCCGCATCACAGGGTTTCTGGGAGAAAAAATTTAAATATATAAGGAATTGGGACAGCACCTGTCATGGTTTTCTTTGTGTCCTCCCCCAAAAAGATATGCTGCATTTTTAACCCCAGTGCCTCAAAGTGTGACCTTGTTTGGAGATAGGATCTTCACAGAGGCCATCAAATTAAGATGAAGTCACGAGGGCTGGCCCTAATTGAATATGACTAGCGTCCTTATAAAGAGGGGAAATTTGGACACAGACATAGACAGGCATACAGGGAGGACACCAGATGAGGGATGGCAGAGATTGGGATGACGCAGCAGAAACCGAGGGACTCCACAGGTTGCCAGCAAACTGCCGGAAGCCAGGAGAGAGGCATGAACAGGTCCCTCACCGTGTCAGGAGGATCCAGCCCGGCCAACCCCTTCACTTTGGACTTCCGGGCTCCAGATCTGTGAGAGGATACGTTTCTGTGGTTTAAGTCACTCAATCTGTGGTGCTTTGTTGCAGCAGCCCTAGTCCATGAACACAGTGCCTGACGCATAGTAGGTACTCAACAGACGGGGTCTTTTGTTGTTATTTGCTTGCGGATCCCGTAGAGATGGTGGGTGGGGCCGTCTGGGTGGTTCAGTCAGCGACGCGACTGACTCTTGGTTTCGGCTCAGGTCCTGACCCCGCAGTTCATGGGTTTGAGCCCTGCGTCGGGCTCTGTGCTGTGTCGTCGCAGAAGCTGCTTGGAATTCTCTCTCCCTCTGTCTCTGCCGCTGCTCTGCTCATGCGCTCTCTCTCTCTCTCTCAATAAATAAATAAACTTAAAAAAATTAAATATTAATACAGTAATAATATTATTTATATATTTATTATATATTATATTATTTTTATTCATATGTTTATTATCATATTTTGTACGTTTATTATTTATTAAAAGAAATTAAATAAACACAATAAAATAAAAAAAAAAAGAAACTCCTGGAACCAGCAATGGCTGACCTTATGCTAAGAGTTGTGATGTGCATGAGGGGAATCTCACGCCAAACGGAAGGGAGAGCTGGAGAAGCCAGGCCTTGAAGGGGCCGGGGCCAGAGAGGCTCAGGAAATTCAGGACAGGAAACAAAGGGACCTTCTGCAAAGTGTTGTCTTACAAGGGAGTAAACCCCATGCCCACACGCATTTTCCTTCATCACATCTGTGTGTGTGGGGAAACTCCAGAATCAGGAGCATCTGCAGGGCGCGTCTTGTGGTGGGTGGGTGGGTGGGACCCCTGGATCGACAGCCCCACTGGCATTGTGCAGCGGAAGGGGCGGTTCTCCTACAAAGGAGGGGCCGGATGCCCACCAGACAGCCTTCTCTCTCCCGGCGGACGGCCTTGCCAGCCTGCTGGCCGCTTTGCCAGGACCGTGCTCTCCTTCTGGGCTTTTCCCCCGAATGCCCTTCCTCGGGACTCTCCCACTGATGAGTTCCTACAAGCTCTCTGTGTTTTGGGATCTCCCCCACTCCTTTGCCAGGCTGAATTAAGGGAAGTCTGTGCTCCCGCAGGAGGGTCTGTGCTCACTTCTATCCACTCCTGGAGATAGCTCTGTCTTCTTTCCCCTGCTTCTCCACTCCCTTGCCAGCCCCTGGCCAGCTGCTCGCCCGTGTGCCAGCTCAATACATATCGACTTTTTGCGTGACTTTGGTTGTTATTCCTGTTCTGTGGGGGGTTTTTAGCCACGGGCGAAGAGGACATCTTGTGCAAAAACAAAATTTTCGATTTGTTCCTTCCCAGGTGGGTAAATGCGTTGCTGACAGCGCAGCATGCTGAGCTCTGTGGAGAAGGAGAGAGCAAGGTAGCTGATGGGGTGGAGGGACGGAGGGGGATTCAGGGAAAGTGGTAGAAAGGGCTGTGGGTAGAAATGTTGCATGGTCTCAGAGATAAGTGGGCTTCCACAGGGGAGGCTGGAGTGCCGGCAGGGGCGGGGGATGCACACCTGCTGCGGGACCCAGAGAGGGGTAACCAGAAACAACGGCAGCCCCCGGGGGTGGCAATGTACTGTGGCCACAGAGGCCAGGGCTTTGACAAAGTCTTGGATTCAAGTCCTGACCTTTGCTAATGAGCTTTGTGACTTTGGGCAAGTTATTAATGACTCCGAGCCTCCGTCTCCCTCATCTGTAACATGGGGTTCATGCCCACCTGACAGAGTTGTTTTAGGGACTCAATGAAACAGCCCTGCTTGGTACACGGTATATAATAGCTGCTCAACAAACCCAGATTCCTCACTTCAGCTCCTGGAGAGTTCGTATAGAACCAGCCAGCAAATATCCAGCATGCCTGCCTGCTTTTGTAAGTAAACTTTTGCTGGAACACAGCCAGGTCTACTCCTTTGCAACTGTTCACAGCTGCTTTCGTGCTACAGGGGCAGAGCACAACAGTTGTGATGCAATGAGATGGCCAGGAATGCCTCAGATATTTACTGTTCTGGTCCCTTAAGTTAAACGTCGGTTGAGCCTTTATCTATTTATAAGATATATGTCTTATATAGGGGTCCTCAGCTCTCTCTAGATTTTCACTGGTGTGTCCATGTAGAGTAGGGGGTCAATAGATAAGCACAAAGGCTAGAGTGGTCAGGCTGGTCAGACTCATGCAAACATTTCTGTAGATGGATACATTGTCGTTCATTATTCTTTCCTCTTTCCTTTCCTTTTCTTTTCTTTCTTTTCCTTTCTTTATCTTTTCTTTTCTTTTTTAAGTTTATTTATTTATTTTGAGAGAGACAGAGACAGCATGATTGGGAGGGGGCAGAGAGAGAAGGAGACAGAAAAAAATCTCAAGCAGGCTCTGTGATGCCAGCGCAGAGCCCGATGTGGGACTCGAATCCACGAGACCATGAAATCATGAGCTGAGCTGAAACCAAGAGTTGGGCAGGTGCTTAACCGACAGAGCCACCCAGGCCCCCCTTGTCCATTTTTCTTGCAACAGGACATTTCTGTGTCTCATCGGTTGTGTGTTTGTTCTCCACGTTTGAGATTGGGTAATTAGAAATTTACTTATCGGTTCAACAAAGTGTTGAGTGCATGCTGTGGGCCAGGAAGGCTTCTGTAAGCTGAGAGTAAAGCAGTGAACAAACGAGACAACCACCCTTGCCCTCACAAAGCTCACATTCCGGTGGCAGAGGCAGACAATGATCCAGTTAACATAGAGCGCTGGGTGGTCATATGTCCCGTTAGGAAAGGCACAGAGAGATGGGTCTCTTGTGGATGGCGTGCCAGGAGCAGTCAGCCTGAGTGGGAAACTGAATGGGTGGTCTCTGTCCTGAGGACAGAAACTTCTGTGCTGGAGGGATACACAATGTGAGAGGAATGTGATCGTTCCAGGGGCTGAGCCCTCTGCTTCTGTGTCTTTCGTTTTTTTTTTTTTTTTTTAAATGTTTATTTATTTTTTTTGAGACAGAGCGAGACAGAGCATGAATGGGGGAGGAGCAGAGAGAGAGGGAGACACAGAATCTGAAGCAGGCTCCAAGCCGTCAGCGCAGAGCCCGATGCAGGGCTCGAACTCACAGACCGTGAGATCATGACCTGAGCCGAAGTCGGACGCTTAACCGACGGAGCCACCCAGGCGCCCCGTCTGTGTCTTTCGTAAGGCTGCAACCTGGTTATTGGCTGGGACCAGGGTCTCATTGGAAAGCTGGACTGCGGAAGGGTCTGATTCCAAGCTGATTCTGCCAGGTTGTTGGCAGAATTCAGTTCCTCCGCAGCTGTTTCCTGAGGACCTCAGTTCCTCGCCCGCGTCGGCTAGAGACCCGCGGGCAGTTCCCGGCCGTGTTGGCCTTTCCAATGCGAAGTGTGTACGCGGAGAAGGCAAATAGAGAAAGTCTGCCGGCAAGATGGGAGTTACAGTCTCAGGTAACGTGATGATGGAAGTGACATTTCGTCACCTAAGCTGTTTAAACAAAATTTTTTTTGATGTTTATTAATTTTTGAGACAGAGAGAGACAGAATGTGAGCAGTGGAAGGGCAGAGAGAGAGCGAGCGAGATAGAGAGAGACAGAATCTGAAGCAGGCTCCAGACTCTGAGCTGTTATTACAGAGCCCGACGCGGGGCTCGAACCCACAAACCGCGAGATCATGACCTGAGTTGAAGTTGGATGCTTAACTGATTGAGCAACCCAAGAGCCCCTTTAAGATTTTTTTTTTTAATTTTTTTTTTCAACGTTTATTTATTTTTGGGACAGAGAGAGACAGAGCATGAACGGGGGAGGGGCAGAGAGAGGGAGACACAGAATCGGAAACAGGCTCCAGGCTCTGAGCCATCAGCCCAGAGCCTGACGCGGGGCTCGAACTCACGGACCGTGAGATCGTGACCTGGCTGAAGTCGGACGCTTAACCGACTGCGCCACCCAGGCGCCCCAAGATTTTATTTCTAAGCAATCTCTATACTTGACACAGGCTCAAATGTACAACCCCGAGATCAAGAGTCACACGCTCCACCAACTGAGCCCGCCAGGTGCCCACAATTCTATTAATAACATCTTCCATACCGTGAGTGCTTCCTATGAACAAGGCTCTAGTTAAGTGTCTTACCTGCATTATTTGCTTCTCACAATGACGGGATGAAGGAGGAACTGGTTAAATATTCTCTTTCTCTACATATCAGGTGGGAGCCCACCCTTGACTCACACATAGTGACCAGTGAGATATTTTATTAAATTAACAGACGGGGGTTATAGAGGGGCACCTGGGTGGCTCAGGAGGTTGAGCGTCTGACTTCGGCTCAGGTCATGATCTCACGGTCTGTGAGTTCGAGCCCTGCGTTGGGCTCTGTGCTGACAGCTCAGAGCCTGGAACCTGCTTCAGATTCCGTGTCTCCCTCTCTCTCTGTCCTTCCCTCACTCGCACTCTGTCTCTCTCTCTCAAAAAGAAAGATTAGGAAAAATTTAAAAAAATTGTTTAAAACAAACACAGGTGTAGGGCATATCACCATTGGTAAAAAGGAATGCAGCCCACGGACACACACACACACACACACACACACACACACACACGGGTGTACTAAACCATATTTGCTTGCCCCAAATATCTCTGAAAAGATGCAAAGACGTTGCTAACAGCAGCTCCCTCTGGGGGAGGGAACCCGGTAGCTGGGATCAGGAGAGGCAGGGAGACTTGTCATGGTGTTGCGTATTTTGTACCTTTTTAAAACTTGTGCATATATCACAACACGCCTCAATTTTACCTACACAAAGGATACATGAAGTTAGACAGAAAGAGAGAGAATTGTCAGTCTGCCTCCAAAGTCTCTACTCTTGCCCACCATCCTGGCTCTGTTTAGCTGTTTAATGCTCCATCTGCCCGTTAACTGCGGATGATAATGCCGCCTGCCTCACAGAATTGCCGTGAGGATCGGGACAGTGGATGCAAAACGCTCAGAAGAACGGCACCTTGCGCCCAGGGTAAGCTGCAATTATCGTTATTTTATTCGTAGAGAAAAGGTTAGAAAGAAATGCACTTCCTGTGCTAACAGAGGTTTGTCTGCTGTGGGATCATGGGCAACTTTTTATTTTCTTCCTTTTCCCCGAGATTAAAAAAAAAAAGTTTCCGTGTTTTCATAGTGAACGTTTTTCCACGTCTTCCCAGCCCGGGCCTCCTTAGGAGGCCCCGAGAGGGGTTCTGTTCAGACTGAGTCACGGCCGAGGTTGGGGGAGGCCAGGCTTGTCTGGCCTGTGTCTAGACGCCTTATTTCTCCCGGCTGTGGTAGACACGAGGTACTTGTTCATAATGGAAAAATGCTTCTGGACAAACACTCCACGGCCAGGGAGAAGGATGGAGGGAGGGAGGCAGGGGGGTTAATGCGCTTATGTTAATTGGCAAATGGGCATCAATGATGCTTCTTCTTCTTCTTCTTCTTCTTCTTTTTTCAGAAGGGAGATCTCAGGGAGGTTTTAGATGTTCAAATGAGTTCTGGAGTGGAGATAACTAATTGGCCAAGCTCAGCTACTGTTCTTGTCTCAGTGATCTGGACTGCAGGTGAAACTGGCTACCAAGCTTCTTTCCCCCGTGTTTTGCGTGCGTAGACGTCACTCTGGGGAGCCGTGGTGCAGAGTGTAGCTGGGGGGAGGGCAGTTCAGCCCCAGGATGCCCTATTTATGCCCCGACTGCAAATGCCATCTGGCTTGGGATTCCTCTCTCTCTCGGGAAGCCGTCTTCCACGGCCTGCTCTGGACTTCTTCCCACCGTCTTTGTAGCAGAGTGGAGACCAGATCTTACACACTCCTAGGGACCGGGTAAACCCAGACGCAAATCCGTCCTCCTTTTGTGATTTTGGATAAGCCTCGGTTTCCGCGTCTCTAACATGGGGTGATGGTGAGTCCCCACCTTACCAGGGCTTGTGCTGGGCAGAATCAGGGACCCTGAAGGTGTCCACATCCTAATCCCTGTGACTGTGCTGCTTTCCACGGCAAAGGGGACTTTACAGATGTGACTAAGTTGAGGGTCTCCAGTGGGGTGATGTTCCTGCATTTTCTGGGTGTGCTCAATGTGATCCCAAGGGTCCTTGTACGAGCCAGGCAGGAGGGTCAGAGGCAGAAAGTACAAAGACAGAGAGGAGAGAAGATGACAGATGACTGGCCTTGAAGATGGAGGGAGGGACCACTAGCCACTGGCATCCGTTGGCTTCTGGAAGCTGCCAACGGCAAGGATCCTCTTGGAGCCTCTAGAATGAGTGACACCTTAGCGTTCCCTCATGGAAACTGATTTCAGACATCTGACCCCTGCACCTGGAAGAGATTAATATGCGTTGCTTCAAGCCACTAAACTTGTGGCGATCTGACACGGTGGCCACGGGAAACTCCCACGGGTTTGTTGTGAAGCCAAGTCCTCATCAGCGTGGCAGGTGCAAGGGACAGCCCCCAGGGTCGTCTATCGGAACACCCTGGTACGGGATTTCTAGATCACTCCACAGATGGCAGCGGTCATCAAATAGGACGATTTTGGTCAACTTCTGTGACCACATGTGCTACATCGTGTGACACGTATTCCTTCCCTTTTCTGTGGCCCTCAGGACACGGCGAGGTCCTCAGCTGAGAAAGGGGATCTTGTCCTATTCCTGTTGTTTCCTCAGTGCCTGGCACACAGTAGCTGCTCAGTTAATTAGAGCTTGCCAGGCTGAACAGAGATGTGGCCAAGTTCTTGTCCTCTGTGAGGGCTTGAGTGGCCGTACGCTTTCTTTTTGGGTCCCTCTCTCCTCTTCCGGCTGATGCTGTGGCCCCCGTGCTGAGACATCGGTCTCTCCCAGCCTCTACTGCAGGTCCTTGCCAGGGAAGGGAGGGACAGTGGCCCCAGCAGCGGGCAGTTTCGAGGGAAAATGACCTTGGAGATCCCGCTGGTTCCAGACACACCCCTTGTGCCGTTCAGAGTGTCTATCAGTGAATTTCTGGCGTGGCCTGTGCTTGCCCTGGCCTCGGAGGGCTGGTGGGGAGCTGACTGGAGGGTGGGGCCCAGTGCTGATGAGGCACTTCTGACATTCACGATCTGGAAAGATGCTTTCAGGGGGCAGGGCTGGGGCAGGCAAAGTTGTCAGACCCAGTGGTTTAGATTGTTTAGACCTCTGTGTTTAGAGCCGGGCCTGGGTTGCAAGCCCGGGTCCACGCCTTCCTGGCTGTGTGACCTTGCTGGGTCAGACTCTGAGCTGCCATGCATGTCTCCTAAAGCAGGCACCCACGCTAGGAGCCGGGGCCAGCAGTCACCGGCTGTTTCTGTGAACTACCCGGGTCTCTGCTCAGAACTTTACTTGCCCGATTCCAGGCCACAGCCTCTCAATCCCAAGGTCAGGGGCATCTTATCCCTTCTCTACAGATGGAGACGTTGAGGTTTGGGGAGGCTCTGGACCTTGCCCAAGTCCCAGGCTAGGAAGGGCTGCAGGCTGGGTTTGCACCAGCGATCTGTCTGCAGAGCCCCTGTGCCGGTTACGGGTCCCCACCTCTGGCTGAGCAACACCCCTCTCCCCCCCAGCCCCTCCCCAGAAGGCAGTGTTACTGAGGTGGGGTGGTGGAACCACCGTGTCTGGAACGTGGCAGACATCCACGTTCCATTGGCCGTGCTGTTGTGGTCACTGTCATTCAGCTTGTTGTCTCCACCAGTACCTTCGTTCCATGTTGGGTGGAATATGAACTCCTCCCTCCCCGAGCTCCTCCCTCCCCGTGCCTTTTGTTCAGGCCTGGGCAGGTCTAGGACGTGGCTTTTACAAACTTGCACGTATACATTTGCATATATATATGTATATTCATGTGCATATACACTGAATATCTCTATCTATATGTACATATATGTGTGTATATACATATATATATACACATATATATGTATATTTAGTACATCTACAGAGTTGTGTGACCATTGTCATAGTCTAATTTTAGGACATTTGTTTCACCTCCAAAAGCAACCTCATGCCCTTCAGCATCCCCCCTATGACAGTCAGTTTTCTCTGCCGACTTGACTGGCCAAATTCAACATTTTTTTTTTCTGGGTGTTTTTTTTCTGGGTGTGAGGGTTGTCCCAGGTGGAATTAGCTTCTGTTAAGAGGGTAGCTCTGTGGTTAAATGTTCTTACCACAAAACAAAAACAAAACCGTAACCAAAAACAAAAGGGCACAAGGAAACTTTTGGGGAAGGTGAGGGATATGTTTTTCACCTTGGTTGTGGTGCTGGTAACACAAGCGTATACATATCTCTAAGCTCACTGAATTGTGTAACTTAATCTCGTGCAGTTTTTTTTGTAGACCAATTGTACCACTTATGAAGTGGGGGGCCGGGGGAAGGTGTGGCATGTTTCTCTGATAGGATGAATGTGAAGAGTTAAAAAGGAAACTCACCGGATGTACCTGCCCCGATGTAACAGTTCAGCATGTAAGCTATTCCCGGAATAGATTTCCAGAAGAGGACTTTTACCAGCTCCTTTTACCGATGAGGAAGCCCAGACTCAGAGAGAAGTAACCAGGTCCGGATCTTTCCGCAGGCATACTGGCTCCTGGTCCTAATGCTCTCCCTACCACATTGCTTCTGGAAGCAGCTTCTGTCTAGCCAAGGAAGTTTTATTCCGATTTGGGAAGATGTTCCCTGAAATGGAGAGAAAAGGCAGCCTGCCTTCAAGCTGGGATGTAATGGGGGAAATTAGACCAGTGGGTTACTGATCCGTTTTCACTGGAAGCTAATTACATCGTATAGGATAGGAAGAGTGGTAACCAGCTCGTTGATGTCTCTGATGGACAGATGGAGGCTTTGCACTTAGATGGTTAGGAGCAGGTCAGGTGTGTGGACTCCATTTGGCCAGTAGAACACCTCATGCGATTTAATAAAGAGACCATTTCTCTCTAGAATCACAATCTTAATAACTGCACAGATATTCTGGCTATGTGTCTACAGCCCTGAGTTTCTTCCTTACGGGTCTGCCACACAAAATAAACTCCATGCTTGCAGGAAGATACTTTTGGGTGGAATTCATTTATTAAATCGACAAATCTGCATTGCACGTCTGCTGTGTATTATGCATAAGCCTAAAAGCCAGTAATATGCGTTGGGTGGAACTAACATCATCCCTGTCTGCATAGGTTCACAAAACATTCAGCTGCAAATACAGACAATCTTGAAATGGTGGCTTCAACAGATCGGGTCTTATTTTTATCATCTGAGAGTATTCTGGAGGTAGGCAGTTCAAGCATGGGGCAGCCATTCAACAATGCTATCGGAGACTGTGACTCTGTATCTTCTTGGTTTTGCCACCTGCAAGGAGGTTTATCCCCATGGCTGCAAGATGGCTGCTGTAGTTCCAGATATCACATCTGTATTCCAAGAGGACCAAAAGCCTTCTCCTCCCAAGGTCTTTTTTTTTTTTTCTTACCTTGGGGCTCACCTTCCTAACAGACTCTACTTCTACCTCATCGGTCAGAATTTTGTCACGTGCCACCACTGGCTGGAATGTGAAGGGGGAGTTGGATCAGGGTGGTGTTGAATGAGCTATCCTATAGTATCTACCGTACTGCCCAAGTGTCCAAAGGAGCAGGCAGACAGGTAGCAAATGACTTCATCGTTAGTCATTGATTACCACTCGAGAGTCTCAGTGCGTGTCTCAGGTTGGGTTTCTTTTGAGGCAGACCCTGAGGTAGGGATTTGAGGGCAAGTAATTTTATTTTGGGGGGTGATGCTAGGACACAGTGGTACAAGTGGGGAGGAGGGTGGGGCTCACCTGCCCTGGGAACCTCACAGCTTTCTCCTCCTCTGAGGCTGACAGAGCTGGCTGTCCTGGGGGCCTTCACCTGCCCGCAATTCCAGCCCTTCACTCCCGGGGAGAAAAGTCCGTACGTGGGGAGTTGCTGGGTGTGTATAGCACGATGCTGCAGGCAAGAACTAGGAACCCGAGTGCAGGACAGGATACGGCGGGACATTCATCACATTGAACTGGTATATCGTAAGAGCCTTTAACCCAAGCTGGGGTGTCGGCTTCTCCCCAGAGAAGGAATTTTCGAGACCAAGCAAGAAAAAAAAAAAGCGGAAGTAAGAGTGTTCCAGTTAAAGGGAACGGCACGTGGGAGGACCCAGAGGCAGGGAAGAATGCCACGTGTTCAAAGCCTGGGCGTGCGAGGCTGGCGAGGCAGTCAGGGCCTCAGGCCCTCAGAGCTGCACGAATCCAGAATCCACTGAATACAAAGTGCGTCCTTGCCCATGATGCCTGGAGCTTTGTCATGAGAGGTAACCTTTCTTCTTGACGTCCTGACATCCTCCCTCCTTTCTGCCCTTCTTCTCTTTCTCTTCAAACATTTCCTCCTTGGGGCGCCTGGGTGGCTCAGTCACTTAGGCCTCCGACTCTTGGTTTCAGCTCAGGGTGTGATGTCCCAGTTCATGGGATTGGGCTCTGCGCAGAGAGCTCAAAGCCTGCTTGGGATTCTCTCTCTTTCCCTCTGTCTCTGCCCCTCCTCTGCTCATGCTCTCTCTCTCTCTCTCTCTCTCAAAATAAATACGCTCTAAAAAAATTAAAAAAAATTTTTCCCTTACATTCTTAAATTGCAGTCCCTCCCACCCCCATCTCAAAGTGCTTTCCATACATACTAATGGTAACATTGCTCTGACTCTGCAGAGGTTACGAAGTGCTTTTACATCCACCAACCTCACCCACTTATCCCATCCTCATAGTGCCCCTTCTGGGACGGTAGGTAGGAGTACCCCCATTTTACAGCTGAGGAAACTGAGGCTCAGAGAAGGAAGGCACCTTGTCTGGGCTCTCAGGGCCTGTAAGATGCTGATCTAAGACTCAAAATCAACCTCTGAAGCCCCCTCTCTGATGTTGTTCTCTGCCACTCCCAGACCCAGCATGGTGCCCGGTGTGGCTTTAATTCTAAAAGCTGTGGTTTGTTTGGATTCTGCCTCAGGAGCCTTCCAATGTTATCATGCCTCTTCAGTTGACTGGCTGAGTAATGATATCATCCAGTGTCTGATGTGCTTCACCCCTTTCCCTATTTATTGAAAAACATTAGTGTTTTTTTTTTTTTTTAAGAGTGACTGAGCACAGTTAGGTAGATTATATTAGAATCCTCAGGAACAACAGAGTGATGAAAACCAAGCAAGTTATCCTTATAAAGGGGACTGGAAGAAGTCCTCCTTTTGGGGTTGAGGAAAGTGAGACCTGGTGAAGACACAGGAACAGGCTGGGTGGAGGGGGCATCTTCTGTGCTGGTCTTCTCCCGGTTCTGGTAACAGCACCTTGGTTTTCCTTTGGGAAGCTACCTGATTTTTGCCAGATAAGATACAGGATGCTCATTTAAATTTGAACTTCAGGTTGGAAAACAACAATTTGTGTGTGTGTGTGTGTGTGTGTGTGTGTGTGTGTGTGTGTGTGTGTGTAAGTATATTCCAAATATTGCATGGTACATACTTGTACTATATATCTACTCATTGTTTATCTGAAATTCAAATTTGACTTTACTTGCTGCATTGGATAGCCGTGACCCCTCTTAGCTCAAATGTTGGGGGGAAACTGATCCACCTTACCTTGGGTCCAGGAAAGGACAGGTGATCTGGGCTTGGCCACCATGGCATTTTATCCCTCCTACCCACAGAGATGAGTCAGAGATGGGGAGATCAGCTTCAATGTTGGAAAGTTGCCTGGCACCATTGAAAAAGAGATTCTTTCTTTTGGCTGGGGTCACTCATCTGGACCCCTGGGGTCCAACAAGTGAGAGTCTGCATAAGAATGAAGCCAAGAGAGAGGGGAACAGCAACAGAAAGAGAGAGAGAGAGAGAGAAGAGATTTAACGTTAAAGACACCACTGGGGGGCCTGGGACCAGCCTCACTGAATCACCTCCATCCTGCCTTCCCAGTGCTGATGGAACAGGGGAGGGCTGATCTCATGATGTTGCAAGCGAGGGCAACAGCGACAGTGGGATGGAATTGAAAGCAAAGGCTTCGTTTGGGGATGGTTGTGGGAAAGGCCAGTCCTCATCATGGCGGTGGTGGAGGCAGTGACCGAGTGGAAGGGTGTGCACAGTCAAGGGGAGGGTGTGGTCTTGCTGGCGGTCGTGCTGTTCAGGGTGCAGGTGCTGCGGATGACGAAGGTGCAGATACCAATGATGGGGGTCAGGATGGTGTTGGTAAGGAGAATAAAGTAACGAGGGAAACACTGGTTCCTGACCTGTCCGTCACCAAGTCTTACCAGCTCTGCCCTCCTCAGAATTTTCAAATTATCTATTCACTTCACTGTCTGTGTACTGCCATCACCACCCAAGCCCAAGCCGCCAGCAGCTCTTGTTGCTTCTACAGCTACATCCTCGTCACTGACCTCCTTGCTGCCCTTCCTGCCTCTCCCTATGGTCTCTGCTCCGTGCCAAAGTCTGCGTGGAGCGTGACATTTAAAAAAAATGTAAATTCAAGTTTCAGTTCTCCGCCCAAACCCATTCAGTGGCTGCAACTAGGATCCCAACGCTCCATCATGGCCTCAGGACTGGAGTGGCCTGGCCCCTACCTGTACCCCAACCTCATCCCTCCAGTAGCTTCTCTCTCACTATGTTCTCGTCTGATTACTCTTCTTTTGGTTTTTCTAGAATATACTAAACCCTTTGTGTAAGGCACGTCCTGGGCGTGAAATGCCTTGCCATGCTTCACGTGTCAGTGCCCATGTCACTTCCTAGATTCCAAATCCACATGACCTCCTCCTGTTCCTTTCTCTCATGGCACCCTGTTCTCAGGACACTCTGTTGAATGATTCTCTCTCCAGTTTATCAGTTGCAGAGTCTTGGCGCACTGTTTCTTCAAGAATGTGTCACAGGAGAGCTGCAGCTCCTAGGGACGGTCACCTCCAGCAGCCAGAATCCTCATCCAATGACCTGGGTGTGCCACACAAATAGCATCATTTCCTCTTTGTGTCCTGCTTTGAAAAGGCTGAGAAGCCTACACCATGCACTTCTCAATGGCAGGGGCTGTTTGGGTTGCTCATGCCTACGTTAACATAAGCTATAGTGTTTGGCCCATAGTAGGCACTCAAGAGGCATTTCTTGAAAGAATGAAAGGTTTTATGGTGGCGAAGAAGGTGGTGGAATTCATAAGGTGCTGATAAAGAAGAGGTTGGCAGGGCGCCTGGGTGGCTCGGTCGGTTGAGCGGCCGACTTCGGCTCGGGTCACGATCTCGCGGTCCGTGAGTTCGAGCCCCGTGTCGGGCTCTGTGCTGACAGCTCGGAGCCTGGAGCCTGTTTCAGATTCTGTGTCTCCCTCTCTTTCTGCCCCTCCCCTGTTCATGCTCTGTCTCTCTGTGTCTCAAAAATAAATAAACGTTAAAAAAAAATTAAAAAAAAAATGAGGGGGCCTGGGTGGCGCAGTTGGTTAAGCGTCTGACTTCAGCCAGGTCACGATCTCGCGGTCCGTGAGTTCGAGCCCCGTGTCGGGCTCTGTGCTGACAGCTCGGAGCCTGGAGCCTGTTTCAGATTCTGTGTCTCCCTCTCTCTCTGCCCCTCCCCTGTTCATGCTCTGTCTCTCTGTGTCTCAAAAATAAATAAACGTTAAAAAAAAAAAAAGAATATATTGAAGGGGCGCCTGTCTGACTCTTGGTTTCCGCTCAGGTCATGACCTCACGGTTTCATGAGTTCGAGCCCCACATGGGCTCTGTGCCGATAGCGCGAAGCCTGCTTGAGGTTCTCCCCCTTTCTCTAATCCTCCCCCACTCGCACTCCCTCTCTCTCAAAATAAATAACTAAATAAACTTAAAAAAATATACATGAAGAACTCCTACAACAACAACAAAATCAAATACCTGTATGTAAAAAATGGGCAAAGGCACCTGGGTGGCTCAGTCAGGTGAGCATCTGACTTTGACTCAGGTCATGATCTCACAGTTCGTGAGTTGGAGCCTCGCCTCGGGCTTGCTGTGGAGCCTGCTTCGGATACTTCTGTCCCCCTCTCTCTCTGCCCCTCCCCTGTTCATGCTCTGTCTCTCTGTGTCTCAAAAATAAATAAACGTTAAAAAAATTAAAAAAAAAAAAAAGAAGAGGGTGGTGATGGTGGTGATGGTGGTGGCAGTGATGGAGGTCTTCCGCGAAGAGGCAGGGGAGGCGATAGACTCAGAGCACCTGGCCTAGCCCATCGCTTTAAAAAACTTTCATGAAAAATGGGCCCGCCTTTTGCCTCTGCAGTCAACCTAGAAATATCGACCAGAGGTGGGTTTTGGAGGAAGTGTATTGGAGCTGGAGGAAGAGGCCCCGCGGCCTTCCTCCCAGGTTGTGGGAGGGCTGCCCTCCTGCAGTCCGCCACCGAGAACTTCCGTACTTGTCTGGACGAGGGACGAGGGGCCGGAGGGGGAGCCGTGGGAAGGCCCCGAGCACGTGTGGCTGGAAGTGGGGAGAGCCGGGAGGGCTGGGGCGGAAAGGGCCAGGCAGGGCAGACTGGGTGACTGCCGGCCGGACAGAGGGAAGAGAGCCTGGGAGGAAAGTAGGGGGTGGGAGTGGAGGGCTGGGGTGGGGTCCGAGCGAGGCGGGGGAGGTCCAAGGGGAGGGATGAGGGCTCGGATGGGGGTCTGAAGGCGGAGGTGGAAGGCCGGGGTCTCAGGTGCGGGGTCTGAGAGTGGCGGTGGCTCCGCGAGGCCGGGGCGGTTGAGGGAGGGGCGCTGGCAGGTCCGCGGGCGCAGGTGAGGGTCTGAGGGCGGAGCCAGGGCCGGAGGGAGGGCTGGCGGACGGCAGGCCCGCGCGGCTCCGAGTCCCGAGGCTGGGGAGCCGGAGCTGGGAGCCGCGGGCGGCGGTCCCGGCTGCGCCATGCGGGTGCACCTGGGCGCGCTGGCGGGCGCGGCGGCGCTGACCGGGGCGCTCAGCTTCGTGCTCCTGGCGGCCGCCATCGGCACGGACTTCTGGTACATCATTGACACCGAGCGGCTGGAGCGGGGCGGCCCGGGCGTGCGGGGCCGGGCGGGGGCCGCCAACCGCAGCCAGCTCGAACCTCTGAGCTCGCACTCCGGCCTCTGGCGCACCTGCCGGGGTAAGGGCTGAGCGCGGGGACCCTGCGCGCTGCGCGCCCGCCGGGGACCTGTTGCCGGGCTCGCAGCTCTTCCCCTGCCCCCCACCCACCCCCCGCCGCCCCAAGGCACAAAACGGGGGGTCTGGGCCCGGGCCAGGTGGGCGGGGGGCTGCAGAGCGGGGCTGGTTCCGGCCGCAGCTGCTCCGGGCTCCGCACGATCCTCCCCCGGGGCGGCAGCCAGGGTGGGCGCGGGGGGCGAGGCCACCGGCTGGGGTCCCCGCTCCGGGCGCGCAGCCGCTGATTCCTCCGCCCCATCTAGTCCAGAGCCCGTGTGCGCCGCTGATGAACCCCTTCTGGCAGGAAAACGTGACCGTCAGCGACTCAAGCCGGCAACTTCTCAGTGAGTCCCGGGAGGTTGGGGATCGGGGAAGAATCCCGGGTCTGGACGCCAGGTTTGGGGCTCTCCTCCAAAGAGCGGGGCCAGGGCGCTGCGGAGGGGGCGCTCCGGTACCGGGCCGGGGAGGGGAGGGGAGGGGAGGGGAGGGGAGTGAGGGGCAGGGGCGGGGCCTCTCTTGCTCCACAGGTTACATCGTGTGGTTTACAATTCATTCGACAAACGTTCATCACAGGCTTTCTATGTGCCAGGCATCATGCTGACAATTAAGACCTAGGTCATGCCCTCCAGGAGCTCAGATACTAGCTGCGGAGACAGATGTAGAAATGCACAGTCACGTTTCAGAGTGACAAGCAGCGGGGGTGCGGGGTGGAAGAGACACCTAAACCAGCCTGGGGACCTGAATGCTGAAAAGAGAGATCTTAGCCCATAGATCCGAAGGCACGCCCCGTGTCAGCCTTATTTGTATCCTCAGTGCTGAGAACAAGCGCTTGGATTTGTGCAATGATTCAAGAAAGGCAATCAAGGGGCAGAGAGCAGCCCCCTCCCTCCAGGGGAAATGAACATAATAGTTCAGTTCGTTCACCGAGACTCGCAGTGGACCAGACATGGAGCTAAATGCTTTCCATCTATGTTTTCATTTAATGTGCACCTGCTGTGCTATGGAGTTAGTATCATCTCCATTATTGCCTTCATTTTTCAGGGAGGTACCATAGAAACAATCTGATGAGGCAATGAGGGCTAAGCTCCATAGACCCTGAGAAATGTGAGTAGCTCTGGGTAGGCTTGTTGAGGCTTGGGGACAAAGGTGAAGTCACTGGCCAGGGTGCCTCTCCAATTCCCTTCTCCCCCTTGCTCTTTTTCTCTGGCTAGAATGTGCTAAATTTCCTCCTGCCGCTGGGACTTTGCACGTGCTATTTCCTCTGCCTGAACTCTCCCTGCTCCCGTCCTGCCAGCTTGACTTGCTCAGCTTCTACTCATAGCACAGGTTTTGTGACAGTTTTTGAGTCAAAGTCTGGCTCCCTCATTAGACGATGAAAACATGAGGGCAGGGACCATGTCTGTCTTGCCTCAGCTTGATGCCCAATATTTAGCACAGAACCTGGCATGGAGTGGGGTCAAAGCCAAGATTTGCTGAGCAGGGGTGAGAATGAGTATATTATAGTATGTTAGAAGTGGAACATAAATTAATAAATATGTCAGTGAAACAGACCCTTTCTCCGAAGTCCGGTGGTGTGCCGGGAAAGAGTTAACAATGGTCTTTCTGGGGAAGGAGGGAGTCTCCTGGTTTGATTTGAAGCATTTGCCGATTTCTGTGGTGTAGATGTTTCAAGCTGTCAACATGATGTCAACTGGCTCCCCAAAATCCCCAAAACTTAGCTGTTGGCTCTCATGAGGTGATAGAACCCAGTCCCACTGCATAAGGTCCCAGTGAAGGAGATGTCCCCTAGACCCTTGAAATATGTGGGAGATGAGGGAACTCTGTCTTCAGCCCCAGGCAGAGCAGAATCAATGTTCGGTGTTCCTAGAGCATCATTTCAAGAATAATCAAGAGTTCCTGGCCTTGACGTGAGGGAGGTGGGTGTCAAATGGCAGCCCAGACCTTTAGCAGGACACTCTGTGCTCTTGGGACAGGTGTCTTAACCTCTCTGAGCCTCAGTTCCCTCATTGGCAAAGCGGGCATACCAGCCATCTCTCTTCATGAGGATGCGGGGAGGATGGGATGGGCGGGTGCGTTTGAGGAGCCTCAGCGGTGCCTGTGCTCCATGAGTTCACCTTGAGTCGGAGTTGCTGCTACACCATGAAGGCTGCCCCTTCAGACTGCATGCTCGTTGCACACCACCCTCAGAAAGAACCTTTTCTCAGACTCCCTTTATCCCCAGAATGAACCGTGAATCTTGGCCAAGCTCTTTTGTTATGTGAAGATGTTCCTTTCCTTCGAGGACCTGCTTTTGAGGTCGTAGACGAGACAGGACAGTTGTCAAAGCAGCACGTTCTCCGAGTCAGCTTCCTAGACAAATCCCAGTGGGAGTGTCTGGGGAAGGAGTCTTGGGTTTTTTCCTGCAAGGAAACCCAAGCAGGCAGACCACTCCAGCGCCTGCTAAAAACCCACCTTGCTTGGATGTTTTGTCTTCCAGATTAGCTCTGGAGTTGACATGGGTTTGGTTGCTTGGCCAGGGACTGGAATTATTTTTTTTTGGGGGGGGGGCTCGTCAGATTGCATACCGTGTCGAAAAAAGAGCCATAATCTAGAGACAACCAGGCTAGCTGCATCAGCCAGGAGTCTTTTGGTGAAACACAAATCATCCTTGTTTAAACAAGAAGAGGAATTCTTGGTCCGCTTGAAAAGTTCAAGTGTGCTGGGATCCAGAGAGCTAAACTCAATTTCTTTCCTCTCCTCTCTGCGCTTTGCTTCTGTTTGGATCCTGTTTTCAACAAGTCCTCTCCAGTCTCAGCAACCCAAGCGGCAGGAGGCTCTCTGTTTCCCAAAAGTCTGCAGAAACTTCCAAATAGGCTTCTCATTGGGCCACATTGGATCACAAGCCCAGGTCTGAGCCAATCACTGTGGCCGAGGGGATGGGATGTGGTGATTGGCCGGGCAGAGTCGGCGCTTGTAACTTGGGATAGGAGCAGGGCCAGTCCTGTCATAGAGGGGGGCCCCCACATCTGACCAGCTGTGTGACTTCTGGCAGGTCCCCTGCTTCCATAAATGGGCTGCTTTGAGATGGAATGAGATCACATAAGCAAAGCAGCATAGTGACACCATGCATAGTGGGAGCTCAATTAATGTCGCCTCCTCCTGCTCTAAGTCACATTGCCTCCCTGAGCCTCAGGCTTCTCATCTGTAAAATGGAGCTAATCACTAGAGACTTAGTCCATAAGTATTCCTTCTCGCACTGGGCTAGACGGGCGGGGGGCTAGAACATGAGGAGACAGGTGCGTCTCACACAGAGTTTAGAGTCTAGCGCAGAAGGCAGATAATAAACACACGGGCCAGTGACTAAATAAACGTAAACTTGTTTCAAATAGTAGCAGGTGTACAAAGGGAATGAAGCAGGGTCACCTTTCCTTGGAGTGGTTGAAGGACAGCGAGAGGAACAGCCAACATTTATGGAACAGTCGCGTGTGCCCGATGCTATTCTGAGCGCTTTGCATATATCACTTCACTTAATCTTCACGACAGTCTCACAAGGCAGGAACTTTTATTATCACCCTCACTTTTCAAATGAGGAAACTGAAGCACAGAGAGGTTAGGTAAGTTATCAAAGTTTGCACAGTAACAGGTAGGTCTGGGAATTGAATCCAGGCCGTTGCTACCCTTTGAGAATGAGACGACACCGAGTACGATTCCCACGTAATGTGAGCATGCTGAGCCCGAGGCCATCGGAGTCCAGAAGAGGAGCTTTTGGCTCTTTCCTGGATTCAGAGTCCCCATCCTACACTGCCTCTTCTGACAAGGAATCAGATCGAGATTACCAGGAGGCTTAGCATGAGCAGAGCTGTGCAGTAGATTTGGGGTGGTGGGGGAGGTCCACAGACAGCTGGAAGGCCGGTGTTTCTGGAGACAGCGTGGAAAGTGGGTCTGATTTTTTCTTCTTTTATGTATTTATTTTAAAAGTTTTAATGTTTATTTATTTTTGAGAGAGAGAGAGAGAATGAGCTGGGGAGGGGCAGAGAAAGACAGAGACACAGAATCTGAAACAGGCTCCAGGCTCTGAGCTGTCAGCACAAAGCCCAACGTGGGGCTCGAACCCATGAACCGTGAGACCGTGACCTGAGCCAAAGTCGGACGCTTAACTGACTAAGCCACCCAGGCGCCCCTCTATTTTTTATTTTTGAGAGAGAAAGAGAGAGCGTGAGTGGGGGAGGTGCAGAGAGAGGGGGACAGAGGATCTTAGGTGGGCTCCATGCTGACAGCAGAGAGCCCGATGTGAGGCTCGAACTCATGACTTGAGCCGAAGTCAGATGCTCAACTGACTGAGCCCCCCAGGTGCCCCTAGAAAGTGCTTCTTACACACACCTCAAGTCCTGCCTGTTCCTTACTTTGGCTGCATCTCCTAAGAGCCAGGAAAAAGGTCAGACTGATCCTCCTACAGCCAAATGCATCAGACATGGAGAGGCCAAACGCCTCGCCCAACACAGCACAGCAGGGGCAGAAGCTGGACGGAGGGCCAGAGGCCTGGCCTGCTTGTCCTCTGAGGAGGTGATGTTGGAAAAATCACAAGACTGGATCTCCAGTCCTTCTGGGAACCCAGCTGTTGCAGCGGTGTGGAAAATTAAAACCAGCCCTCCCATGATGCTTGGTGCAGATTTCAAGAGTAGAGATGGTGGGGGACAGAAAGAAAGGGATTGGGGACATAATGGCATTCAGAGGCTGCCTGAATCCAGGGGGAAATTCTCAGTGTGACTTATGCATAGCTGTGTGGTAGGCAGGAGGGTTTCAGCATCTCCGGGCACAAAGGCCCTCTTGGCTGCCTCTTGGGGTGCCTGTTGAAAGTCAAGTATACACTTTAAACGAACAAGGAGCCACTCTGGAAAACAGTGTGTGGAGGTTCCCCCCAAAATTAAAAATAGACCTACCCTATGACCCAGCAATAGCACTGCTAGGAATTTACCCAAGGGATACAGGAGTACTGATGCATAGGGGCACTTGTACCCCAATGTTCATAGCAGCACTCTCAACAATAGCCAAATTATGGAAGGAGCCTAAATGTCCATCCACTGATGAATGGATAAAGAAATTGTGGTTTATATACACAATGGAGTACTACAGGGCAATGAGAAAGAACGAAATATGGCCTTTTGTAGCAACGTGGATGGAACTGGAGAGTGTGATGCTAAGTGAAATAAGCCATACAGAGAAAGACAGATACCATATGGTTTCACTCTTATGTGGATCCTGAGAAACTTAACAGGAACCCATGGGGGAGGGGAAGGAAAAAAAAAAAGAGGTTAGAGTGGGAGAGAGCCAAAGCATAAGAGACTCTTAAAAACTGAGAACAAACTGAGGGTTGATGGAGGGTGGGAAGGAGGGGAGGGTAGGTGATGGGCATTGAAGAGGGCATCTTTTGCGATGAGCACTGGGTGTTGTATGGAAACTAATTTGACAATAAATTTCATATAGTAAAAAAATAAAATAAAAAAATAAATGAACAAGGAAACAAAAGATTCATATTCGAAGTGATTCCTCTTCTTGGGATCCTACTACGCGGTTTCTAAGAAGAGGCTCACCCAAACCGTGTTTGTAACAGCAGAGAACAAGGTACGACCTCAGTGCTCATGGGTGGAGATATGCTACGTGTCTGCCTGTGGTATGTTTATTCTTCGGAAGATGATGTAAATCCGTAAAGAAGAATATACTAATGTGGATAAAATGCCAAGAAATACCGGGGAGCGAATAAAGCAAGTTCCAGAGTGTTATGGGTAGTGTGATGCTATTCCCAACACGATCTCTTTGCTATGAGTACAGCCCAAAACAATAAGATGCACCTTTATTTACGTGCCATTAGGAAAGGAAGCAACACGGCCATTGTAAGTCTGAGATGCTGTGGAAGGTCCAACACATGATGTTTTCAGATTGAAGGGTGCCCTTTAGAATTAGAGAGACAGGTGAATACCTAGGAAGACACGTAAACATATCTTTATGTATGTACATCCAAGCATTGACAAGAGTTTCGCTCTGGGGAGGAGAGGACGAAGGAGGGGTTGAGGTGGTGGCCACACCGGTCTTGTCTTCATTTCTTGGAAGAACAATGTTGTTGTGTTTGCTATAGAGCAAGCCCCAGGAGGACGCCCCCGGGTGGTTGGATTTCTCCTTAGCATGGCTCGTGGGACCTTGGTGAGCACTGCCTGGCTCTCCAGCTGCAAGAGCTGGGATGTGCGGATGCTTCCAGATAACTCCGGCTTCGTGGACTTGGCGCTTTCTGTCCCCTCGTTCAGGAACACCTGCCCCCACGTCTTCTCATCTGACCTTACGTCCAGACCTCTTTTGCAGCCCTGAGAGACCTTCCTAATCCCCAGGCTGGGTGAAACGCCCGTCTTACCACCCCTTTGTCAGCCTCCTTGGCTGTTCCATCTCCGCTGCTCCACCTTGAGCAACTGACCTGCGTGTCTTGAACCTCACTTTCCTCATCAGTGAAATGGGAATCACAGTTCTTACCTGGTGGAGCCACGATGCTGGAGGGCAAGAAGGAAACAGTTATTCTCACACTTGGCACTCATTAACAGCTTGGCAAAGTCAAAGCCCTTGGTCCAACGGACAGGAGAGGAAGCAGGCTTTTGGGAGACAATGACATTCACCTGGGTACAGGTAGAGTCGGGAATTGAACCCAGGTCTTTGCTTGTAGAGCCCTGCTTT